>NC_089750.1:40362496-40587496 GCF_040412425.1 Macrobrachium rosenbergii | reverse complement strand
GACCTTCCTCAGAAATAGATTTTCCTCTGTCAAAATCCCTTTTCTGAGTTCAGTCCCGTGTCAGCCGGTGAAATAGTGATAGAGAATCATGCCAAGGCTGTAACTACTGGAAAAAATGGGGGTAATCTGAAGAAAAAAAAAAATTTAATGAAAATAATTTTAATCAAGTAATCTCTTCCATGAAGCAAGAATACTAAAACTAAGGTATACTTAAATCTAAGGCACATCAAAAAACTTAACACTACAAAACAATGGGAGGTCCCTGGTATGATGGGAAAAAACCTCAAAAATCTTAAAATTACTTAAAAGTAGTGAAACATGAAATGTGCACAGAACAATTGCAAATACAACCTTAATACTATATATGTAAACTTAGGCTAAACACGTAAGAGACAAGATCAATGAAAATTAACATATACATATATCTGGGGTACGTGGAGCCAAATAAAAACCGTCCAGTACCCCATAAGAAAAAACAATCATGGCATGTCAGATTACACTTTTCCATCAGTAGATACAAGATACATCAATATGAGAGCCAGGCAGTGAGGCATAATCAACCAGGAGAATAAGCAGAGAAGTAAATGAGGTAGGCGGGGGGGGAAAAGGAAAGGATAAAGGATATGATTATTTAAGGTGGGGAGATGACACTTCCCACTGCTATAGTAGAAAATTTCAGGGCTTCGAGTGATTTTTAAATAGTGGCGTTTAAACACTAGAGGTGATTTCCAACCCGTATATTTAGATAACTCTGAGAAGTCCATATTATGAAAGTAATTAATAGAAGTAGCAACTGCTCGAATATCATGAACTTTAGGAACTGAATCTGGGTTGGCTTGTTTAATGAAATACAGAATTTGTTGTCTTATAGCATTCAGTGAAAGAGTACCACCTTTCTCCCTGATAAAAAGAGGACCCGACTTACTCTGTGGAGTTCTTGAAAGGTAAGATTTAAGTGTATAAACTGGACATAAAGACTGGTCTTGAGGAAGGGCACCACCTTCCAAGGAGACCACCTGTCCTGTGGGTCTTCGTTCTTAGCTAAAAATCTAGGGTCAGGGAAAGGAGGACTTCTCCGGATGGGAGGAAGTTAACAAAATTATCACCTCTAGTGAGAGCCGACAGCTCTGAGATTCTAGCACCTGAAGCCAAGCTAATCAAAATAAGGTCTTCCTTAACAGATCCTGATAAGAGCAATGAAAGTTATCCAACTCTGATGCTAACTTAAGGACGTCATTGAGAAACCACGTAACAGAATGTGGGCGTGATACTGGTCTCAGACGAGCGCATGCTCTGGGGATGGATGAAAAATAGGAATCTGTAAGGTCGATTTTAAAGCCCGTAAGAAATACTTTCTTCAATGCTGACTTGACTGTGGTAATAGTGGCGGAGCCAGGCCTTTTTCAAACAGTGATCTAAAGAAGGAAACTCCTAAATTAGTCGTCATGATTTTGGCTTCAGATGCTTTCAGGAAGGAGGCTAATTTTTTGACTGCTGAGTCATATTGTCTAATAGTAGAATCTCTTTTATCTGATTCTAAAAACAGAGTGTTGACAGGGTCAATGTTTTGCTCCTTTTTGGGCTGTGAACTTTATAAAGTCCATAAAACTAGGGCATTCTGAATCCTTGAGGAAGCTGACACAGTCTTGGTTTGTACTGTCTGGGTCAGAATGGGCTTGGGAATCTGAAGACTCCGCAATCCCAGTTCCTGAATTAGAGGGAACCAATTGCTCTTCGGCCAGTAGGGGCTACTAGGGCTGGTTGACCTTTGAATGTCCTGAGTTTGTGTAATACTTTCAGCAGTAAATTTATTGGAGGAACAGATAAATCTTCTCCCAATTGTTCCAATCTACTGTCATTGCGTCTGTGGCGACGCCTGAGGGTCCAGGTTGGGGGCCACGTAACAGGGGAGCTTGAAGTTGCTCTCCGTTGCGAACAGATCCACTTGGAGGCCCGGAACCCTGGCGGCAAATCCATTTGAAAGATTCCATGTCCAGGGACCACTCCGTCTCCAACGGAGTAGTCCTGGACAGGGAATCCGCCACCACGCCCGGACCCCTGCTAGGTGGGTGGCTGACAGGTGCCAGCCGTGCTTGTTCGCCAGGGAGAAGATAGCAACCATTACTTGGTTTACTCGACCTGATTTGGAGCCGCCCCTGTTGATGCAATGAACTACCACTGCGCTGTCCAACACCAGCCTGATATGAATCCGGTTGGGGGGGCGGATTTTCTTCAGAGTTAGAAAGACCGCCATAGCTTCCAGGGTGTTTATATGGAACTGCTGGAACATTGTGGACCACGTTCCTTGTACTTTCTGTTTTGGTGAATATCCCCCAGCCGCTTAGGGAAGCGTCTGTGTGGACAACTAGTGCCGGAGGGGGAAACTGAAGCGGAACTGTTTTGGACAGGCCCTCTGACTGTGGTCCAAGGCCGCAGTCTTGTCTTTAAGATCCGAGGGATAGAGGAGACCTTGTCTCTGAGCTTGACATTTGCTCGACTCCGCCACACTCTGTTTATGTCTTTTAATTTGGCTTTTAAGAGCAGGTCTGTCACTGAGGCAAATTGAAGAGACCCAAGGACTCTTTCTTGGGATTGGCGGGATGCTGATGGATTTTTGAGAAATCTCCTGGTGAGAGATGCTATCTCTTTCCTCTTGGGAGGCGGGAGAGATAACGTGTGAGAGGACAGATCCCACTGGAGACCCAGCCACTGAAACCGGGGCTCGAGTCAGGCGGGACTTCTCTCTGTTCAGCTGAAAACCCAATGACTCCAGGAAATTGATGACTATGGACGAGCCTTCTGACACTCCGGAACTGTTGGTGCCCAAATTATCCAATCGTCCAGGTACGCTGCTAGGGATATCCTCGGGACCGGAGTTGTTGCACTACCGTGTCCGCCAGCTTGGTGAATACCCTGGGCGCAATGTTCAGACCCGAAGGGCATGACCCTGAAGGAGTAGGCTTGATTCCCGAGTCTGAAACCGAGGAACTGAGAGAAGTTCCGCGCAACGGGGACGTGATAATAAGCGTCTGAAAGATCGATAGAGGTGGTGACGGCTCCCATGCGGAAGTAGAGTCCGTGCCTGAGCTACCGTAAGCATGCGAAATTTGTCGCATTTTATGTAGAGATTTAGACGCGACAGATCCAGGATCACTCTTTGCTGATCGGAGTCTTTTTGGGAACAGTGAATAACCTGCCTTGAAACTTTAGGTGCCTTACTTTCTTTATTGCTCGTTTGTTGAGCAATTCTGTTACGTAATCCTGTAGGATTGATGTGGGTGGCTGGTAAAATCTGGTTTAGAGGAGGAGGGTTCTTGATCCAGCTCCACCCTAGTCCTTGGACACAATGCTGTGTGCCCAAGGGCTGAAGGTCCATTGGTCCCTGAACCAATACAGGCGACCACCTACCTGGGTTTCTCAGTGGGAGGGAGCGGGTTTATTCCCTCTACCACGTCCAGGCCTTCCCTTGGGGTGGTGTTGGGCTTTCCTCTGTGAGGGGACTTTGCCTCTTCCTCCCCTTGCAACCCTATTAAGGCCGTGAAAAAATCCACGGCCCTCATATGGGGGTTATGCTGGTGAAGCCACATAAGAGGGTGCAGCTGGTTGGACCAGCACATATTGTTGGGGGTGGGCCTTAGAGGTAGAAGGCTGGGCCACTGCCGAGACCGGGACGGCTTGACCACCGCCTGATGGTGGGGCCTCTTATGCCTCCTGAATCGCTTTGCCTCCTCCTCGCCTGGGGGCCGGCCGATTCTGGGGTCTTGCGCTTATAGGTGGAAATGCCCCAGCGAGAGCGCAGACTCTGATTGGCCGTGTGTAGCCTCAGCCATAACGGCTTGTGACCTCCTCTTCAGGGAAGAGGTTAGGTCCCCAGATCGAGCTTTTAACGAGCTTGTTAGGCTCGTGGCGGATAGTAGCATCAGCGAAGATGAATTTCCTGCATTCCAGTCTGGCCATGATAAACTCATGCAAGTCGGACTGGAAGCCCGCCAGCAAGGACTTAGCCAAACCTGGAAGAATGGCTCGTCTGAGCAGGAGACGGCAGTAGCTTCTGTAAGGCAGCCGGAGTTCAAGGACCCGGCTAACTTAGTCCGGGCCTCAAACTCCGCCTTCAACAAGGATTCCGGCAGCTTAGGAGCTGCTCACTGAAAACTGCGTGGAAGCGCAGAAGGGGTCCAGCTTTCCGACAGTGAAAGTGTGGGCGTCCACCCAGAACTCATTACTTCCTGGGAATACCAGGGAAGTAGGGTCTGTTTCCCTTAATTGTGGTAAGGGATTACCATCAAAGCACGCTCGGGCGTAGCCAGAGCAACTTTGTCCAAGCAAGGAGTGGGAAGGTCTTCTCCCAGGGTGAACATCGTGAAAGTTGCCCTTGAAAGGGAGTCAATTTCGTGTTTTCTGCCTGCCACTCCGTCAGAGTGCGAGGAGAGCCGACTGAGCTTGGTCCCTAGGGATGATGACAGTCTCCTAGGAACCTTGTCTGATCGAATCCAGGCTTCCTCTGTGAGCCTCACGAAGCCTGGGTAAGGGGGCAAGAGATCGGGGGAAGAACTCCAATTCCTCCAACTGTCTCGTGCCAAGACCCTCAACTGTAAGTTTGCCATCATGTTGGATGGCCCGGAGGGCGAAACGCCAAGGGTTACCGACATCAAACGGCGGGAGGTCCGCAGTGTCGGGGATAACATACTGTGGTTCGGCTGGGGTGGGTGAGCCATTCCCGCCAGTATGTTATCATGACTGGCCAACTTCTCAGTTATTTTGTCAAATCTGGAATCTAGGTCCTCTGTGAACTTTTTAAAAGTTGATTGGCAAAAGCCTCTGCATCAAAAGCAGGCTGGCGAGGAGGGCTTGGTTTTGCAGCCCTCTTACTCGCGCCTTTGCTGGAGGAACCAGACTTGCTCCCGGAGGCTACAGGTCCTGAAACCTTAGCCTTTGACGGGGAAGGGCGTGCCTTCTTGGAAGTCGAGGACTTGTAGCCCTTCGCCTTCCATGAAGTCTTCAACTTCAACTTGGGGATAGCAGACGGAGCTCTATCACCCAAGGAGGAAGACTTCACAAAACCTGCAAAAGAAGAGACAGATGAAGCAGGGGAGTCAAACAGAGGGGGCCCGCCCCAACAACCTCACTTACCTCACCATTTACCACCTGGTCCTGCTCTGTATTCATTGGTTCCAGGTTGAGATTTAACGTGGCAACATCCTCCGAGACCTCAGCGTAGAGGATATCCACTTGGGGTGGCTGGGTCGCATCCCGGATTTGCTGGATGATTGGGGTGGCAAGATCTTCAGGCACTGCGGCCGCCACCCGTGCGCCGGGTAAAGCAAGTCCCTCAACCTGGCGCCGAGGACGTAGGGCTTCCCCGACGGAACATTCCTCCCGAACCCAGCCACCCAGGCCCGGAGGGATTCCAAGGCAGACTTCTTGGAAGCTTCGTCCGCCTGTAAGAAAACCAACAATTGGTTGAACGAAAAACCAGACCGGAGAACCTATAAACAATATTACAAATGAGGAGCATGGACCGGAAGAAAAAGACTGTCACTTACCGACTCATCCTGGATGGTTGAGCAGAGAGAGCAAAGCAAACCTCACAGCCATCGGGTGCCAAACAACCAGGTCGATCCAGCCGGACCGCACAACCAGCGTGGGTCCGCACATACTACGTGCCCGTAGGGTTGTTGAAGGGAGGCGGTACACCCGGCTCCTCACAGCGAACAGTCTGTAAAGTAGAAAAGTACATGAACCTACCACCTAAGCAATCTAAAGCTGGCAAGGCCGGAAACTCAACTACAACCGGAATACTCCGGTGGGAGAAGAACTCCCTTATCATAAACTGGGCCAATAAGCTTTAAATGCACAGAGTGGAAGGTAAGGCTTTCAGACCCGGAGGACTCCGGGGGAATGAAGGAATGAGAAACCAGGAACTAACCATAAGGGCTGCCAGAAAAAAATAACGGCGGACCCCCGGTATAGTACCGGACTCACGTATATAAAATAAATAAAGAGAAGCTCTAAGATAAAACAGACTTATCTAAAATTAATGAAAAATAATAAAACAATAACAAGTGATGGTAAATAACTCCGAGACCGGAGGGATCCGCTTTCTTACATAACAAAAACCTTCCCTTACTTCCCGCCGGAGAAACAAGGTGGGCAAAGTGCTCTATGTTCATAACATATGTCGGAGCAATTATATTTTACCCTATCTCGAAACCCGACGGAGGGGAGATGAGAGGTATGGGATAGTGACTCGAACACGTTCGAGCAAACAGACCACCAACCCCAACACAGCGAAGCTAGGGACGGTATGGGAGGGAGCGAATCCCTCTACCAATAGGAGGAGTCCCTGAACTCGGAGAAAACGCCATCTAGCGTCACCCGCACGAGTAGAGCAAGGCTGGGGGGGGGGTGGGGGGGGGGAGAAGTAGGCTACCAGGAAGGGAACAGGAGACAGGGAGAACATGATCACCCCGCTCAACTGCATCCATCCTCCAAGAAAAAATGAAACTTGGAAGGGAAGCCTACTACTAGGGGAGCTACACAGCCCAAAGCCCAACTCCTTCCTAGGCGAAGCCTAATAAAACCTAACCTAAGTATAGGCTAGGAAAAAGGGAGGGAGTGCAGAAGGGAGGAGGAAGCAACAGGGAGAGAAATTTTGTGCCGAGAGCCAACCGGGATCGAGAAGGGGGGGGCAAAAGGCGACTAGCCTAGAGGAAACACATCCAAGAACTCGATTCCCAAATGGAGGAAGAGAACTAAGGGGCTCACTCTGCCCACCAAAAACGACCCGGAGGAAACAGCAACAAAACTCCCTCAACCTGATCTCCACACCCAGGGCAAGTGGATGGAAGCAAACAAGCCTACACCACATAAAAATAACCATCACACATAAACAATAAACCAAAATGTGCTCAATAGGGAGCGTAGCCTACCTCGGGAAGCGGTTAGATCTGAGGCTGCCGCTACCACCCAGAGGTAAAACAACAAAATAAAACAAATAAAATAAAAAACTAAAAATAAAATAAGAGCACCATCTTCAAGAATAAAATAATTAGCCTACTTGAGACCAAAAAAAAAGGAACCCAACCTGGGGTTACCTGGACGGGCAACACTCCCTAACAAAGGCCGATAGGCCAAATGAAACGCAAAACAAAAAACTAAAAGTTGGGGGGAGCCATTTTTGAGGAACCACCAGGAAGGGAACCAAGGGGCAAAAACTATCTATAAGCGACGAGGAGACAACTCCAACAGAAAGAACAGAAGGAGTCGCCTGCGGGTCGACATGGCTGGCGGGGGACGCCCGTGGCGTCATAACAAAGATCTCAATATTTATGAAAATACGAGACCAAAACAGCCAAAAATAGATCAAAACCCCACAAGAAGATGGTACTTAACTTAGAGATGGTAAAGCTGCTCGATGCCATGATGAAGATGCAGAAAAAATCCAAATAAAAGGACGAGCACACAAAAAAGCGGATGCAGTCACGTGCTAGAAAATGGAATGCAGTAGGTGGCGCTGGTGTCGCCGTCCTGGCGGGTGTTGAGTGCAGGGGCTGTAACGGCTCACCGCTCTGTTCTGGGGTTTTGATAGGGAGAGATCTTTCGAGTAGGTTTCCGTGGTAGTGGTATTTCACTCACCCTTCTTTATACCGACGCCTTCTAGAAGACGCTCGACTGGGGTAGTAACCCCAGCTTTCCTGAAAGCTCTTTTTCTCTGGTATATCTAGCATTGTTATACCTAGAAATTCGTGCTGTAATGGAATTTCACCGGCTGACACGGACTGAACTCAGAAATATATATATCTATACATATATATATCAGCGATACGGTTTTACATACTTGTCTAGCATACGATGATAATTTTACATACATACATCCTGGTTATCATACTGATAACTTGTTATCGGCAATGGTCACATATTATCAGTCATATATATATATATATATATATATATATATATATATATATATATATATATATATATATATATATTATATATTTTATATATATATATATATATATTATATATATATATATATAGATAATATAATTATATATATATATATATATATTATATATATATATATATATATATTTATATAATATATATATATATATATATTATATAACATATAATATATTATTATATATATGATAATATATATTATATATATATATACAATTTTATGTATATATATATATATATGTATTATATATATATATATATATATATATTTATATATATAATAAGTACTAGTTTTCATATAATAAGATTAATAAAATTAAATATATATAATAATAATATATATATAATATAATAATAATAATAATTATAATAATAAAACTGTAATTAAAATATATTATTTGATATCAAAATTAAGTCTCTTATAAGAATATATTATAATTATATGTATGTATATATATGTATATTTATACATGACATAGAATATATATATATAATCAGTGGTCAAATTATTTATTATAATTATTGTATGTGTGTATATATTATATCTGCTCTAATTCATAAAATATTTATATTTATAAATATGATAACTATATATATATATATCTTTATTTATAATATATATATATATATATATATATATTGTATTATGTATGTCTTTAACTATTTTCTGTTAAAATGAATTCCATCAAATACTGTATGCAAACAAATTCCAAAATGTGAAAATGAAGGCTATATTTCTGAGACCATTGAGCTCTTCCTCAGGAAATAGTGAATGAGAAAAAAGAGAAAGTGATATTTATACCAGAAGTTTTTAAAAGGTCAGATTGAGAAGATCTTAACATTTTGGGATGGGAATGGGGACAATTTCACATGCTTATTTCTTTCAGAATTGAATGCATTTATTGCCTAGCATCCAATTTAAAGTTGAAAAACAGACAACAAAGTTCCTTTTCTCAAAGTTTTAATAATTAGAGAATTGACAGAATACAAATTTACCATCTAAGAAAACCATCTTTCTGTCTGTCCCATCCATTTTTATAGCTATCATGACATCTCTATCAGGAAATGTTGCCAGCAATTTATTCTTAAGAGCTCTAAGAATTCATTCCTGGATTTCCTGGAAAAGGAAATTGTTACTAATCTGTAAGCAGCTATCATCTCTAAGTACCCTGACCATACAACCATAAAGCTGTCCACAAGCAAACACTATTTTCTACCATCCCCAATAACAAGACCAGAGAGACACGCAAGAACAAAATAAAAATCCCACAACTGGACAGGATTAAGATGATGACAGACACACTTGGAAACTAACCCTTTGCTTTACCTAAACCTTACGTTATGAAGTGTCAAAAAGCCAGTCCCGAAAGAGACAGCTCTTTAAACCTTAGAGACATGACCAATCTTATAAGAGTTTTGTACAAATCAGTCCCCAAGATTAAACAACATAAATGTTCAGTTAGGTACAGACAAAGCTCAGCTATTTTTAAGAACATAAATAACCATAATCACAGGATAAACTGGAATATGAATAATTTATAGCAGCAATTGTCGGTTCAAAAGCCAGATGGTGGAATCAAATTTGATTAAACAAAGAAACATTTATGAATCTTTTCAAGAGGTGCGTAATGTATTCAGGTAATTTTAGGTAAAAATCTTCTCCAACCAGCGATTATGAGACATCATTTAAAAGAAATTGTCAACTGGAGTGATGACAGCATGATTAGGATCTTCTTAAAAATGTTTAAACTTTTCTGAAATAAGCATTTTTTCATTCATTATTTGCCTGAGGATTTTCACAGTTTGGTCTCTAAAATATACCTCTATTTTCCATACATTTGTATGGGCTCTTATATTTGATCTGTATGTATGTGTGTGTCCCAATATATATATATATATATATATATATATATATATAATATATATATATATATATATATATATATATATATATATATATATATATATCTTTATATATATATATATATATATATATTATATATATATATATATATATATATATATATTATATATATATATATATTATATATATATGATATATATATATATATATATATATATATTATATATATATATATATATATATATATATATATATATATATTTATATATAATATTATTACATATATATATTAATAATATATTATATATATAATATATATATCCGTTATAATTGTATATAATATAATATATATATATGATAAATGAATATATATAAATATATAATATATATATAAATGCATTATCTCAGTTGGCGTAAATATTGAGCCATCAATGCATGTATAAGTCTCTTAAACAAATGTAACATTCTTTTCGTCTAAGGGGAAAATTTTTAACCTCACAATGACCTGTTCCGCCACTGACAGTATCATTATTTTTAAACAACTATTTTGCAAATGAATTTTCTCACACAGTGGATTTTTATACAATTGTGAGACTTCAAATCCAAAGAAACCCACAACACAATTATAAAAGTTACAGTTTCTTAGGCAGTTAATAAAATGATAAATGAGATTGGAGTCATGGGACAAATACTACTCATTTGTAGTTAACAGGGTAAGGATGGGAAAAGAAACTTAGCCATCATAGTTGGCAGTTTCAATAGCTGATAAAAGATGTCTTAATGGTGATCTTTACTTATGGACTTTTGGGAAAGTCCATAAATTCGACAATGACCCTGGTCTAGAACCAGACACTTGAAGGCCATGAAAAATCTTTAGAAAAATTTTTATATAGCTTGTCTGATTTTTATTGACTTTATCTTCTAAATGCACAATACATTTGAAAAGGGTCTTTTTAACTACCGTTGGAGAACTTGTCTGATCATTAAGGATTGTATATTTCTCAACCTAATCTGTCTTATTCAGCAAAACTACAGAGACGAGGTATTTACTTAGTACTGATGAGTTTAATATCATACAAAGTTTAGCTAAAGACACATCCATTGTGGTTATAAAACCCAATAACTGTTTGTAGTTTTGCTGAATAAGACAGAGTATGTTGAGAAAATAAGACATCCTTAATGATGAGACCAAGTTCAATTAATTAAAAAGACCTTGTTTGAAAATGTATTGTGATTTTTTACAAGATAAAGTCAATAGAATAGTAGACACGCCATATATAAATCTGGTTGTTTTTCTAAACCATTTTTCTTGGTCTTCAAGCATCCGGGTCTAGACCAGGACGACTTTATGGACTCCAAAAAGTCCATAAGGAAGATCACCCATTAAGACCTATTTTATCAGCTATTGGAACTGCCAACTATAATATTGCTAAGTTTCTTGTTCCCATCCTTACCCCGTTAACTACAAATGAGTATACCTTAAATGACTCCTTTCATTTTATTAACTGCCTAAGAAACTGTAACTTTAATAATTATGTTGTGGCTTCATTTGATGTGAAGTCTCTGTTTACTCAAATTCCACTGGATGAGACGATTGACATTCGCCTAAACGAGTTATTTAACAATAATGATACTGTTAGTGGGCTTAACAGGTGCACTAAAAATAACGCCATTTATAGTCTTAGGTACCAAAGAATGCTACTTATTGTTTAACGGTTTGTTATATAAGCCAAACTGATGGTAAGTCTTGCATGGGGTCCAGTATAGGCCATTGTTTAACGGTTTGTTATATAAGCAAATTGATGGTGTAAGCATGGGGTCCAGTATAGGCCATTGTTTAACGGTTTGTTATATAAGCAAATTGATGGTGTAAGCATGGGGTCCAGTATAGGCCATTGTTTAACGGTTTGTTATATAAGCAAATTGATGGTGTAACATCCGGGGTCCAGTGTAGGCCATTGTTTAACGGTTTGTTATATAAGCAAATTGATGGTGTAAGCATGGGGTCCAGTATAGGCCATTGTTTAACGGTTTGTTATATAAGCAAATTGATGGTGTAAGCATAGGGTCCAGTATAGCCATTGTTTAACGGTTTGTTATATAAGCAAATTGATGGTGTAAGCATGGGGTCCAGTGTAGGCCATTGTTTAACGGTTTGTTATATAAGCAAATTGATGGTGTAATTTTGGGGTCCAGTATAGGCCATTGTTTAACGGTTTGTTATATAAGCAAATTGATGGTGTAAGCATGGGGTCCAGTGTAGGCCATTGTTTAACGGTTTGTTATATAAGCAAACTGATGGTGTAAGCATGGGGTCCAGTATAGGCCATTGTTTAACGGTTTGTTATATAAGCAAATTGATGGTGTAAGCATGGGGTCCAGTGTAGGCCATTGTTTAACGGTTTGTTATATAAGCAAATTGATGGTGTAAGCATGGGGTCCTGTGTAGGCCATTGTTTAATGTTTGTTATATAAGCAAACTGATGGTGTAAGCATGGGGTCCAGTATAGGCCATTGTTTAACGGTTTTGTTATATAAGCAAATTGATGGTGTGTTTGCATGGGGTCCAGTGTAGGCCATTGTTTAACGGTTTGTTATATAAGCAAATTGATGGTGTAAGCATGGGGTCCAGTATAGGCCATTGTTTAACGGTTTTGTTATATAAGCAAATTGATGGTGTAAGCATGGGGTCCAGTATAGGCCATTGTTTAACGTGTTTGTTATATAAGCAAATTGATGGAAAAAGCATGGGGGTCCAGTGTAGGAAATTGTTTAACGGTTTGTTATATAAGCAAATTGATGTGTAAGCATGGGGTCCAGTATAGGCCATTGTTTAACGGTTTGTTATATAAGCAAATTGATGGTGTAAGCATGGGGTCCAGTGGAGGCCATTGTTTAACGGTTTTGTTATATAAGCAAACTGATGGTGTATAGCATGGGGTCCAGTATAGGCCATTGTTTAACGGTTTGTTATATAAGCAAATTGATGGTGTAAGCATGGGGTCCAGTATAAAGCCATTGTTTAACGGTTTGTTATATAAGCAAATTGATGGTGTAAGCATGGGGTCCAGTGTAGGCCATTGTTTAACGGTTTGTTATATAAGCAAATTGATGGTGTAAGCATTGGGTCCAGTATAGGCCATTGTTTAACGGTTTGTTATATAAGCAAACTGATGGTGTGAAATGGGGTTTTATAGGTCATTGTTTAACGGTTTTTTTATATAAGCAAACTGATGGTGTAAGCATGGGGTCCAGTATAGGCCATTGTTTAACGGTTTGTTATATAAGCAAACTGATGGTGTAAGCATGGGGTCCAGTATAGGCCATTGTTTAATGGTTTGTTATATAAGCAAATTGATGGTGTAAGCATGGGGTCCAGTATAGGCCATCTCTTGGCAAATGTCGTTTATGTGTTTTATATGGAAAAGATGGTTTTATATATAATATATATATATATATATATATATATATATATATATATATATATATTATTATGAAATTTTATCATCGTGATTTTTATACAATCATGAAGCTACAAATGTCGCTTAATATCGAAATTCACGCTACCTCGGTATATCTCCGTTGGAGAATTGTGGCTGAAGGGGAATTTATATAAGTGATAAATGAATTGGAATCGTGGGGACACGAACCCGCGATTTAAAGCCTATTCAGCGACTCCAGTTGGCGTAAACCATTGAGCCATCAAGAGAGGTATAAGTCTTTTGCCGAGATGTCGTACTGCTTTTACCCGTCGTGAGCGGGGAAAGTGTATTTAGCCTCGACAATGACCCACCTCCGCCATGACAGTTCATTGGTACGTTTGGAACACGCAGCTCTTGTTATGAAATTTTTATCACACGTGATTTTTATACAATCATGAAGCTACAAATGTCGCAATATCGAAATTCACGCTACCAGGTATATCTCCGTTGGATTATTGTCGCGAAGGAATTTATATAAGTGATAAATGAATTGGAATCGTGGGGACACGAATAACAAAGCCTATTCAGCGACTCCAGTTGGCGTAAACCATTGAGCCATCAAGAGGTATAAGTCTTTTGCGAGATGTCGTACTGCTTTTACCCGTCGTGAAGGAAGGGGGAAAGTGTACTAGCCTCGACAATGACCCACCTCCGCCATGACAGTTCATTGATGCGTTTGGAACACGCAGCTCTTGTTATGAAATTTTTATCACACCGTGATTTTTATACAATCATGAAGCTACAAATGTATTAATATCGAAATTCACGCTACCTCGGTATATCTCCGTTGGAGAATTGTCTGCGAAGGAATTTATATAAGTGATAAATGAATTGGAATCGTGGGGACACGAACCGCGAAAAATTGCCTATTCAGCGACTCCAGTTAGCGTAAACCATTGAGCCATCAAGAGAGGTATAAGTCTTTTGCCGAGATGTCGTACTGCTTTTACCCGTCGTGGCGGGGAAAGTGTACTAACCTCGACAATGACCCACCTCCCGCCATGACAGTTCATTATATACGTTTGGAACACGCCAGCTCTTGTTATGAAATTTTTATCACACCGTGATTTTTATACAATCATGAAGCTACAAATGTCGCAATATCGAAATTCACGCTACCTCGGTATATCTCCGTTGGAGAATTATCGCGAAGGGACCTTTATATAAGTGATAAATGAATTGGAATCGTGATAAAGTCGCGACGAAACCTATTCAGCGACTCCAGTTGGCGTAAACCATTGAGCCATCAAGAGAGGTATAAGTCTTTTCGAGATGTCGTACTGTTTTTACCCGTCATTGAGCGAAAGTGTACAGCAGTTTCGACAATGACCCACCCCGCCATGACAGTTCATTGGTACGTTTGGAACACGCAGCTCTTGTTATGAAATTTTTATCACACAATGATTTTTATACAATCATGAAGCTACAAATGTCGCTAATATCGAAATTCACTTATACCCTCGGTATATCTCCGTTGGAGATATAGCTTGAAGGGGAATTTATATAAGACATTTGATAAATGAATTGGAATCACGTGGGGATAAAAATTTCATAACCTGATTCCAAATTAAAGAACTATTCAGCGACTCCAGTTGACGTAAACCATTGAGCCATCAAGGGTAAAAATAAGTCTTTTGCAAGAGAGATGTTCTTTGATGGCTTTTTACGCCCTGGAGTCGTGGCGGGGAAAGTGTACTATTCCTCATTTATCACAATGACCCACCTATACCATGACAATCATGTAGCTTCATGATTGTATAAAAATCACGTGTGATAAAAATTTCATAACAAGAGCTGCGTGTTCCAAACGCACCAATGAACTGTCATGGAGGTGGGTCATTGTCGAGGCTAGTACACTTTCCCGCTCACGACGGGTAAAAGCAGTACGACATCTCGGCAAAAGACTTATACCTCTCTTGATGGCTCAATGGTTTACGCTCAACTGGAGTCGCTGAATAGGCATTGTCGTGGGTTCGTGTCCCCACGATTCCAATTCATTTATCACTTATATAAATTCCTTCGCGACAATTCTCCAACGGAGATATACCGAGGTAGCGTGAATTTCGATATTAAGCGACATTTGTAGCTTCATGATTGTATAAAAAATCACGGTGTGATAAAAATTTCATAACAAGAGCTGCGTGTTCCAAACGCACCAATGAACTGTCATGGCGGAGGTGGGTCATTGTCGAGGCTAGTACACTTTCCCCGCCACGACGGGTAAAAGCAGTACGACATCTCGGCAAAAGACTTATACCTCTCTTGATGGCTCAATGGTTTACGCCAACTGGAGTCGCTGAACAGGCTTTCGTCGCGGGTTCGGTCCCCACGATTCCAATTCATTTATCACTTATATAAATTCCCTTCGCGACAATTCTCCAACGGAGATATACCGAGGTAGCGTGAATTTATATTCAGCGACATTTGTAGCTTCATGATTGTATAAAAATCACGTGTGATAAAAATTTCATAACAAGAGCTGCGTGTTCCAAACGCACTCAATGAACTGTCATGGCGGAGGTGGGTCATTGTCGAGGCTAGTACACTTTCCCGCTCACGACGGGTAAAAGCAGTACGACATCTCGCAAAAGACTTATACCTCTCTTGATGGCTCAATGGTTTACGCCAACTGGAGTCGCTGAATAAATTCCAGCCGCGGGTTCGTGTCCTCACGATTCCATTCATTTATCACTTATATAAATTCCCTTCGCGACAATTCTCCAACGGAGATATACCGAGGTAGCGTGAATTTCGATATTGCGACATTTGTAGCTTCATGATTGTATAAAAATCACGGTGTGATAAAAATTTCATAACAAGAGCTGCGTGTTCCAAACGTGCCAATGAACTGTCATGGCGGAGGTGGGTCATTGTCGAGGCTAGTACACTTTCCCCGCTCACGACGGGTAAAAGCAGTACGACATCTCGCAAAAGACTTATACCTCTCTTGATGGCTCAATGGTTTACGCCAACTGGAGTCGCTGAATAGGCATTCGTCGCGGGTTCGTGTCCCCACGATTCCAATTCATTTATCACTTATATAAATTCCTTCGCGACAATTCTCCAACGGAGATATACCGAGGTAGCGTGAATTTCGATATTGCGACATTTGTAGCTTCATGATTGTATAAAAATCACGGTGTGATAAAAATTTCATAACAAGAGCTTGCGTGTTCCAAACGTGCCAATGAACTGTCATGGCGGAGGTGGGTCATTGTCGAGGCTAGTACACTTTCCCGCTCACGACGGGTAAAAGCAGTACGACATCTCGGCAAAAGACTTATACCTCTCTTGATGGCTCAATGGTTTACGCCAACTGGAGTCGCTGAATAGGCTTTCGCCGCGGGTTCGTGTCCCCACGATTCCAATTCATTTATCACTTATATAAATTCCTTTGACAATTCTCCAACGGAGATATACCGAGGTAGCGTGAATTTCATATTAAGCGACATTTTGTAGCTTCATGATTATATATATATATATATATATATATATATATATATATATATACATACATACATATATATATATATATATATATATATATATATATATATATATATATATATATATATATATATATATATATATATATATATATATAAATTTATATATTATATAATATAATATATATATATATATATATATATATATATATATATATATATAGGCCTATATATATATATATATATATATATATATATATATATATATATATATATATATATATATATATATATATATATATAAATGCAAATTTTAGGTAACATATAAATCAAGAGAGACACATTTCTATTCATTTGATTATATTGTAAATTTCAGGGCATATTTCTTATATTACAAAATATTTTTTTGCAAAAAGCAGCCCTCTAACTCTCATAGTTTCATAGTTGTTACAAAAACCATTTTTTTTTTTTTTTTTTTGCCATTTTCTCAAAACTTACTTTTTCAAAAATAAATTTTTATAGGTCCAAAAAGACTGAACCAAATTCGATGAAACTTTTACAGTGTATTATAACTATACTGTATATCTTGATTTTGTATGTGGGAAATTCATTTTTGAAGGAAACTTTTTTTTGCATATTTTTAAAAAGTTTTAAAATCTTTTTATCAAATAAAAAAAATTAGGAGTCAAATTTCTAAATTTCCCACGTTGAAAATTTTCATTATTAGCTGAAGAATAAGTGGTAAAGATTTGAAGCAAATCCCTTGAATCATTAGAAAGCTATAAGCACTTACTTTATAATGGGGCCTTATGAAGTCAGCTCCCCCGCTTAAACCATGCTCTCAGTGCTGGGTCCAATCTCGATGGACTGATGACCATTAGGACACTGTGGGTATGGTGTACGTATATCCAGGCAAGGATCCCAGAGCAGTTACCACTTTAGGTGATATTATTGCTCTTCCCCTGTTGGGCCTCCATGGTGAGAGGGACGTCATCCTGGACGAAATTTACATTATTCGTTATATGGTGAACAAACCAAACCTCCCTACGACTTCTGGCTTGACAATGGATGAAACTGATGAAAATGCACTTCAAATAAAGATGTTATTAATACATTAATACCCTACAGAAGGCAAAGAAGAACTAGATACAGGCAAGCCCAGACCTTGACACACTTTGACTTCATTGGTCAAGGTTCCTGACCTTAGAAACGGACAGAAAAAAGGGATTTTGACAGAGGAAAAATCTATTTCTGAGGAAGGTCCCGTGTCACCCGGTGAAATTCCATTACAGCACGAATTTCTAGGTATAACAATGCTAGATATACCAGAGAAAAAGAGCTTTCAGGAAAGCTGGGGTTACTACCCCCAGTCGAGCGTCTTCTAGAAAGACGTCGGTATAATGAAGGGTGAGTGAAATACCACTACCACGGAAATATACTCGAAAGATCTCTCCTTATCAAAACTCCCGTAAAAGAGCGGTGAGCCGTTACAGCCCCCACACTCAACACCCGCCAGGACGGCGACACCAGCGCCACCTACTTCATTCCATGCTAGCACTAACCCCAGACTTGGCATGTGCAAGTAGGGGGGGGGAGTACTAGGTCAGTTAGGGAGGGTCACCGGGTGACACGGGACCTTCCTCAGAAATAGATTTTTCTCTGTCAAAATCCCTTTTCTGAGTCCAGTCCCGTGTCAGCCGGTGAAATAGTGATAGAGAATCATGCCAAGACTGCTACTACTGAAAAAAAAAGGGGGTAATCTGAAGAAAATGCAAAATTGTAACAAAAATAATTTTAATCAAGCAATCTCTTTCATGAAGCAAGAATACTAAAAGTAAGGTATCTTAAATCTAAGGCACATCAAAAAACTTAGCACTATAAAACAAGGGGAGGTCCCGACATGACGGGAAAAACCTCAAAAATCTTAAAATTACTTAAAGGTAGTGAAACATGAAATGTGCACAGAACAAGCAAATACAACCTTAATACTATACACATAAACTTAGGCTAAACACGTAAGAGACAAGACTAATGAAAATTAACACATACAAATATCTGGGGTACGTGGAGCCAAATAAAAACCGTCCAGTACCCCGTAAGAGAAAACAATTATGGCTAGTCAGATTACACTTTTCCATCAGTAGATACAAGATACATCAATATGAGGGGCTAGGCAGTGAGGCATAAACAACCAGGAGAATAAACAGAGAAGTAAATGAGGCAGGCGGGTGGGGGAAAAGGAAAGGATAAGGAAATGATTATTTAAGGTGGGAGATGACACTTCCCACTGCTATTGTAGAATATTTCAGGGCTTGAGCGATTTTTAAATAGTGGCGTTTAAACACTAGAGGTGATTTCCAACCCGTATATTTTGATAACTCTGAAAAGTCCATATTATGAAAGTAATTAATAGAAGTAGCAACTGCTCGAATATCATGAACTTTAGGAACTGAGTCTGGGTTGGCTTGTTTAATGAAATACAGAATTTGTTGCCTTATAGCATTCAGAGAAAGAGTACCACCTTTCTCCCTGATAAAAGAGGACCCGACTTACTCTGTGGAGTTCTTAAGAGGTAAGATTTAAGTGTATAAACTGGACATAAAGATTGGTCTTGAGGAAGGGGCACCACCTTCCAAGGAGACCACCTGTCCTGTGGGTCTTCGTTCTTAGCTAAAAATCTAGGGTCAGGGAAAGGAGGACCTCTCCAGATGGGAGGAAGTTAACAAAACTATCACCTCTAGTGAGAGCCGACAGCTCTGAGATTCTAGCACCTGAAGCCAAGCTAATAAAAAAATAAAGTCTTCCTTAACAGATCCTGATAAGAGCAATGAAAGTTATCCAACTCTGATGCTAACTTGAGGACGTCATTGAGAAACCAAGTAACCGAATGTGGACGTGATACTGGTCTCAGACGAGCGCATGCTCTGGGGATGGATGAAAAATAAGAATCTGTAAGGTCGATTTTAAAGCCGAAGAAATACTTTCTTCAATGCTGATTTGACTGTGGTAATAGTGGCGGGAGCCAGGCCTTTCTCAAACAGTGACCTAAAGAAGGAAACTCCTAAATTAGTCGTCATGATTTTGGCTTCAGATGCTTTCAGGAAGGAGGCTAATTTTTTGACTGCTGAGTCATACTGTCTAAGAGTAGAATCTCTTTTATCTGATTCTAAAAAAATGTTGACAGGGTCAATTTTGGGCTCCTTTTGGGCTGCGAACTTTATAAAGTCCATAAAACTAGGGCATTCTGAATCCTTGAGGAAGCTGACACAGTCTTGGTTTGTACTGTCTGGGTCAGAATGGGCTTGGGAACCAAGACTCCGTAATCCCAGTTCCTGAAGGAGAGGGAACCAATTGCTCTTCGGCCAGTAGGGGGGGCTACTAGGGCTGGTTGACCTTTGAATGTCCTGAGTTTGTGTAATACTTTCAGCAGTAAATTTATTGGAGGAACAGATAAATCTTCTCCCAATTGTTCCAATCTACTGTCATTGCGTCTGTGGCGAACGCCTGAGGGTCCAGGTTGGGGGCCACGTAACAGGGGAGCTTGAAGTTGCTCTCCGTTATAACAGATCCACTTGGAGGCCCGGAACCCGGTGGCAAATCCATTTGAAAGATTCCGCATCCAGGGACCACTCCGTCTCCAACGGGTAGTCCTGGACAGGGAATCCGCCACCACGCCCGGACTCCCGCTAGGTGGGTGGCTGACAGGTGCCAACCGTGCTTGTTCGCCAGGGAGAAGATAGCTACCATTACTTGGTTTACTCGACCTGATTTGGAGCCGCCCTGTTGATGCAATGAACTACCACTGCGCTGTCTAACACCAGCCTGATATGAATCGGTTGGGAGGGCGGATTTTCTTCAGAGTTAGAAAGACCGCCATAGCTTCCAGGGTATTTATATGGAACTGCTGAAACACTGTGGACCACGTTCCTTGTACTTTCTGTTTTGGTGAATATCCCCCAGCCGCTTAGAGAAGCGTCTGTGTGGATAACTAGTGCCGGAGGGGGAAATTGAAGCGGAACTGTTTTGGACAGGCCCTTGACTGTGGTCCAAGGCCGCAGTCTTGTCTTTAAGATTCGAGGGATAGAGGAGACCTTGTCCCTGAGCTTGGCATTTGCTCGACTCCGCCACACTCTGTTTATGTCTTTTAATTTGGCTTTCAAGAGCAGGTCTGTCACTGAGGCAAATTGAAGAGACCCGAGGACTCTTTCTTGGGATCGACGGGATGCCGATGGATTTTTGAGAAATCTCTTGGTGAGAGATGCTATCTCTTTCCTCTTGGGAGGCGGGAGAGATAACGTGTGGGAGGACAGATCCCACTGGAGACCCAGCCACTGAAACTGGGACTCCGGAGTCAGGCGGGACTTCTCTCTGTTCAGCTGAAAACCCAGTGACTCTAGGAAATTGATGACTATGGACGTGGCTTCCTGACACTCCGGAACAGTTGGTGCCCAGATTATCCAATCGCTCAAATACGCTGCTAGGGAAATTCCTTGGGACCGAGCTGCTGTACTACCGTGTCCGCCAGCTTGGTGAATACCCTGGGTGCAATGTTCAGACCGAAGGCCATGACCCTGAAGGAGTAGGCTTGATTCCCGAGTCTGAAACCGAGGAACTGAGAGAAGTTCCGGCGCAATCGGGACGTGATAATAAGCGTCTGAAAGATCGATAGAGGTGGTGACGACCCCACGCCGGAAGTAGAGTCCGTACCTGAGCTACCGTAAGCATGCGAAACTTGTCGCATTTTATGTAGAGATTTAGACGCGACAGATCCAGGATCACTCTTTGCTGATCGAGTCTTTTTGGGAACAGTGAATAGCCTGCCTTGAAACTTTAGGTGCCTTGCTTTCTTTATTGCTCGTTTGTTGAGCAATTCTGTTACGTAATCCTGTAGGATTGATGTGGGTGGCTGGTAAAATCTGGTTAGAGGGGAGGGTTCTTGATCCAGCTCCACCCCAGTCCCTTGACACAATGCTGTGTGCCCAAGGGCTGAAGGTCCATTGGTCCCTGAACCAAAACAGGCGACCGCCTACCTGTGTTCTCTCAGTGGGAGGGAGCGGGTTTATTCCCTCTACCACGTCCAGGTCTTCCCTCTTGGGGTGGTGTTAGACCTTCCTCTGTGGGGACCTTGCCCCTTCCTCCCCTTGCAACCCTATTGAGGCCGTGAAAGAACCCACGGCCCTCATATGTGGGGTTGTATGCTGGTGAGGACACATAAGAGGGCGCCGCTGGTTGGACCAACACGTACTGTTGGGGGTGGGCCTTAGACGTAGATGGTTGGGCCACTGCCGAGACCGGGACGGCTTGACTACCGCCTGATGGGGCCTCTTATGCCTCCTGAAGCGTTTGCCTCCTCTCGTCTGGGGCCGGCCATTCTGGGGTCTTGCGCTTATAAGTGGAAATGCCCCAGCGAGAGCGAGACTCTGATTGGCCCGTGTAGCCTCAGACATAACGGATGTAACCTCGTCTTCAGGGAAGAGGTTAGGTCCCCAGATCGAGCTTTTAACGAGCTTGTTAGGCTCGTGGCGGATAGTAGCATCAGCAAAGATGAATTTCCTGCACTCCAGTCTGGCCATGATGAACTCATGCAAGTCCGACTGGAAGCTCGCCAGGAAGGACTTAGCTAGAACCTGGAAAAGGGGTCGTCTGAGCCGGAGACAGCAGTAGCCTCTGTAAGACAGCCAGAGCTCAAGGACCGGGCTAACTTAGTCCGGGTCTCAAACTCCGCCTTCAATAAAGATTCCGCAGCTTAGGGAGCTGTTCACTAAACTGCGTGGAAGCGCAGAGGGGTCCAGCTTCCCGACAGTGAAAGTGGACGGGCGTCCACCCAGAACTCATTACTTCCTGGGAATACCAGGAAGTAGGATCTGTTTCCCTTAATTGTGGTAAGGGGATTACCTTCAAAGCATGCTCGGGCCGTAGCCAGAGCAACTTTGTCCATGCAAGGAGTGGGAAGGTCTTCTCCCAGGGTGAACATCGTGAAATTGCCCTTGAAAGGGGTCAATTTTGTGTTTACTGCCTGCCACTCCGTCAGAGTGCGCAGGAGAGCCGATTGAGCCTGGTCCCTAGGGATGATGACAGTCTCCCTAGGAACCTTGTCTGACCGAATCCAGGCTTCTTCTGTGAGCCTCACGAAGCCTGGATAAGGGGGCAAGAGATCGGGGGAAGAACTCCAATTCCTCCAACCGCCTCGTGCCCAGACCTCCACTGTAAGTTTGCCATCATGTTGATGGCCCGGAGTGCAAACGCCAAGGGTTACCGACATCGAACGCGCGGAGGTCCGCAGTGTCGGGGATAGTATACTGTGGTTCTGCCGAGGTTGGTGAGCCAAACCTGCCAGTATGTTGTCATAATTGGCAAACTTATCAGAGATTTTTTCAAACCTAGAATCTAGGTCCTCCGTAAACTTTTGTAAAGTTCAGTGGCAAAGGGCTTGTGCATCAAAGAAGGTTGGCGAGGAGGGCTTGGTTTTGCAGCCCTCTTACTCGCGCCTTTGCCGGAGGAACTAGATTTGCTCCCGGAGGCTACAGGTCCTGAAACCTTAGCCTTCGACGGGGAAGGGCGATGCCTTCTTGGAAGTCGAGGACTTGTAGCCCTTCGCCTTCCATGAAGTCTTCAACTTCAACTTGGGGATAGCAGACGGAGCTCTATCACCCAAGGATGAAGACTTCACAAAACCTGCAAAAGAAGACACTGATGAAGCAGGGGAGTCAAACAAAGGGGGCCCGCCCCAACATCCTCACTTACCTCACCACTTACCACCTGGTCCTGCTCCGTATTCATTGGTTCCAGGTCGAGATTTCCAGGCGGCAACATCCTCCGAGACTCAGCGTACAGGATATCCACTTTGAGGTGGCTGGGTCGCATCCCGGATTTGTTGGATGATTGGGGTGGCAAGTTCTTCAGGCACTGCAGCCGCCACCCCGGCGCCGGGTAAAGCAAGTCCTCAACCTGGCGCCGAGGACGTAGGGCTTCCCGGACGGAACATTCCTGCCAAACCCAGCCACCCAGGCCCGGAGGGATTCCAAGGCAGACTTCTTGAAGCTTCATCCGCCTGCAAGGAAACCAGCAGTTAGTTAGGAACGAAAAAGTCAGACCGGGAATATGAAACAATATACAACATGAGGAGCATGAACCGGGGAAGGAAGACTGTCACTTACCGACTCATCCTGGATGGTTGAGCAGAGAGCAAAGCAAACCTCACAACCATCGGGTGCCAAACAACCAGGTCGTCCAAGTCGACCGCACAACCAGCGTGGTCCGCATACTACGTGCCCGTAGGGTTGTTGAAGGGAGGCGGTACACCCCGCCCTCACAGCGAACAGTCTGTAAATAAAAAGTACATGAACCTCACACTCTAAGCAATCTAAAGCCGGCAAGGCCGGGAGACTTCAACTACAACCGGAATACTCCGCAGAGAAGAACTCCCTTATCATAAACTGGGCCAATAAGCTTTAAATGCACAGAGTGGAAGGTAGGGTTCAGACCCGGAGGACTCGGGAATGAAGGAACGAGAAACCAGGAACCAACCATAAGGGCTGCCAGAAAATTAACGGCGGAGCCCCCGGTGTAGGACCGACTCACGATATATGGATAAACAGATTTATCTAAAATTAAAAACAAAAAATAATAATAATAATAATCAATAATAATAACAAGTGATGGTAATTACTCCGGAGACCGGAGGGTCCGCTCGCTTACGTGATATAGAAACTTCCCACCCTTACCTCCCGCCAGAGAAACAAAACGGGTAAAGTGCTCTATGTTCTAACATAAGGCGGAGCAACACATTTCACCCTAACTTCAGAGTCTGGATGGGGGAGATGAGAGGTATGAGAAAGTGAGAACACGCTCGAAGCAAACAAACCACCCACCCCACCACAGCGAAGCTGGGGACGGTATGGGAGGGAGCGAATCCTCTACCAATAGGAGGAGTCCCTGAACTCGAGAAAACGCCATCTAGCATCACCCGCACGAGTCGAGCAAGGCTGAGGGGGTAGGGGGGGGTAGTGGGAGAGGAGTAGGCTACCAGGAAGGGGACAGGAGACAGGGGAGAAACATGTCACCCGCTCAACTGCATCCTTCCTCCAAATGAACTTGGAAGGGTAGCCTACTCCAGGGAGCTACACAACCCAAGCCCAACTCCTTGATAGGCGAAAGTTTAATATGGGCCTAACCTAGTATAGGTTAGGAAAAGAGTAAGGAGTGTAAAAGGGGAGGAGGAATCAAGCAGGGAGAGAAATTTTGTGCCGAGAGCCAACCGGGATCGAGAAGGGGGGGTAAGGAGGCGACTAGCCTAGAGGAAACACATCCAAAGAACTCGATTCCCCAAATGGAGGAAGAGGACTAAGGGGCTCACTCTATCCACGTAAAACGATCCCGGAGGAAACAGCAACCAAAACTCCCTCAACCTGATCTCCTCACCCAGGGCAAGGGGATGGAGCTTACACTACAAAATACCATCACACATAAAAACAATCAAAATCAAATTAAGCTCATAGGGAGCGTAGCCTACCTCGGGGAGAGGCCCACCAGATGTAAACCACACAACCAAAAACAATAAACAAAAATAAATAAATATACTAAAAAAAAAAAGAAGAGCACCATCTTCAAGTATAAATAATAGCCTACTGAGACAAAATGAAAATGAACCCAACCTGGGGGTACTTGGACGGGCATCACCCTAACAAAGGCCGACAGGCCGATAATGCAATTCAAAAACTAAAAGGGAGGGGAGCCACCGCAAGGAACCACCAGGAAGGAATTCAAGGGGTTAAAATCTTTCTATAACGACGAGGAGACAACTCCAACCGAAAGAACAGAAGGAGTCGCCTGCGGTCGACATGGTTGGCGGGGACGCCTGTGGGCCATAAGAAGATCTCAATATTTATGAAAACACGAGACCAAAACAGCCAATAAAACAGATCAAAAACCCCACAAGAAGATGGTACTTAACTTAGAGATGGAAAAGGTGCTCGATGCCATTGTAGATGATGAAAACAATCCAAAAAAGGGGACGAGCACACAAAAGAAAAGAATTTATCACGTGCTAGAAAATGGAATTAAGTAGGTGGCGCTGGTGTCGCTGCCCTGTCCTGGCGGGTGTTGTGTGGGGCTGTAACGGCTCACCGCTCTTTTACGGGGTTTTGATAAGGAGAGATCTTTCGAGTATATTTCCGTGGTAGTGGTATTTCACTCACCCTTCATTATACTGACGCCTTCCTAGAAGACGCCGACTGGGGGTAGTAACCCCAGCTTTCCTGAAAGCTCTTTTTCTCTGGTATATCTAGCATTGTTATACCTAGAAATTGCGTGCTGTAATGGAATTTCACCGCTGACACGGGACTGGACTCAGAAATATCTGCTTTAAAATTTAAAAATTACTTTTTGAGTAGACACCCAACCTCTGACATGTCATTCAGATAAATAAAAGACCAGGTGTAGTTGATAGAAACCACAACAAAAAATCAGTCCCAAACAAAAATTATTTGAGTATGACAAATATTAAATGTCAAAGTAAAAAAATCGTGATAAAATACGAATAGTGTACAGGGTACCATAGTACAGTACTTCCTGATAATAACTGTGCTAAAGCTGTAGTAAGTACAGACCACGGTCCAGATAGAACAGACAGCATACCAATTCTAAACCTCTTTTGCGCACCTACAGTACGTCATCTGAGGGAAGTTGGTGGTGAAAAGGTGGGTCCATGGAGGGTCCGTGATGGTGAGAACCATTAAGAACGTAGGTCTAACACACCATCAAGAATCTCTTACAGATTATATATATATATATATATATATATATATATATATATATATATATATATATATATATATATATATATATATATATATATATTATACATATATATATATATATATATATATATATATATATATATATATATATATATATATATATATATATATATATATATACAATAATGAAAAAAACTATTTACTTACTCTGGATTTTTGCTGGAAATTTGAATGAAGATAATCCATCATGGTCAAGGAAGAATCAACTACTGTAGATTAGAACTTAAATTTTTTTAGAAGAGAATGTTTTTGAAAATGTGATATCTCAAATGTCAAAAGAATGCAAATAAAACAACATTTTGCCTTTTGGAAATATTTTATCAAGTTACAACTTTCATTTTTTTTTTTTTACCCCTTTCTTGCGTGGCTGCCCTTAACGTTTCCTATACTTTATCAAATTATTAAGATACCTCACTTGAAAATATACTGATATCTTAACAAAAAAAGAAAAACATGGTCAGGAACTTCAATACCAAACTTGTTTAATTCAAAGCAAAGCTTTTTAAAACAATGTTTGCCCTCCATGAGAGCTTTCCCATGTACAGCATTCAAGATCTCCCGCATTAGTACAAACTGTGAAAAAAAATGAGTAGAAAGTGCATGCAACTCCCCCCTACTAACAATCTATCCAAGTATCATTCCTTGGTACTTCCTTATTCTTATTTCGTAACTCAGGATATCTCACACAAAATTTTTTGACACTACATCCCCCAGTGTATTTATGAGCCTCCTCTGCAGTGACTTACTCGTTATCTGTTTTTATTTCTTTGTTTGCTCTCAAAAAGTCTTCTTCCTCGTCAAAAACATCTTTTTCTAAATCAAAATCTAAATTTCTAAATATCTTTGTTGTTAGACATATTTCTAATGCTAACTCTCTTTCTTTTGTTATATATTCATCTCCATTGGTAGATTCAAGGGATTTTTCAATTGAGGTAATATTACACTTTTCACTTATTACCTTCATTTCCTTCCCTAACAACAATTGTTTTAGCCTAAATTTAAAATTCACTGCATTTGGATGATCATAGTGACCATCCACTTGCCTTCTGCACCCAAAGAAATGTTCAAGGCAGTTTTGATATAATCTTTGTATCAGTGGGTAGTCAATACTATGAGAGGCTTTTAACATATTAAACAAAGCAATGGTGGATTTACATGATTAAATTATTCCTTTCTTGAACTTGTAAAGACTTTTGTATTAGGACTTTTAATTCTCATAGTACTCATAATCTTGATGACCTTGAGCAGTGTACCTGTTTTTTTTCTACATCAATACCAGAAGCATTTGCTTTTACCAAACTCTCCATACTTGCATGAAGAATTCATGATGTCGAACCAGTCACTCATTAAAAGAATAAAATTGGATGTTTGACTCCTGTTTTGACACTCCAACAGTCCCTCTTCTCCTAAATCTTTTACTGAATTGGCACATGATCTAGATAACAGTTGCACTGCTAATTTAATGCGCTGTCTTTGTTGACCAGTTACATTTAAATGCATTTCATTGATCTTGTATGCAGACCCATATTCTGTTTTGGTTTTACTAAGCTTTTCTCTTATGCCAGCATCAGAAATACTCTCTCCATTGTTAAGGAAAATACCCGAATCAATTAAATTATTTCCAACTAATTTGATTAAATGGGGAACATCCAAGAACACAAAAACTTCTCTTTCTGCCCTAGGATTTTGAAAGATACCCTATTTTCAAGAGGGTCAGTATTAAACTGTTTCCACATAAGGAGATGTACCCACTGGTCTATGTATGGCTTTGCTGTTGGAAAACGATGGCATTTTAAATTCGAGCTTTTCGTTTTTTCACGTGTATTAGAACAGCCAGATACCGCTCAGTTACCGCTGATAGAATGAATGAATGATTAAAAAGATATATGGGCACACAGCAAGTCCTGTTGTTTACCTTACCTCTGTGGATAGCAAAGCATTGTTTTGATTAACCACATGTGTGGGACCAGGAGCGTGACGTCACAGTATTGGTGGTTCATACCCAAACCTGTGCGCTGGCTGACTTGTTCTCTGTAGACCGTGGTACAGACATACAAAGAAAAATTGCTGAAATACACACCTGTATGTGCGTATTGCGGATCTAATGAACATGCCATGCCGTGGATGTGTGGTGAACCAAAATGTGCAAACTGGGCAAAATCACTGTGCAAGGTCTAAGAGATGCATGTATTATATATATAATACAGAATTAAAATTAGTGGAGAAGAGAACAGGAATGCCTGTAAACGAAGCCAAATTAGAGTTGAAAGGTAGAGGCATGCATGACCCCGCTAGGAAGCATACCATTTCTTCTATAATAAGATATAATGAAACAAAAATGGAAATAGGTAAGGGTAACAAAACCCTGATAGATAAATCTCAAGGATTGCAGGAAGAAACTAAAATAGCAAAGAACCAAGAAATGTATACAAATGCTGATATGGATGATATTTGTTCAAATTCATTTGAGATATTAAGGCAAATGGAAACCTAAGAAGATAACACACATATACAGAAATATTAGAAGAAACTTGTAATGAATTGGAAGCTAAAGATAAAAAGAGGCCTTTACAGAGAATTCCCCCCAAAACCGGAAAACCAACTATTATTAGAGAAATATCAGCTAAAGACAAAAGACCCGAAGAAAGAACACCAGGGGCGGCTCGTCAATAGGGACTGTGAGACTGCAGCCCCCCCAGTGGATTTCTAGGATTCACGAAAATAAAGTTAATTTATTGATGTTTGACTATCATTAACATGAAAACACCTATTCTCATATATTTATATGAAAAAATTACTGCAAAACAATGAGGAAGTATCAATTGAAATTATTTACTATTTAATGATACGTGAAAGGGGAGAAGGGGGAAGCTTCCTGGGCAGTATGGAGAGTGGACTGCCTCCCATGCAGTCTTGTCTCAGACGTTGGTGTGACGGTTGTTGTGAATGGGTGTGGAGAGCAGGGAGAAGGGGGAGGCTTCCCGGGTGGTGTGCAGTGTGTGGACTGCCTCCCACCAGTCTTGTCTCAACGTTGGTGTAATGGTATGTATGTTTTTCGTCATTTGCAGGTCTTATTTTTGATAGTGTTTAGCAATTTGCCAGGGATGATTTTAAAATATTATTGATCAGTGATGGCTTGTGCTCAATTTTAATTATCATAGATGTTGTAAGATCACAGAAACATCATATAAAATAGTATTTATTCTTCTTTTCACAGGTAGGCCTAGCATTATTTTGCAAAATGGCACAAGAAGCAAAGACGGTTTCTTCATTGAAAGAACTCAATTTTTCACAATTAACAGCCCTCCCATCAATAACAGTCACGAGCCACCACTGAAGAACACAAACAAAAAATTATAAGAATATACCTTTGTCTCCTAAAATAATAAAACAGTTGACAGCAAATACGCAAATCATCAAAGAAATTGTAGAGGAACAAACCACTGGCGAGGATTATTATGTGAAGGGAGAAGAGAATACTCCATCACCAGTAACTGGTGCAGCAAGAGTAAACGAAAAAAGAATGATACATGAAAAGACATGGATGTAATGAATGTTTCATTGAATTGTGCAACAAAAACTTAAACATAACAAAAGACAGTTTAACAAACACACTAAGAAATTTGATAAAATACAGAAATAAAGAAACTACTGGTTTAGACACGAAAAGGGTTGTATGTGCATTGGTCACCTGATATATTATAAAGAAAAAAATAAATGTTGTGGATAAAATTCTAGAAAAAATGCAAATTGATAATCCACAAAAAGAAAATAACACTTGAACACACTAACGTAATATTTTCAATAATTATATTATATAATGGTGTAAAGTCCCTGCTAAGTGGGTTTTCTATGGTGAACCACCCATTTTCTATGGTAACACTCATACGAGATTGGGTCAAGCAAAAATAGCCACATTTTATCTATGTAAATACGTATATACTACTAATTCATTTGCTCCTGTTTTCTTTGCACATGTGTTAGAATATTGTTGTGTCAATTCTTGTTAACTTACCTTTTATGTTACTTGTATTTACCTATTATAATTAACACCGAGAGTAATTGACCTCAGGTCACCTGCATTCTATTGTATTCCTCTGTGTGATGTCTGCACACCGCCTTATAAACGGCCTGCGTTCTGAATAAACTAGCAGTACATGTCCACCTGCTCATTATTTAGCACCTCTTACAGTGGTGACCCCGGAGTGGTTCCCGGAGCCATTAGCAGACTCATACGGCAACCTAGTCTTGGCCCCATGAACTACCCCCACCCCTAACGGACTAAACATGGCGCTTTAACAAAGCGTTTGGGTGAGCTGACTCTCGTCAGCAGATCACCAGTGTCATTAGCGGACACACACGGTGCACTCCCAAGTGCATATTGATGTAAGTAACCCACTCCCATTAAGAGGGCAATAGTGAGTATGGACGTGGACATTCCCTCCCACACACAGTTAACTGCAAACTTCACGGATGCGAACATCTCCCTCGCGCACAACCCCCCCGCGCCCTTCCCACGCCTGGGCTCGCGCTCCTCCACGCCAATACCCGCTCCCTGCACGCTGCCCGCCCTGACAGAACAAACAAGGTCCACTCGCCATAAAGCTGCCGCCCTTCATACAAAGCAACCCGTCATCATGGCTCTATAGGGTCGAGAGGCAGTTCAGGATGGCGGGGCTTATTTGTTGAGGTCCTGCAGGCAGAAACGTGATCAACGCTCTTCCGGAAGAAGTCAACAGGAAGCTTCGTCCCATGGGTGTCTGCCACACGTCCCTTCACCTACCCAAAACTGAAGGCCTCTCGTCAAGACCTGCTCCCTGCCGGTCTCCAAGATCTCTTGATCAACCCTCGACACGACCAGAGCATCCTGGAGACTTGGGGCGTGATCCAGGACCTCCTCACCCTCCCTGAGACAGACAGCAGCGGCAGGCAGTCGGAGATAAGCCTGTCAAGGGAGATCCTCCTCCATCAGCTCCTCCCAGAGGTCCGGACCCAGATCCTCGAGCCCATACAATGCCGCCAAGGACCATCAAGATTATGCAGCAGCTGATGGACTCCACAAGGGCAGCGAAGCAGGCATCCACGCCCACACACCCTATCAGCTCCCTCCAGCCGGAGGAAAGTGCAGAGGAGGAAATAAGCGCCGTCACCAGGCGGCGGCCAACCTACCACCACAAGAAGCATCCACTGGGGCCTTGATGAAACTACCATCAGCGGTACAGCAAGGACGCCCAGAACTGCCAACCCCTGCTCATTCACCCATCCAAAAACTGGGGATTGAAAATTATGCCAACAGAACAGGCCGCCTCTGGCAGCAGAGGAACCCAGGAGCTCAAAACCAGTAGGTTTACACGCTCATGACACCCTCTCCGGCAGGATGATGCTGGTTGACACTGGCGCTGTCCGATCAGTGTTCCCGCCATCCAGGAGGACTGCAAATGCTTGGCGGACCCGGCTGCCTTCCCTGACGGCCGCCAATGAGTCCCCATCCTCTCCTACAGCACCAGGCTCCTGTCGCGATCTCCAACCTCAGCCGGAGGTACAGCTGGAGCTTCATAGTTGCAGACGTAAGGACCCCACTCCTGGGCACGGACTTCCTCACCCACTTTGGTCGGACAGTCGACGTCGGTCGCAAACGCCTAATGGACACCGACTCCTACCAGTCCCTCGCCCTGGCAACGGGCCCCAGGGCGCCCGCCATCTACTTTTTTACGCCCCGCACCAGTACGGCCAGCTGCTGAAGGAGTTCCCTGATGTCTTCAAGCCCGAACTGCGCCAGGTACCCAGGGCCCCTGCAAAGCACAGAATCTATCACCACATCAAAACAAAGGGGCCCCAATGCATGCAAAGTTCTGAGACTCCTCGGCGCCTTCAGGAGGGTCAAAGATGCTTTGCCGAGATGGAGCAGATGGGCATATGCAGGAAGGCCTCCAGCCATTGGGCCTCTCCTCCACATGGTGCAGAACCAGACGGCTCCTGGAGACCCTGCGGCAACTACAGGTGGCTCAACCTCGCAACTGAACCAGACCATTACCCTCTTCCAAACATGCAAGATCTCACAACCTCTTTTCACAGGGCCAAAATATTTTCTAAACTAGACCTTCTGAATTCCTGTTTTCAAGGTACCAGTTGCTCCAGAGGACATCCCCAAAACTGCCATCATCACGCCTAATTTCGAGTCCTACATCTTCCCTCTCCACCTTCGGCCTGAGGAACGAGGGGCAACCTTCCAGAGACTGATGGACAGCATCCTGGGGGACCTGAACTTATAAAGCATCTGTTATGTAGATGACAATTCTAATTTTTTCCAGATCCCCAAAGAACACCTGAAGCACATCCAAAGGTCCTGCAGCGCCTGCAGGAGAACGGCCCTTTTTCAGGTTTGATAATGCACCTATCGGGCGCCGAAAGAGTTGACTTCCTGGGCCACGAGATATCTCCGGGGGCGCCTGACCACTGCATTGAAGGTCGCAGCCGTCACCAGGTTCCCACCCCTACCTCTGTCAAGGCCGTACAAGAATTCCTCGGGATGGTCAACTACTACAGGAGGTTCATCCCCAGGGTCGCGCACACCATGGCCCCCTGACGGAGATCCTGAAGGGCCACCCAAGTCCTGAGTTTGGGGACCCGACCAGCAACAGGCCTTTTCCCTGGCGAAGGCCACCCTCACCGAGGCAACCGCCTTGTACCACCAGGACCCCAACGCCCCCATTCAGCTGATGATGGACGCCAGCAGTGCTGCCTGTGGGGCCGCCCTGGAGCAGGTCATCACTGAGCCGCCCAGCCCATCGCCTTCTTCAGCAAGAAGTTCAGCCCTGTGGAGTCCTGCTACAGCACCTTCTCGATAGGGAACTCTGCGCAGTGTATCGGGCGGCACGTCACTTCAAGTTCCTCCTGGAGGGTACGCCTTCACAATCTGGACGGACCACCAGCCGCTGATCCACGCCTTCACAAAGCAGTGGGACACATGGTCTTCCAGGCAGCAGTGGCATCTCGCGGCCATCACGGAGCTCACCTGCACGATCAAGTACCTCCCTGGCAGGAAGAACCCTGTAGCAGACGCTCTCTCCAGGATTGAGCTCAATGCAGTACAGCTTGGGATTGACTACGAGGACCTCGCCCGGGAGCAGACCGCTGACCCAGAGACTCCAGCCTACTGCACCGCCATCACATCGCTCAAGTGGAAGGGCGTGCCCCTTGCCCCTGGGGGGGCCAACACTGCTGAGTGACGTAAGCACCTGCCAACCCCGGCCCCTGGTTCCCACCTCCCGCCGCCGTCTGGTGTTCGATGTCATCCACGGGTTGTCCCACCCCTCCGGCAGGGCGACAGCCAAGCTGGTGGCAGAGAAGTTTGTCTGGCACGGTATGCGGAAGGACGCGACGGCCTGGGGGAGACAGTGCACCCGGTGCCAGACCAGCAAGGTAGGGCAGCACACTGAGACGAGGGTGGGCGAGTTTCCCCGGCCGGGGAGGCAGTTTGGACACATCCATGTAGATGTGGTAGTCCCCCTTCCTCCATCAGGTGGGGCCAGATATCTGATGATTGTCGACCGCTCCACCAGGTGTCCTGAAGCGACGCCCATGCAGGAAGCCACCGCAAGTGCTTGCGCTGAGGCCCTCCTCTCCGGCTGGATCAGCCGGTTCGGGTGTCCCGTGTAATATTTGTTTCACCATATGTAATATTTGTTTATACTGCTCGTGGCTTTATATGTCAATTGTCCTGGCTTAAATTTGGAGGCTACCATTCATTTCAGGACAATTAACTCAGACTAGCCTATACATAACGACTCAATCCTGGGCATAGGCTAAACAAGTGTAACACACCGGTCTAGGTTAATAAACCCCGGTCTACTCTTAGCTTGGACTGGTACTTGACGTCGTAGACTGACAAATCTTCATTTTGTAGTTAGGGATGAGGGAAACGCCGACTCCCGCGGGTGGTTTAATGCTTCTTAGTAGGTTACATGGTGTAAACAACTTATTCCTAATGTTCCTTCCATAACTGTTTGAACTAGTTCTTACATAGGTACTTATACTGGTTCTTGTACAGATACCCTATACTGGTCCTGTAATACGAATGCCCTAGACTGGTTCCCTGTAATACAAACAGTTCATTTAGGACAGCCATCTTGTGCCAGACAGCATGCAGTCTTTAGCCTAGGCTATGCTGTACTCATGCCTAACTTAACTGTTACATTACACAGTTAGCCTGGCTTTTCATGCATAAGAGGTGGAATTGGAGTCAAGAACTGATATATATTCATAAAATTATGGAAGAATATCGCACATCTTAGCCTACGGTTGGTGGTACTGCAACCACAAGCAAGCTCATCATGGTGCAACTTACGTAACATTACCATGACAACTCTCGGTAATTCGCTGTTACATCAAGGTAAAGATACACAAGAACACTATTAAGTGTTATGGCAACATGTACAATATAAACTAAGATATGTGCATACCTTTTACAAGGGAGAAATATGGCATTTCAAATGAAAATAAGGGGAGCTACATCCCTTTCCCCTCTCAAGTCGCCAAACACATCTTGAACAGTGCGAGTTGAGCTTACGCAACTATGCACTTGGTTGAACTTACTTACATACGCACACTCGATCATAGACAATCTCAATTTCGAGTGGTTAATTCAACTTACTGATAAGATGAAAACCAATTCGTTTTTCCAGTTCACCAATTATGAAGGGTATTGTCATTAATTCAAAAGAAGGATTTCCATCATTACACCCGGACCACATAACCACCGACAGGGGCCCTGCCTTCCTGTCTGAGCTGTGGTCCGCCCTGGCATGCTTGCTGGGGACCTCTCACCACACCACCACCGCCTACAACCCTGCAGCCAACAGATTGGTGGAGAGATTCCACAGGTCCCTGAAGGCGTCCCTCATGGCCCGCTGCACCGCCGAGGATTGGAAGTACCAGCTGCCTTGGATCCTCCTTGGGCTGAGGACTGCCCCCAGAAGCCAGCAGTGACCCATCCACAGCAGAGAAAGTCTACAGGGAGCCCCTCGTAGTCCCGGGTGAACTCATCACTGGGGATTACCACAACCTGATAGTCCAGAGGCTCCGCGACATAGTCGGGAAGTTCGCCCCCTGCCAGCGGACGTACACCGATAGGTCAACACCTTTCACACCTCCCGGCCTGTCTTCCACCACCCACGTCTTTGTCAGGAACGACGCCGTCCACCCTCCACTAACCAGGCCCTACAGGGAGCCCTTCTGCGTGCTCGAGCGGAACACCAAAGCATTCTGGCTGGCCCTGCATGGGAAGGACGACTGGGTGTCTGTCGTCCGTCTCAAGCCCGCCCTGTTGGAGGAAGCTGTCGATGATACCACACAGCACCCTCCGCAAGAACCGTCGCCTCCACAGCCAGCCCAGCCCAAAAGAAAGTCGCGTGGCTGCCCCCGAAAGCACCCAGACAGCGCCACAGCCAGCCGCTCCCGCTCACACCGTACCCCCCAGCTGACTTCGCAGAGCCACGGCACTCTCCAGCGGCCGAGCAGATACCTAGTTTAATCAGATGTTACCCACGTCTTTGGGGGGGAGTATTGTAAAGTCCCTGCTAAGCGGGTTTTCAATGATGAACCGCCCGTTTTCTACGGTAACGCTCCCCTCGAAGTAGGTTCCTTCACGTGGTGAGGGGGTAAGGGGCCCTGGCTTTTCTTCTTCGTTCTTACGAAGAATAAGAGCCCGGGCCCTGACGGATCACCTATAAACCTTCGATTTAAATGGCGTGGATATTTTCACTTTCGTACAAATTTCTTGGACCTGGTAACAGGAAAAGGTATCATAGCTGGGATTGGGTTTATATCCGAAGCTAAATAGTGAGAACTGTGGCAGGACCATCAACTGTCCGATAATGTTCGGACCTGAGTTTTCAGGCGGAACTATTCTACGGGACTGGACCACGGATTCCAGGGGTCTAGTTCTGGGAATAGACTCTTGGCATTCTGTCCGGTTTGCCCATAATGTGATTAGGGTGGGGATGATTGTATTCTAGTAATGCTCTCAGTCCTATCAAGCAGGTTGGCTTACACTTGAGCCACTCTAATCATGTTGTGCCATCCCCTTTGGGGTAGGGTAGGGATGCGGACATTTGGGAGTCGGTTCTCACTTGTGCCATTAGTGGAGGAATGAACTCCATGAAAGGCTGATGATATCTTTTAAGGTTTTCAGGTTTATGATGTTTTTTTTTTTTTTTTTTTTTTTTCTCTGTCAATCTTTATGACCAGTAAGTTTAAGGATTTGAGTACCCTGGACCCTTTGATGGTAGCGAATCGGCACGATTGACAACCATTGGAACCTCATCTGACAACCCTTCTTTACAAAAAGTCAAAAATTCAGAATGCAATAACACTGGAACCATATGCTCCAGTACAAAGGAAACCAGTAAAAGTAAATACCGTCTTGACCCAACCTTGACTCACTTTTGACTCCCTCTTTGGGAGTGACAGTTGGTCAAGGTTTCTAACCCTAGAAACTGACCAGAAAATATCGGCACTGAAAGTTGGAAAATTATTTATTAACAGACACTCTACGACTGAAATGTCGTTTAGACAAATAAAAGAAAAGACTTGGCTTATAGAGGCCACGACAAAAGTCAATCTGAAAATTATTTATCAATAAAAAATATAGATAACATAAATATAAAAATAAAAAACATGATACTATGAACAGTATTCAGGTACTATTTTACTTCCTGAGAATAATAATGAGCCAGTTGAAAAGCAAATACTGTTAGACTCACTTAAAAAGAGATACCCCAAAGTACAGGATTATAACTATATGATCTGCCAAGTAAAGAAAAGAATAAACAAGTCTTAAAAATCGCAAAAATAAAATTTGAAGGCCAAGACCTACCTCAGAAAATAAAAATTTTAGGCCAAACCAGAGAAGTAAGACCATACGTCCCAAAGCCGCTTACAATGTCAGAATTGCAGCAAATATGGACATGCAAAAAATATTGTCGAAATGAACCTGTATGCGCAGATTGTGGATCTGAAGAACATGCCACACAATGGAAGTGTGTGGGGGAACCAAAGTGCATAAACTGTGGGCAAAACCATCATGCAAGATCCAAAGAATGTATGTACTATATATATAATACAGAGTTGAAAATATTGCAAGAAAGAACTGGAATGTCTGTAAAAGAAGCTAAATTAGAATTGAAAGTAAGAGGAATTCAAGATCCGTCTAAGAAACGTATTCATATTCTTTAACAACAAAAACCAACAATGAAACAAAATGCATACAAATAGAACTAATGGAGCACAGAAAAGTAATTCTCTGGAAGAAATTAATGCCTTGGAAATAAAAACTAAAATGGTAAAGAATAAAGAAATAGGACAAATGATATGGATAACATTTTATCCAATTCATTTGAAATATTAATGCAAATAGAAACAACACAGGAGGATGCTACTACAGAAATAACAGAGGAAGGACCTGATAGACTAGAAATTAAAGATAAAAAAGGCCATTGGAAAGAACACCACCCAAAACAAAGAAACCAACAATTGTTAGAGAAACGTCAGTCAAAACAAAAACAAGAGATATGAAGAAAGAACAAAACAAAAACTAGTTAAGAATATTCCATTATCTCCTAAAATAATAGTAAAACCAATGGATACAGACATCCAAAATACAAGAAGTGGGAGACAACCATACCTTAGACAACAATGAATATGTGAAAGGAGAAGAGATTACTCCATCACCAATAATTGACACAACAAGAACAAATAAAGAAAGAAATATACATGACAACTCTTGTGGATGTAATGATTGTTTCATTGCATTGTGCAACGATAACAAAAAACATAACAAAAGATGGCTTAACAAACGTTATAAGAAATTTTATGAAATATAGAAGAAAAGAAACCACAGATTTGAGTACCCATGAAAAAGGTTGCATGTGCGTTGAGCACTTAATATATTATAAAGAAAAACAAATGAATGTCAAGAAAATTATTAGAAAAATCCAAATTGATAATACAAAAAGAGAGTAAAACTCGACCGTTACAATAAAATATTTTCAATAGCTATATAATACAATGGAACGTAAATGGTCTGCAGACCAGATTACACCTAGGAGAAATAAAAACGATTACTAAAAGAATATGAACCAATGATATTATGTTTACAACATGTCAACAAAACAATATCAACAATAGGTAAATATACCTTAGCATCTTCATCTAGAGAGGAAGAAGGAAATTTAGGTACTGCTATATATGTACATAACAAAGTATGTTATGACAAAGTACCTGTAAACTTTAATGATCTGCAAATATCGAGTATCAGAATACGAATAAAAACGATAATTATGTAATTTATAATTTATACAACCAACCTAATAAAAATTATGACTTAGATAAACTTAAAGAATTATCTAATAACACCAAAAGAACCTATATTAATAGTAGGTGATTTTAATGCCCACAACCCAATGTGGGACTGTAATTGTACAGACTCAAATAGAGCAGGGAATAAAATAGAAGAATTCATAGATTCATATGACATTTGCTGCATAAATGACAACGAAATCAACACATATTTTTCTAAAACACATGGAACATTTTCCTCAATCGACTTAACTCTATGTACAACAAAAATAGTAGATAGATTAGATTGGAATACAGTTGACGACCTGCATACAAGTGACCATTTCCCAATATTAATTTCATTTTTACAAAATAACCCCACCAAGCATGTCCTCAATATAACATTTATAAAGCAGATTGGGAGCAATATGAATTCCACACTAGGGATATCCCACCATTTGAATATTCAAAAGACCACAATAAAACTAATAAATTTCTTGTTGATTTTATTACAAATGCAGCTGATAAAGCAATACCAAAATCCAAACCTCATCCAACAAAACACAAAGTCCCATGGTGGTCTGAAAACTAACAGAATTAATAAAAGTAAAACACCAAATTGGGAGACGATTGGATAATTTGAATAGAAAATTCAGTAAAATAAATAAATCATTACCGATATTAGAAGAAAACTTACAAAAACTGACTATATTATTATTAGAAATTAATACATTAAAACCTCTATATAACAAAGTATCTGCAAAATTTAAAAGAGAAGTAATTCAAGGAAGAATCATTTCATGGAGAAAATATGTATCAGATCTCTCTAATAATACTCCCATACAAAAATATGGGAAAAATTTAGAAAATAAATGGTACCCATGTTAAACCACCTAGACATGCCATAATAAAAGATGGGAAAAGAATGCTTGATCCTAAAGAAATAAGTAATGTAATAGGTGAAAGTTTAGCAAAAGTAAGTAGCGACAAAAATTTAGATGAGCATTTCCGAACTAGGAAAAATATAGAATTAATAACAATAAATTTTGAAACCATAGAAGATATTTATTATAATAGAAAGTTTAATATGGATGAGTTAGAATTTGCATTGTTGAACAGCAATAAATCTGCCCCTGGAGGTGACAGTATTTGTTTTGAAATGATCTGCCACTTAGCACCTTTGGCAAAGGCATACTTATTAGAGTTTTATAACCACTTATGGCTTGAAATTTATTTCCTAATGAATGGTGTAAAGCTATAATTATTCCTATCCCCAAACCAGGAAAAGATCCCAGTAATGTAAACAATTACAGACCAATTTCTTTAACTAGTTGTCTATGCAAATTACTAGAAAAAATGGTAAACTTTCGACTAACATGGCACATTCGAGAAAACAAAATTTTGACTCCCACACAATTTGGATCACAATGTAACAGATCGACACTGGATTTCTATCTAACTTAGAAGATCACATACGAAGAGGATTTGAACGAAAACAAATTACTATAGCAGTGTTTTTTGACATTGAAAAGGCATATGATACCACATTACCTATGTTTATCCAAAACTTCATTTTTGACAAATCGCAGTTTTCAGGTGAGAATTGATGATGTTCTGTCTAGAACATTTCCTCTTGAAAATGGTGTTCCACAGGGAAGCGTCCTTAGTGGCACGCTGTTTACTTTAGCAATCAATGATATCAGTAATAATCTACCTATTGGTATTAAAAGTAACCTGTATATGGATGATTTTGCCATATATTATTCAGCATCTCGAATAAAACATGCAGAACGAATCATTAATAAAAGCATAATAAAAATAGATGAATGGGCTTTATCTGTAGGCTTTAAATTTTCCATAGAGAAACCAAGCAATCATGTTTTATAAAAATAAAAAGTGGAAAAAAGGAGAAGAAATAGACTTGAAAATCAGAAACCATAGTATACCAATTGGCCAAACAGCAAAATTTTTAGGATTAGTATTTGATACTCATATGAACTGGAAAGCCCACATAACATACATGAAATCAAAATGTAAAAGAGCATTAAACCTAATTAAAAACTATCAAACACTACTTGGGAGCCGATAGAGATACCCTTACTTTATTGTATAAAGCAACAGTGCTGTCTATCGTTGATTATGGAAGTGAAATATATGGCTCGGCATCAGACGCAACGCTGAAAACGGTAGACCCAGTTCATAATGAGGGCCTTAGAATATGTTCAGGAGCTTTTCGATCATCACCAACATCATCTTTACAAGTTGAATGTGGTGAACTACCTCTGTCTCTCCATAGAGAGCTAGTAACAATGAAGAGTGCTCTGAGAATTCAGACAAATGATTCTCCAACTAAAAAATTATTTGGATTAAGAGATGTGTTTATAAACAATCATCCACCTTCTTTCCCAATTAGAGCTACAAGATTGTTTGAGTCGCTAAATATACACATACAATTACCTGTAATAATAAAATCGCCTCCTCCTTGGACAATGAATAAAATGAGAATTTGTACACACTTGAAATATTTATCAAAAAATCATTCATTTACTCCAGAATACCATAGACAACATGCAACAGAGCATATTATCCGAAAAGATCCACATTACGCAATATATACTGACGGATCTAAGTCACAACACGGAGGGGATATGCTGCGGTATCCCAAAACAAAACGTATCAGTTCTCTCTCCCAGACAAAGCTTCTGTATTTACAGCTGAGTTATGTGCAATAGTATCAGCCATAAAAATAGTAAGAGAAGTCTCATATAATAATTTTGTAATTTATAGCGACTCCAGGAGTGCTATAGAAGCTATTCAAAGCTATAATAAAAAAAATAATATTGTACAACATATAAAGTTCTCTCTCCATAAATTGTATAATAAGGGAAAAATATTGAAATATGTTGATCCCTGCCCATGTAGGGATTAAGGGAAATGAAGAGGCTGATAAAGCAGCTAAAGAAGCGGTCCACATGACAAGAACAAATGTAGACATCCCTATCAGTGACTATACAAAATATATATAAAAACAGTCCTTGTAAAAAATGGCAAAATATATGGAACGAAGAACCTGAAAATAACAAATTAAAACAGATAAAATCCAGTGTTGAAAAAATGGAGTTCATCATATCAGAGAGAAAGACAAGCACAAGTAATTCTGACACGTCTTCGAATAGGCCATACTCGATTGACACATGGACACTTAATGAACAGTCCATGTGGCCCTCTTCCCAAATGCCCAGATTGCAATGTGCTGATAACAGTTAAGCATATACTGTGTGAATGTCCACAATATAACCTGCAGCGATTATCAAATTTCGGAAATAGACCGATAGAAGAAATTTTGTCAGAATCTTCAACGTTCTCAATAGCACCCATTTTAATGTTTATGAGAAGCTGCAAATTAATTGGAAAAAAAAAAAAAAAAAATCAGAATAATGAATTTTAAAACAAGTAAATTTTATGATTTTACTAATTTATTTTGAATTTTTATATACCTTTTTAGTGAGTATGTATGGAAGCATGAGTTTAAATGTATTTATCGTATGAGTGTGTTCCAGTATGAAAGCGTATACCTTTTTACAGCTTTTAATTTCATTTTCATTCATCATCATTGACAAGTGACTTATTAGGTCCCAGTGCTAGACTTCTAGCCTAGACTTGTCATTCCATCCTAATCCTTGGGCCAGCCCTATGAGAGCTGATGGTCAACTCAGTGGTCTGGTTAAACTATTTTAATAATAATAATAATAACTAAAAGAATACAAATCAGTGGTATTATGTTTACAGCATGTCAACAAAACAGTATCAACAATAGGTAAATATACCGTAGCATCTATAGTACATCTAAAGAAGAACAAGGAAATTTAGGTACAGCCGTATATGTACATAACAAAGTATGTTATGACAAAGTACCTTACGTTACTGACTTAACAAATATAAGGTATTAAAATACGAATAAAAAACGATAATTACATAATTTATGTAGTAGATTCCTTGGCATTGCTAAGTAAATCTTTAACTTTATCAGTGTCGTAATTTTATTTGGTTGGTTGTATAAATTAAAAATTGCATAATTATCGTTTTTTATTCGTATTTTAATACCATGAGTTTTCTTGCTAGGAATCCTATGTCGAATTTTGAAATGAAGCAGCCAGTGTTCGGATGCCTTAAAGTCCTTTGCCTGTGCAAGCCTGCAAACTTTTTAGCAGCAGCCTTCAACTCAACACCGCCTATGTTCACACCAGCAGCCCTTTGTTGATGAAATCACACGAAGATCGACTGGTCAGTGTCCTCATAGTGGCCTTTTGACATGACCTAGCCGGCTTGACTCTGGGCTGTCTTTGTACCGAAGTCCGTTCCATGCCAATAATGTTAAGCTTTCCATGGGAAGTCTTGATATCATGAAAGGTTGACCTGGCAGTGCCATGGTCTGCCAGCATACGTGACATGGACCAACCTTGCTCCATCCTCCCAGTGATTTCAAGTTTCTGTTGAAGAGTCAACCTGTTCCTCGCCCTCTTAGAACGAGGTGGGGCCAGACACACATTGCACAGCACCACACACAACACAACCAGGACTTGCAATGCCGCAGGCAGTGAAATGAAAGCCACATGCTCGGGAAATAGCATCGCGAAAGCAATCCACCCACGAACAGTTCAAATGAGCGAATGATCAAGCGCGACTCTATGTACAAATTCTTTGCTACTGAGTGCACTGACACTTTCCAGACATAGCCAGTTAGTTTACAATATGTTTATGCTGCTGTGTCTATCAGCTACTGAAAAGCAAAAAATTACCATGATGTATACGTTTCTGTGTAATGAACCGCAGTCGGTTCAACAGGTTCTTAAATACAAAAAAATACGGGACTGGAATAACTGGCAGAAATTGAGGCAGACAAGGAGGAAGGAGCTGAACAAAATGATAAAGTGACCTTAAACTAATTTATTACAGTAAGGTATATACATATTTACAAGTGAGTGCAGGTTTTAGGTGCCAAAAAGACAATAAATGATCATTAACATAAATAGCCACATTAAAGCTCAAACAAACGATCTTTAAATAATTTACAGTATTCAGAACAACAATAAACATTTACAAGTACAAATAAATGCTTAACAGCAGCCATAAAAAAATCAGTGAACACAAATTCAATATATAAATGTCAACAGCAAACTTCCAGAGCAATACACTTGCTCTACAACATTAAATATTAATGAAATATACAATCATAACATGTTCAGTTAAATAAACTGAAAGATAGGCAGCATAACAATAACGGTGACATATAACCAAATCAGCATAAAACAAAAACAGACGAATTCCGAAGAATTGTTGAGGCAGTCTTTTACTGCCAACCAGGATAAACATAAACAGGCGTAATCGGTTGAATCATCGAGCACAGCAATTAGCTGTCAAAACAGGAACACATCCTCAGCACAGATGAACTCGCCACTCGCCGAGACAGTCTTTTACCGCCGAAATATCCTATCACTGCTACTGCTGAAGTCAAAACACGGACGTGAAGGTCCTCATCCTCCCGCCGAAGTAAACAGGTCCATCACACCTGTTACCCAACAAAGTGACTTCCCGCTGCTCTATCAGAACACGCTGCTGCTGCTTTCTTGGCTGAGTGTCGCCAAGAACCGATCTGTCTGCCACCCAAAACCTGACTGACGCTCTCGAAGACACCGAGACAGACGTCAACTCCTACGGAGTGCAAAGAAAACAAAACAGTAAGGAGGCAACAACCCACCAAGGGAACAATTGGCAAACGATTGTCCCATCAAAAGTACTAAACCTCACATTCTGCCAATAGCAAGGAAGCTTTAAAAAAAACACGAGAGCGTGGCCACCCTCACACCTTCTACCATACACTAGTAAATTGATGACGTATCTGTATCAGCCAATAAAAGCCAATAAACAAAGTAACTATTCCATGATGTGTTAAGTACGTCGAGTTTTTAAGCCAATAACAATCGTGAAAGCTACTTATTTCTCCCTACTACCTCTTTCGCTTTATGTGTGTTGTTCATGTGTATGTTTCTTAGCACAATATCACAGTTGCTTTGCTTGATTTACTGTGCAGTACCCTTTCATTACAAGTTAGCTGACTCTGAGTATCATGCATAAAACAAAAGAACATTTTATCACTGTTGATATTTCATCTCTAGTTACCATTAAAATATTTGAATGTGATGAGAAAGGAAGGTATTGTTTTAGGACATATCTACACTGCTGAAGAAACTGGTCTATTCTATCACTGCTTACCCACTAACACCCTGGCTGATTAGAAGGAAAAGAATTTACTTGGTCAAAAGCTTCCCAAGCAATGCACTTCTGTTATTTTTTATGTGCAAATGCTACTGGTGGGCATCTTTACAAACCAGTGGTTTGCAGAGCAACCACAAGTCCTGCATGGGTTGATGGAGAGGCTCCCAGTGATGGGTATCGTTTGGCCAAGACTTGATTCATCAGTAGATTTTATAAGGGTTTTATTTGTCTTCAGACACAACGCCTTGTCAAAATGGTCTGAAGATAGAATTGAAAATGGGTGACAGTTACGAATTTTTATAATTAAGTAAAATTTTTTGTATTGTCGACCAACATTTGAACTGGAAAGCACACACATATTGCATAAAAGGGAAAAGCCTCAAAGCACTTAATTTACCTAAAAAGCTACCTCATACCACTTCGGGAGCTGACAGGCACACCATGGTGAAGTTATATAAAGTGGTTGTCTTACTAATTCTAGAATATCTAAGTCTAGTATGTAGTTCAACTTTGAAATCTGTGCTTAAATGATAGATCCTGCCCATCATTTGGGCCTTCGACTTTCAGGAGGAGCCTTCAAGTTATCCCCAACAGATTCAGTAATAACAGATTCTGTAGATCTACCAGTTTGATATTGATTAGAAATTTTAACAGTGCAATGAGATTTGAAAAATGGAACAGGATCATCATCAGCAATAACATGTAATGAAAAAGACATATTTTAAAATGTAAAAAGCCCACCTCCCTTTTCAGTAAGAACAACGAGACTAGAACATTAATAACTTACCTGACATTAAAACTTATAGATCTCATAATAATATAGCACCTTGTGTTATCAGTCAAACAGATGTTTGTATCACCTCATGTAATGGTGTGAAAAAATGTAATCACAGTCAGACGGTAATAAAACAATATGTATTTGAACACATGAGAACACATAGTGGAAAATATTAAATATACACAGATGGTTTCAAAATACTTAAAGGGGTTGGCTATTCAGTAATATTGTATTGATGTCTTTTCTTTATTTTATTGTTACCCGTTACCAGTGTAAAGAAATTTATTATTGTTATCTTTGTAATGTTTTGTTGCTTCTTCGTATTTGAATTAGTTTGATATTCCTTTATAGTTGCTTTATCATTTGTAGCTTTGTTTGTTGTTAGTTGTTAGAGTCCCAGGAGGCTTAGGAAGACACAGTGCAGCTTTCTTACTTCATTAACACACTAGTAAAATGTACAGTATTTATACAAGTTAAGTGAATCGAAGTATGAGCCTTTCTTTCTTCGTAACCTACAACTGGTGAGGCTCTCGACCTTACCCCCCTAAGGCTCTCTCTCTCTCTCTCTCTCTCTCTCTCTCTCTCTCTCTCTCTCTCTCTCTCTTCCCCCCACCCTTCAAGCTTGCCTTCTTGAAGGTTCTTCAAAGGGAATGTCCATCCCACCAGTAGGCGGACCATTGCTTCTGTTCCGCCTTGTAGACATCCTCATTGGTCGAAGATAATCTAATGACGTCCCGTGGTTGTGATTAATTGACTTAATTCCTCCTACTGTAGGTGGGACTAATGACACCACGGAAGTCTTCAGTTCCGGCGAAAGTTGAAAGGTCAGATCACAGGTGAGATGGGTAGGCAGTTTTTAATGGTTGCGCTTATATTATTTAGGCATCCGTGTTTTGGCTGTATACTCTCAACATTCCTGATCGTTATTCTCTCTCTCTCTTTCTCTGCCTCGTTTCTTTATTATTCATTTTCTTTCTCTGTCTATCATTTGTTTATTAAAGGTTCTCATTTCTTTTTTCTCATTCCTAACTAATAGTCTCCTAGCTGTCATTACAATATCTTGATTATAAAATGCAAAATTCTTTGCCATTACTAGCAGCTGTATATGCAGCTGAATCATATGCCATTAAAAATGCAATGGAGACCATCTCCACCGAGATGTTTAATGATGCTATAGAGTGACTCAAAAACTGCAATCGAAGCCATAAAATCATACAGTTTGAATCCCATGTCTGATATTAAACTGATGCTACACAGGATGTAACAAAATCACATCAGAATAGTATGTTGGATTTCATCTCGTGTAGGAATTGAAGGAAACAAAAGTTAATATAGCAGCAAAAGAAGCGATAACATTGCCCATGTTTCAGTTCTGCCTACCAGCTGAAAATTGATTAAATGTAATTAAGTCAGTGATAAGTGAAAATGGCAACATGACTGAAATAACACCCTCATGGCAAACAAATCAAGAACTATTATGGACACTGCCAGAGAAAGTCCATCATCTTCAAGGAATAACAGAAAAGAAGTACTTTGACTAAGATTAAGAATAGGACATAGTAGTCTAACGGTTTTTTTTTAATGTGTGCGCACCACACAATCCCCAACCAATTTGTGATACTGTATATGTCAAACGAATATCTATTAAGCATATTTTAGCAGAACACCAGAACTATCAGTGACCAATAAAAAGCAGGCATTTATTTTGTTTGTTCTTTTTTCTATAATTTCTGCATGGTAGGCTTGTTAAATTCAAGTTAAAATGCTCTTGTTTTGTATTTTAGATGTCGGGAATGGCTTAATCCAGTTCCTGTTGTTTCTTAAGGTAAAAATTTGCTCAGTTAAATGACAGATTTAAGGACAGCCTTGTAGAATGGATTAAGTCTGTTAACTAAGCTACCATACAAACTATTGTTTTTGTACATATACAGCATTTTTCCTCACTCGTAGTGGATGAATGTGCTACAGCAGAAGTAAAGAGGTAACAAGAATTCCAATGAAACAACTCCGCTGTTAATGTTGCCATTAATCGTGGCTATTGGTGTCACCAGTTTCTCCAGTTTTGTGGCTGGCATATAAGGCTTACTTAATACAAAGAGTATGTTTTAGAAAAAAATTTTACGTAACTTTAGTAGACTATTGTTTAAAGTGAAGCATGTTATATATTGATGTGTAGCTATTATAACTTACAGTAAAGGAAGTATATCAGTATTTTTTTTAGCAGATATGTTTTTTTGCTGTACAAACCTTGTGTTTTTAATAAAACTGTTTTTAACATAAAGCTCTTATCATATAGCTGTGTTCAACTGTTTTTTTTTATAGCGCAGTCACTTGTTTCGTCCTCAAGGATACCTTCCATGGTCTACCAGAGCTCCATGGTGACCAAACTAATATCAAAGAATTCTCTTCTAGTTGATCTTTTTGGCCAGGTATTGTGTTGTAATGATTAACATTATAACACGTGATGGAGTATATAATGGACTCAAAGATAAGAGGGCACTTTCCCTTGTCTTCAGCGGAGCTGAATCCAGTTTTTCCAACGTCAAAAGAACCTGCAAGAAAGAGAAGTGACTATTGCGGATGGGCATCCACCCTCTTGTTTAGAGAAGTGACTATTGCGGATGGGCATCCACCCTCTTGTTTACAACCGGGCCGGTAAAAGATCAAGGAGCCATTAACTCTGTTTGATCTATAGTGAACGGTTCATGTCGTTACCAGCGCTCCGAAAAAAGTCTACTTTTTTCTCCGTTCTCATTATTGAGGATCATGGAAACATCAAAAATAGCAGGATAAGTGCTCAGTATTAACTTCCAGTTAAAAGTTTTAGTTTTAAACTTTTGGAATTTATAATTTGTGTGTTAAAGCCGGAACCCAGCTCGATGATTGCTAGCCTACCTAGTTTCGTAAAGCATTGATTGCTACCCAGTTTTGTAAAATGAAAATTGTTTTAAATTTTAACTAAATGTTTTAACTAAAAGAAATGTTCCACAACTCATTATTAATATAGAAAATTCTTTCAGATTATACAATATCTACGTTAATCTTGGCAGTAAGTGAGAATAATTTAGACTTGATTAATAGTGGATGTTGTCTGTAGCCTGTGTCCTTGGATTACGTATCCTAAGTGGCCTAGCTTACACCGAGGACCCAAGGCTCAGATGAGAACAATATCTGGGCAAAGTAAATTGATAGCCTAACAATGAGGCATAAGTTTTTTCCCTTTTATATAAGCCTGTGCACTTAAGCATGAACTAAATAAACCAGGACTAGCTTTGGCATTACTTTATATCAAGTTAAGTGATAACTTTTCATGAAACAAACCATTTTTGGACTAAATTGTTTGCCTAGACCATGTAACCCAGGACTAGGTGAAATAGTAATTAGGACTAGATGAAATCGTAATCTGTGCTAGATGAGATGGTAACCTAGCCATAAGGCTACATACTGAGGTAGGCTAATTGTGTTTTATGTAACCCATACACTTAACTGTGAATTAAATAATCCAGATTAGGCAGTAGCCTAGATTAGAGTAGGTTATAGCCTGGCTATAAGGTTACACATTAGTGATTACTGTTTTATATAGTAGCTCAAATACCCTAGGATTGAATATAAACAACAACCAGGGTTAGACAAAAAATAGTTGATGAACTATAAGGTTACATATTAGTAAGTTTTCTGCTTTTATATAGCCTAGCCTTTATTTTTAAGAGTGATCTATAATAGTCTGGATTAGGCAATACCCAATACTAGGTTAAGAAAGACCAAATAAGCCTAGGATCATACATAAACAGTATCTTACGCTCAATAAAATAACCTAGTTTTTTTTTTTACGACTCGGTAGCATACCTGTAAGGTTACATGCTAGTATGGTCTTATGTAGCCTATATCCTTAAAGGTGATACCTGTATAAACCTAGAACAGGCAGTAGACTAACCATATTAAGTAGGAACCCCCTTTTAACGAATATCCTACTATCAGCCTAAAACAACGATGGCCGAGTACCAGTTGAAAGGGTAGTCTCGGCACATAAAACAGAAAAACAGATTATAAGAGAATTATTTTATGTATAGTTTATATCTTATGTTATAAGTAACCCTAGAATAGGTTAAGCAAGAACTTTCTAAGAAATCATCTATTCTGAGCTCAACATAGATTATACTAGAAGCATTACTCAAGCTATATAAAACAGTAGTTTGGGTTAGTTAAACAAATTAGTTCATAGCAGTTAGTCTGAATGGCATGACAATTGGAATTAAAAATTTCACTTGGCCATTGCAAAAGGACTAACAGTGTATAAGTAATACAGCCATATACTGTACAGGTATGAAAACTAACCTAAACCTTAGAGGGTTTAACATTGATATTTCATTAAATGTATTACAACTACACACTTGTAATCATTACAAGTTAACCTGTAATATGGAAACTATATTAGGAACTGCAGAGGTGTCCCTCACTTAAAAACAATTAATACTAATTAGCTTCTAATAATAACTTGCTTTATATCACTACAGGGCTGCCATTAGGCAGGATCCTCAATTCAAGTGTTCCGCAGCAAATTGCTCAGTTCCCTTGTTGCCAGTGGGTATGGCCCATACCACCTGCCATGAGCATAGTCCTTGTAAAAACAAGGAAAATTTGCTTGGTTGCCAGATGTGGGCGAGATTTGTAGTATGCTCCTGGCAGCAAGTTGTAAGGACGAAACAGCTCCTTTTAAGCTGTCTCAATGGGTTCTAGGTTCAGTAGGGGTGAGGAAGGGGGAGATTATATCTTTCTGGCAGAACTCCTCTGAACAACATCAGTGTTTGAGCCAAAACCCAGTAACATCAGCCCCCAATACCTCCCAGGTTAACCCTGTGGAGGAAGTAGAGGAATCTTTAGATGGAGTTGACATTCTTGTTAAAAATTATGAAGTGGACATTGCCATCGAAGTGGCCCTGCTGAACCCAGAAGGCTCAGGGACACAAATTTTAACTAGCCATGGGAGAAACCTTCCAGAAGGAATTCTATTCCCCATGCAGCTATCGTTGCTGAATAGGATCTTTCCCCCAAAAGGTATACTGGGATCCTCCTAACTCAGACTGAAATTTCTACAACTTTGGAAGGGTATAGTAACTTGCCCAGGACTTCTGCCCCTTGATTAACAGGCAGTTACAGTTTAGTTGCTGAAGCTCAGTTAGATTGCACAAGCTCCCCCAAAGGGGATACACAGTTTGCGGCAAGCTCCCCCAAATGGGATACACAGTTTGCAGCAAGTTCCCCCAAAAGGAATACACAGTTTGCGGCATTTGGTCAGTTCCGTAAGGTAATTGAGTACCATCAAAGATGCCCTTGCCACAGAATGGCAATATATAAGGGACATGAAGCATGATTCTGAAAAGCAAAGTCAGGCAGTCATGTATGCACCAAAGTGCAAAAGTACTGCATCCTGTAACCAAAAAGTGAGTGTAGATACAAATGCTGCCCAAACAAGGTCTGAAGTTAGAATTCCGACTAGAAACAACAAATGGGTAAGTTCGGAATACAGAACTTCAGATCAAACATAATTTGGGCTCCAATACTCATCCCGATGATACTGATAATCCTTGACAAGACCCCTCAATGCGCTCTTTCTCTGCTGATGGCAAGTAGGTAATTAATGAGAGAAAAACTATGATCGAAGTTGTACATGTAGAATTTACAAATGGCAGCGTTCCCTAATACAGAATGGTACCTGGTACCATCCTCACCAGACATGGAGAAACCACTAACAGAAATGGTTTTCTTACCTGTGCCTTTAGCATTAAAAGTTATAGAAATTGCCATTTACCAGGTCAATGAAAAATGAATCTCTAGTTCCATTTTGAATAAGACCCAAGTTGCTCACCAAGTAGCCCCTTCACTCTCAAAAATATTAATCATGTGAAAAGACAGTTTTTCAGAATTGGTAGTGACTAAAAACAAGAGAAAATGGCAGAATTAAAACCATCTGCCACAGTCATCCCAGTTTTGGAAAATTTCACCAAGGAATGAGCAATGCTGCAACTCCCTTTTGAAAGGAAACAGCTCCCTTTAGATATAGCTACTCAGCAGTTTGGGACCCCTATGAGAAGACTTTCAGAGGGGACAGCCTTGTCAGAATTTTGTGCTAGGCTCCGACTCCTTAGCATTATAATCTCTACCACCTTGCTGGAAGTTGTCACCTAAAGGCTTCTAGAAGATTCCAGGATAAGTTTTGCTGTTGAGGCCAAAAGTCTTACGAGAACCCGATGGGAAGCACTCTATGACTTCCTAGAATGGTGCATAAAAGTGTGAATGGAGAGCTCCATTAAATCACTCTCCAATGTCACTGCATTATTACATTCTAACCTCTTCTGTAAGACCTGTTTGAGGAGTCTGTTGTGGCTCAACTCAGTGAGCATGCCCACCAGCAGAATTGTATAGTGTACGCTCTTCTGGGGAAAGGGGAATTCAGGAAACAAAGAACCCAAAGTTTCCCTTTACCTAACCCCAAAAAGGGCTCACTGTGATCAATCAAAAATCATATAAGCCTTCAGTCACCCCCCAAAATTTTTTTCCTCAAAAAACAGTGACATTGGAGAGTGATTTGAAGGGACAATTCCCTGCAAAGGGACAGCAACAACTTCAAGGCCATCCTTTGTCACAAGGTCCAAAAACCATCTTATAGGGGGGGGAAAAGGAAAAACAACACCTGGAATGTCTATCAAAGGTAAAGGCAGGGGAGGAGGCAGATACCAAGAGGAACTATATTGGTTGGGGGCCAACTTCGATGACATCACAGACAATGGAAGTTTTCCGTGGTGGGGACAGCATTATTTATATGTGCAAAAAGGCCCTGTTAATGGGGCCCATAGAGAAACATGCGTATATTCACTACCAAGTACATATCTTCATTGTCCTCAAAAAAGGATTCCTCCAAAAGAAGAGTGATCCTCAGCCAATCAACATTGAACAAGCACATTGTTTACCAAAAGTTTCAGGTAATTACTGTTGCCTAAGTACATTGAATCATTCCAAAAAGGGACTCAGACTGTTTATATAGATCTGAAAGATGAACAGTGGCACATTCCTATAGCCGTTCCCTTCCGCCTCTTCCTAAGGTTCTGGATAGGAAAAGATACTTACAGATTCAGTCATGTCCTTTTGGCTAAACATTGCCTAAAGAATATTTTACAAAATTAGCAATGGTATTCGTTCGAGAACTCAAACAAAAAGATCTGGGGGGCCCACAAGAAAAGAGTGCTTGAAAAACCTAAAGAGCAATGGTCAACAGACTACAGTACAGTCAAAAGGTTTTATAATAAATTTGAAAACACCCTGCCTCACGCCCAGCAGACACTTTCAGTGGCTGGGACTGTGTTGGGATACTCTTCACGGCCTGTCTCTCTCCCCATCATATTCAAAACAAAATAAGGCAAGTACTCAAAAGATTCCTTGCACAGGCCAGAGTTTCCAGATGGCAATCAGAATGTATGATGGGCCTGCTGCAGTTCTCATCAGTAAAAGATCCAATACATATGTACAGTGGATTGCAACTAAAAATGGAAACAAATTCTGACTGTCGCATGCAAGAAAAAAGATGCGAGACCGACCTCATCAAAGGATTAAAAGAGTTGGAGAGATACTTCGGCCTTGGATTCAGAAGGAATCTCTGGTGAAACAGGTCACCCCTGACTCCTCCATCTGTATGAGTGACAAACACACAGATGCCTCGTTGACAGGTTGGGAGGACGTTGGGAGGATCGTCAGGTGGCAGGGAGGTGATCAGCTACTTAGGAATTTTTATATCAATTTCCTGGAGCTGGTGGCTGTCTTTTTGTCTCTCAAAAAACTCAAACCTCCAAAAGAGAGAGAACATAACCACAATATCCTACATCAAGAGGTTGGGATCACATTCACCTCCTCTCAATATGGTAATGTTAGCCATCCTTTGGATGGCACAAGCAAGGAAGTGGCATGTCTGCAATTCATCTCACATGGGGTCTCATTATAACAGCAGACTCTCTATCAAGGAAAATGACAGCCTAAACAGAGTGGATGTTGGACAACCACTCTTTTCAAACAATAGCCAGCATGCTTCCACAACCGGAAGTGGACCCGTTCACCACATACTAGAATCACAGACTCCTAATATACATGTTTCCAAACCTGGACAGTCAAGCAACAGCAAGAGATGCCTTCCTTAAGACTGAAACAAGGGTGGGACGATACCTTTTCCTCCATTGTCCCAGATTTCAAAGGTTTTGGGCAAACTTCTAACCTTCAAAGGAATAGTGTACTTAATAGCCCCAAATTGGCCAAACAGGCATTGGTTCCTGTTACCTCAACAGTGGATAAAAAGATCAATTCTGCTGTTCTAACCCAGACAGTAGGAGGGAAAGTCTCTTACGCATCCTCCTTTCTGAGCCGAGACCTTCACGTATAGATTTTTTTATAGAATATCAATCGTGATAATTACTCACCCAACATTGCTATGTACCTAGTGCAAAAATTACCGACATCATCTATGCAGCAATACCAGTCTGCATGGAAGATATGGTTAGATTATATCCATACTGAGAGCCCAGTTGAGATTTCTATTGAAACACTATTTTTCTTATATACCCTTTTGAAGACAAATGCCTTGCGGTTACAAGAGTCATGGCATACAAGGCTGCATTAATGGAACCCATCTTTTATGGATTTGTGGTTGACTCCAGTATAGAAGTTGTCACTTCCTTCTGCAGTCTTTTGCTCTACAAAGGTCCACTCCTGAAAGGTTTCCAATTACTTGGTCCCTGAACAAGGTGCTTAGACTTCTATCAACCCCTCAATTCAGCGGACCCAATACAACCACAACGCACATGCTACAAAATGTGATCTTCTTTTTTGCATTAGCATCAGGAGCTCGTATTAGTGAACTGGGCTCTCTTAGATGGGGACAATGCATCACGCAAATAGCTGACCATCAATTATTATTGTCCCCTGTCCCATCATTCCTGGCCAAGAATATGGATCCTCTAAAAAGGAAGTCCATTCTTATAAGAAAACTCAATTTAGCAGACAAGACATTATGCCCAGTTTGAGCACTTAAGGTTTACCTAGAAGTTACGGCAAACATCCCAGAAGGTCCTATTTTGCTGCACCCTAGCACAAACTAACCACTCTCCCTACAAAGGCTGAGAATGATGGTAGTCTCATTAAAGGCAAATCCACACTCTTTTCATAGGTCACATGATGTTAGGAAAGTAAGTACATCGTTGGCCTTCTTCAGAAATGTCTCTTTCGAAGAAGTCTCTAAATGCACAGGGTGGTCATCAGTTAAATTATTGCCACATGCTCGAATAAATTCGACTACACTATGTATCAGTAGGTGGCATGGTTAGTCCTAACCCCTAGGTGCTGCGGCAGAAAACCAGGGGTCTTACTGACGGTGAGTATGCTAACTATCACTAGGAGAGGGACGACAATACTGCAACCAAACCCATCATGCTTAGGTAAGCCACTGTAGAACTACATCCTAAATCGTAAGTTCGTGTATTTGGAATAAAGAATGACACTATAAATCTGTGGCTTGACCTTGGACCAGAAATGTAATTTTCTTTCGGGTGTTGGGATTAAAAAGTGAGAGCTTAAGGCTTTTTCGTCACCTGTCAGTTTCTTTGTAAATCTCCTTGGGGACAAAACAAGCGACTACAGTATCAAAAAACAGGTTTTGACGTAGGAAAAACCTATTTTTGATTGTCACTGTTGAGTCCTCAAAACCCTCCCACTTCCCTGACGAAAAGGCATGGGATTTGGGCAAGGGATCAACCTCTATTGACCAATAGAGAGTAATGGCTCCTTGGTCTTTTAACGGCCCGGTTGTAAATAAGAGGGTGGATGCGCATGCGCAAGTCGCTTCTCTTTCTTGTAGGTTCTTTTGACGTTGGAAAAACTGGGTTCAGCTTCGCTGAAGATAAGGGAAAGTGCCCTCTTATCTTTGAGTCCATTATATATTCCATCACGTGTTATAATGTGAATCATTACGGCACAATACCAGGCCAAAGAGACCAACTAGAAGAGAATTCTTTGATGTTAATTTGGTCACCATGGAGCTCTGGTAGACATGGAAGGTAACTCCTTGAGGACTCAACAGCAACTAACAAAAATAGGTTTTTCCTATGTCAAAACCTGTTTTTTTTCTTTGCAGCATAATGTTCGAGGAACAGTTTCTATGGCTAACAGGGGCCCAAATACTAATGGGTCTCAGTTCTTCATATCGTATTCACCTCAACCACACTTAGATCTCAAGTACACAGTTTTTGGAAAGTAAGTTCACATTATGATCTTGAAAAGTTTATACTGTGACCAGCTTTCCTGGTGCTTTTAGTCAATTTTTCTGTTTACAAGTAGAATGCTCAGCATTTTGTACAGAATCTTAAAAATACTTTTGGTAAGTAGGTGAATGGAATGGTTATAATGAATTATTGTGTTATAGGTCTCTGCTGCTAGAATTTCCTCACATTGTGTAATTCCAACACCTTGGCAAGGAAATACTTCTCTTGAAATATTCTTTTTATACATTCAAATTGCATACTCATTTTGGCCAAAAGAGCAGTACTGTATTACCCTGTTTAATAATGTTATAACTGACTTTCGCTTATATTATTAACCAGTTTCCTAAGTGTTAAGGCTAGTTTACACTAGGCTTCACAGCGCGCTTCATAAGTCACCTCTGCCAGCGTATGCCCACCCACCTTGGTGATGCATCATGCTGCATTGCTCGTTTTGCCTCTACACCACGTGTGTGGTGCGACTGCCAGTGCGGCAGCAGTATCTTCCTGACAGCCATGATGAACAGTGACGAGAAAGAATTTGCCTGTGCTGCCGTTGTTGTAGCACAAATGTATGATCAAATGCACAGTTGTGATAAGAAAAGGAGGAAATGGACGAAAGATTGGTTTCTACAGCAAAGGATTAGAGGAAGTTATGGAAGTATCTTCAATGAGCTTTCAGGTGAATGGGATATTTTCAAAAAATATCTGAGAATATCACTGCCAACATTTGAATTGCTTCTGGAGAAGGTAACTCCTTTAATCGAGAAAGAGGACACTCATCTTCGTGCCAGCATTCCAGCAGGAGCCAGATTGGAAGCTACACTTTTATTCCTAACTAATTTCAGGATTATCGTACTCATCTGTTCCATCTCCTGATTGTTTTGATTCCCGTTCCACTTTTTATTCGTGCTTTCACTGGCCATGTAGTGTTGGATTTTCTTTTTTATATCTTCCGTTATTTTGTCGTTAATCTGAATCATCTCTTCCCTTAGTGTCTTCACTGCGGTGTCATGTACATCTCTATTTTTATATGCTTTTAATTTGACATTCCATAAACGTGGATAATGCTGATAAGACTCTATCAGATAACAAATTTCTTCTCGTTTCAATTCCATGAAGTTACGGTAAAATACAGTACTACACGATAACAGTTGAGAAGTGAGCGGTCGTCGGCTAAATGAGTTGTGCTGCAGCCATCAAGCCAAGCTTGATGGGTTGGGTAGTGCTCCGTGCATGCTGAAGAGCAGTCAAGAGGCGGGGCTAACTTGAATATGGGAGGAGTTGGTGATGAGTTTTACGTATGCAGCGCGCTGTGAAGCCTAGTGTAAACAAGCCTTTAAGCAATAAAGACAAATTCTTAGAGCCAGCCCTGTGAGAACCAAATAAATTAGCTAAGTGGTTTGGACAAACTACTTGAAAATGATCATTAAGATTTTTATGTCATCTTCTCCCTCTATGGGCCTGGACATGAAATGAGTTTTCTCCACTTTTTTCCTTTTCATGTCGTCTCACTTACGGGCCTAGACATGAAGGATTTCTCTCCACTTTTCTTTCTAGTGCACTTTCCATCTGAATTATATTCTGGTCGAGGTCTTCATGTATGCTCTTTTTCCATGATATCTTGAGCTTTCTTACAGATCATAATTCAGCTTCCATAACTACTATTATTTCTATGAATCTTGCCTAACATTCATGTAATTATAAGTTTTTAAGCTGCAGCTCATTCAGCAGTTTAGAAAAGGAAAAGGAAATTAAAGGGTTGTGCCTGGTTTACCAGCCTGTATCAACTTCCATTTACCCTCCCTCTGGTAGGTAATGATAGAGCAACTCCGATTTCTGTGCCTTAGTGAGGTTTACCACCATGGTGATGACCTCGCCAGTAGTGAATTCTGGCTCATGGGAAGTATTTTTTGTTTGTGCTATGGTGGAAAATTGATATAATTCTACGTTTTGTTTTTTGGAGAATGTCTTTTTATAGTAAGACAATTCCTCAAGCTAGATCTTTTATAGGAATAATCATTGTGGGAACCATTTCTCCTTTAAGTATGGCAGATATACACAGTGTTTGAATTGTACTGATAAAGCAGGCAATTAGTCTGTTAATATGGAGAAACCTTATGTTAAACACAGGAACTGGGCATGATGTTAAAGATAGTCAAGTAATGTTGCCTGTGAACACTCAGGAGCACACCCTATCCTCTTGCCTTTCTTCCTATTCCCTAATCATTCTTTCCAAGCTTATCCTTCACTCTCTCCACCACTTCAAGCTACAAAGCATAAAGTTTTTCAGATCCTTCTGTTATTTTTACACTTTTGCATTCCATAACCATTTCAGAGGGTGTGTTGCACCACCGTGTGTACAGGGGCCGGCCAACCTCTAGACTGCCCTTATTTAGTTTGGGGACTCAGGGAGCTTTCTGCCTGGGAATCAGGTCTTTCCAGGAGGGTTGTGCCCACTACCATTTACCTGTGTCAGATCGATCCCTAATCTGGTTGGTGATTGACCTACCTTGCCCAAGTTGTGTGGGTAGGAGAAAATCAAACACATCATTCAACTTTTTCAGAACAGCACAAGCAGCAGTTTAGTAATGTAAGGGACACTGAACTTTTAGTAATGTAAGGGACACTGAACTTTTAGTAATGTAAGGGACACTGAACTGTATTATATATATACAGTGTATATATATATATATATATATATATATATATATATATATATATATATATATATATATATATATATATATATATATATATATATATATATATATATATATATATATATATATATATATATATATATATATATATATATATATATATATATATTCATATATTCATGATGTTGCCTTGTAATGCATATATCCTCCTATAATTTTGACATATTTACTTTTTTTCATGTGTTATTTGTAATGATAATGATTGTTGAAGTGTCATATTTAGTTTGGCAGCAGCTCTCAAAAGAACTAATGATTAAATAACTTAATAGCGTAATTTAGAATTGATAATACAATTTTAATAATAGTGTAGTTTAGAATAATATCTTTCTTGATAAAAGCATAGTATGTGAACACGAGTGTGTCCAGCAAAGACTTGTTTCATTTCAATTGTCATCAGTTGAGATAAGAGAGAACGCTTTGTTTTGGGCCGTGATGACAGGTTCGGAAAACAAATGCCGATTCGTCCCATACGGGCTCAAGACGAGCGATTTCATGTTGTTACATGCATTGTTTGAGTCACGTACGCCACTTTGAGAGAAAAAATACGTGTCTTGATCAGTTACGCCATGTTTTGTAAGATTGCGTTCAGAACGTTTTGCTAGGATGACATCACTTTCCTTCTAGAAATTTCTCCATTGTATCTCGCACCCAAAATGCTTTAATGACGTCACCTCCCTGCTTCTAGAACTTCCCTTTTGTATCTCGTACCCAAAATGCTTTAATGACATCATGTAATTGTTTCATGTGTTACTGGAATTCTAAAATCTGTTTCATTCTGATTTCTGAGACCAGTTAATTTGTTCCTCTGTCTCTCTCTGTTCTTGGAAAGAGATTACTTTTAACGTAGTGTTTTGTGGTCACGTATTAGCATTAACTTTGAGATCTGAATTTAGTAAAGTTATTTAGTTTGTAACTGCGCCTGGTAAAAAGTGTGTTTTGTGGTAACGCAGCTGCAGCAAGTGATTTACAGAGGTTTTCACAAGTTTGTGAATTTTACTTATTAATACCATGGTATGATAAGTTGGGAAATTTTGACCGAGTGAAATTATTATTGATAAATCTTGTGTGTATTTTTGTGTGTTTTTCTATTTACAATCTCTTCATATTTACACATTTTTTATGTTTGTGATGAAACATTTATTTACGTAGCATTTTAAATATTTCTTGGTAATTTAACATTGCATACTTGTGTTAGGGGTATCTTTCCCTTTTTATGTTCTTTGTTATATGTTTGTATGGATTTTAGTCTTTCTCTTCTTACCTTGGTTTCTTTCGAGGTGTCCTTCAGATCGCTTCGCGGATGATGTGCCATCTTTGTATATTTATTATTTTTAAGTATTGATATCTCTCAGAAAGGCGTATAGAGACGAGATCTGTAATTTCTTCACTTTAATTAGTATTTAGTATTATAAAGATCAGTACAAAATCAACAAGTTACAGTGATAGAAAACAAATCACTCTTGACTCAGTCTATATGGGGAACACTGAAGTGAGGGGAGACGTACTCTCCCATGAAGGACACAGTTCTGAACTCTCCTCTCGCAGGTCTCTAACTCGTCGAACCCTAAGAAAACTTGCTTGTTACCTGCAATCTCCACCTCCTTCTAGCCTTATTGAAGGATTAATCAGCAAGGCCTCCTTCAAGTAGCTGATTGGAAGGACTGTAGTGGGTGTGATTCAAATCTCTCCTAGAGGACTTGATAGGAGGTGATCTTAGGAGGGTGTGTGAAAGACCCCTCCCACACATAATTGATTGGAGGTTGAAGAAGTACATCACTGAGCCAACCCCAAATTCCTGGAACTTCCACGAAAACACCTTCCTGAGAAGGCGGGCTATAGAACCAGCTGTTGTAAGCATTTAGGTTGTGCTGACTCATGTTTTGCTTAGCTTCAATCGCGAGGCCATTATTTCTCACTTTTACGACTGTTTTTATGGCTTCAACACGATATACTGCAATGGTTCATGTAAACATCCCGTATTGATAACATGACACAACAGCATTTAGGCGTTATCACTGTGTTCTTTGCCTCTCTTTATTCTTATTTCTCTCCCTTCTCTCCTAACTTTTTTCTTTCTATCTCTCTGTCGCTCTCTCTCTTTTCTATCTAATTTCCTATCTGTTCTACACCACAACATCACTGGTCACTTACCTCACACTGCCCTCATTGTGACAAAAAGAATATATTTCAGTGGACGATTGCAAAATCACAAATAAAATAAAGTATTTATATGATTGCCCATTAAGTCAATTCTCAACAAATATTTAAATTGCACAAACTGTGTCAATGCACTAATGCGAAAAAATCAATTAAGAATATATGGTAGAAAATTCACATATATTATATCATGAATCAAAAGAGATACTTATACATACATACACATATATATATATATATATATATATATACATATATATATATATATATATATATATATATATATATATATATTTCTGATCGGGGTCCCGTGTCACCCAGTGAAATAGTCCATTCACCTGGAGGTGTGTGTTGACTCTACGGTAATCAAGGCACATTCTTTGAGTATGATCAGGTTTCCTAACAAGTACAATTGGGCTTAGCCATGCCGCGCTTGAGGCTTCTATTATTCCTCTTTCTTCCGTATCTTCTAACATGGTGAAATAAGGGTTTTGGCCTTTTCGGGGTATCGATATATGGAACCCCTAACTGGCTTTAGGGATCACTTACAGCAATATGAGCTTGGACATCTTTAAATTTCCTAATTCTTTCTCTTCAAGAATGGCTTGGTGATTTGCAATCAACATACTTAATTCTGCTTGTTGATCAGTAGTAAGATGGAAATTATCTTGCTGAGAAAACAAATACTTAAGGTTTTCTTCTCTAGTATTGCCTGACTTGATATTAACATCAACACCTGGAGGAACTAAATCATTCTGAATTCTAGTTTTCCTAGAATTTGGAACTGGTTGATCAATGTCTCAGCCTTCACTGGTGTCCTATAATACCCTAATAAGTTCCAACCTTCACTGTCATCCTTTGCTTTAGTATTGTTGACAGAGTGGCAGACTTCCTGAGCATCATTAACTTTAAAGGCTGGTGCAGACCAGGTTTGACACTCATAATTTCAGTACAAATTCTAACAATGTGTTAGGTTCATCTACAGGTAAGGGGTAAATACCAGCTGTATACTGAGGTAGAATAAGTTTCTTTTTAAGTCTAACCTGAGCTTTATGAGGTTCATTAGGTTGAAGTACTTTAACCTGTCTGACCCTTTTATTAGAAGGCCTAGGTTTCAGATATCTTACTGGATAAATAAATCTATCCCAAATAATAATTTATTTTGCATCGTCCCATGTCGTTGGTGCAGACCCTAATCAAATCGGCTCCTAACAATAAGTCTGTGTCAGATATTACATCAGGCACAACAGAAAACAAATGGGTAACCACCCTGGAACCAATGTGAACATCAAATACACTGTACCAGAACAGGAGAATACTTGTTGAGCAAGCTCCAGCAAGTTGGGGTATATTTCTCATTTGATTACAATGTAAACTGGGGATTTCACATGAGTTTCTTCTGTGCTAAAGCATACTTCACTACCCAGCAGTATCAATTAGGCACAACACATTACATTGTTTATCATTAAATGGATAGAAGGAGACCTGACACTTGAGTCTAGTCATTCATTCTTAACAGGTCCTGGACACTTTGCTGAACCTCTTTTACAATTTGGTTTGTGACAATCAAAACAAACACCTCTTGGAGGGTTACGTGGACATTCAGAAAGTTTGTGATCTCTGACCTTACAGTAGGCACAATACTGATTGTTTTCCTTATTCTTACTAAACTGTAATTTGTTGGACAAATCACTAATCTGCTTCCTCAGATCTTGCAAATCTGCTGGAGTTATGTGCATTACCTTTACTACAGGCTGTGGTTGAGGTGGAATTATTAACAGGAAGAGAACTCTACGTTGGGTAACATCTCCACTTGTGGCGATGATACTCGCTGCTCAACAAATTCAATGAATCTCTCTAAGGGTATCCTATCGTAAAAATCCTTGAGTCTTTCTTGGGATGTACTACTAAGTCCTCTATACAACTTCTTTTTCACAAGACTGTCAGCTTTAGGAAGGGAATCCTTAGGAAATTTCATTTCAAAGGCAGATAATTTACATTTCATTCTGTTAACAAAGGCTCTAGGGGCTTCATCTATACTGTAACGTTCAATCTCAATTTCCTGCCAAGCCTGCGTAATGTTAGTTGAACAAGCAAAGTGGTGATTCAGTATGTCCTTAAACTGACTCCAAGATATGTTATTTCCCCTTTTACCCATTTCAGCAGTTAATAACGTTGCAGTTTCTTGTTCCACTCTGGTAGTGCTACTTGGATTCTATCAACATCTGAAACACAGAACTCTACTTGACTAAAATCTAGCTTTAGTCTGTTATCGATCCCAACACCTGTAATTCCTGACAGCTTCAACATCATAATATCCTTAGGTTTTAAGACAAATCCCTTAGAATGATTATCAACTGGAATAATAGGGTTATCGACTGTGTTTACTGCCCTGGGATGGATTACTGGACATGGCTATTTGTGTATTACTGATAAATTGTGTGTGTCACTACTGAAGCTGGGGTTATGTGGTGTCACTGATATGTCTGCTCATCTATTGCTTAATCAATGGGTCAATGTCTGCACCATTAGCTCTGTTAGAACTGAGATGGCGTGGAAGTGACAGGTGTAGGTGATAAATTAGCCATTTCCTTTTCATGTCAATGAGCTGATCACACAATTGTTGCATTTGAGAGCTCTGAGTATCCATGGCAGACAACAAATTATCATGAAATCTTCTCTTTCTACATCACCCTCATTTGTAGGCTATGTTATACAGGACTACAGGTAAGAATCAACATAAACTACAATACAATAGGCTAATAGTACCTTAGGCTAGGGTGACATAAGTCTAATCACAATAGGTTAGGCTACCACACACAAATAAATACAACGGGCTGTGGCTTTGTGGCCAACTTTAGGACGTTGGGGTGGATATATGAATCTACCATGAATGTTTGTCCACACCACTTTGTCACCAATGTCATGTTTACTCCATACGTCATTCTTGTTTCTGCTACTCGTGGCTTTATGTCAATTGTCTGGCTTACATTCCGGAGGCTACCATTCATTTTGGGACAATTAACTCAGACGAGCCTATATATAACGACTCAATCCTGGGCTTAGGTAAAACAAGTTTGCTTACACTGGCTGGGTTGTAAACCCCGGATTACTCTTAGCTTGGACTGGTACTTGACATTAATGAGCGGACGGAATCTTCATTTGTAGTTAGGGTTGAAACGCCTCCCGCAAGTTGTTTAGTAAATAACCCAGTAGGTTACATGGGTGTAAACAACTTATTCCCTAATGTTCCTTCCATAGCTTTTAGAACTGGTTCTTACACCAAGTACTTATACTGGTTCTTGTACAGGCATCTACTGGTTCATGTATTGCAGAATCTTGTAGACTGGTTCATGTATCACGAATGCCCTAGACTGGTTCCTGTAATGCAAAGTTCATTTAGGCAACCATTTTGTGTTAACGCATGCAGTCCTTAGCTTGGAAGCTATGCTGTGCTCATGCCTAACTTAACTGTTACATTACACAGTTAGCTGGCTTTTCATACCATAAGAAGTTGTAATTGAAGTCAAGAGTTGTGATATGCTATTCATAAAATCATGGAAGAATATGCACATCTTAGCCTATATCGTTTGGTGGCACTTTCAACCATGCAAGCTCATCATGTTGCAACTTACGTAACATTACCAACAACTCTCGGTAATTTGCTGTTACATTAAGACAAGATAAAGAACTTTTCAATAAAGTGTTATGGCAACATATTCACAACATAAATAAATATGTGCATACCTTTTACAAAGGGAAATATGGCATTTCAAATGAAAATGGGACTGTCCGCTTTCCTCTGAAGTCGCCACGTCTTGAGACAGTGCGAGTTGAACTACGCTACTACGCACTTGGATTTGAACTTGCTGCGATGCGCACACACTCGATCATAGACAATCTCAATTTCAATTGGTTAAGTCCAACTTATTGATAAGATGAAAACCAATTCATTTGCCAGTCCACCAATTATGAAGGTGTTATTAATTTAATTCAAAGAAGGATTTCCATCATTACATGCACTTTACCCCTACGGAAATTGGTTTCATTTATCAAGAACAATCAATCCTTAAATTAAATGTGGGGTAGACCATAAATTTAACAACAACAATACCAGTCTTGCACCAAACAGTGAATGCTTTCTATCTCTCAACCATCTCCAACCAGAGATATAAACTGCAACGTTTAATCAGTAATAAGGTCTGCTAACAGACATATATAAGAGCGATTGGGACGCCACCCTTGAGCGCGTTTCACCTAACCATCCTAATAACTTTACCAATAAACACTTATGTAGAGAGTGATCTTAAATTCAGTTAAGATCTAGTCACTCCTCGTGAAATTTGTCACTTGCCGTCATTTTTCTCACAACACTCAACACATCATCTGTGCAGGTTCATTCTTATAACAATAGCAGGAACAACGCACGAAGTGTATACCTCTTAAAAAACATCCTGCCATTTAACTTACGCCGATTACTGGCGAACATCAGCCAGAGTTTGTAAAGCTTTTGGACGGGTTGCTCTTCACACAAACTCAGCTGAGTACTGATTCCCTGCACAAAACAGTGATGATATTCTCAGATCTATGATCTACAGATACCAACCTATACAAGTATATTTGAAATTAATATAATGGTTACCTATAAAGTGTTTTAACACTTTAAATACAAAAACTCCTGCAGAAAAATACAAATACACAATGCAGTATATAAAAAAAAATGATTTCATATTTCGATTAACCTAGAGGAGAACAATACAGTGCTACTCTGGGTTTGCACTCTTTCATTCACTACATGGGAGTGATATCGTCCATTTCCTGCATTTGCTCACTGTTCTTGTCCTATAAAGGGTTTCCCTTGTCAGCAGCTTTGTTTAATGGTTTGGTCGACATGTTTTCATCATATTTTTGCACCATCTCTAAACACTTTGGTTACTACATATGGACCGCACCACCTGGGGTTTAGTTTCTTTAAGTCACAAGACCATTTCATTTTAACCCATACAGAGTGTTTTCATCCACTTTCTCATTTTTCTCTTTTGATTGGCTATTAAATGCATGGCCATCTCTCTATGAAGTTTTCTGTGTGTTTGAGCCTTTGCAATGGCAGTCTTCTACATCATCAGCAATTGTGGGTAACACACTTTAAGTCACTTGCCTGGGTGCTCTGGAAAAATACATAGTGAGGATTGTTCCTGAAATTGGTATGAACACCAGCAAATTAAACACATACATTTCACCTAAGTACTTAAACCATTGTTAAGGATGTCCTTTACATTACATTTAGTACTGTTTTCATGGTTCTATAAAATCTGTATATTTCCTTGTGGATGATGCAGGGTAATATAACCAGTATTATCTTTATGTTCTTGGCATAGTATAAATTGGTTTGAGGTGAATTCAACTATTATCAAAATGACATGCTGAGTACGCCAAAGTCATTCAATGAACAAGAAGTTTTTGCTTACTTCCTCTGTGCATTACACAAATAGTTGCGAACCTACATACGCCACTGTAGTGATCAATAACAGATCAATACATATCTATAACCGTTTGCACCTGATAACATATCAGTTAAATCAAGACTGATTCGCTCTAAGGCTTGAATTACAGGAGGCAATTCTCGGAACTGTTGTTGTAACGAACTACTGGCTTTATGTTTTTGGCACATAACACACTCCACTTTACATATTTGGTAACATCACAGTTCGCAATGAGGCCAATAGAACAGGGTTTCAATAACGTAATTGTTTTGCGTATACTAAGGTGATATAGTTTGATTCATGACCATACTTCAAAGCTGTCTTTGTTAAATCATAGGAACTACTAATCTCAACTGAATTGAGTTATCAAGTTTATCTGCGCTGAAGATACAACAATCCTTCGCACAACGAATTGGTCAATCAAAAGCTCTGGAAAACTTCTTACGTGGTAATTTACCACCTTCTAGAAAAGTTATTAGTTCAGCCCACCTTGGGTTCTCTAACTGTTTTCTTTGAGCACTCATCTGCTCGAGACCCAAGATAATTGTCCCACTCTGATGAAAGACTATCTGACTGGTCTACTTGGTTGATCTGCCACCTGGGTGTTTTACCCGCAGCCTATACTCTACCTTAGGCGGTAATCACCATCTCAAGTGCCCATCTTGCTCATTCTGGTGGGCTTTGTGTCTTTCTCTTGAAGGGCAAAGCAAGTTGTTGTTCGTGGAATGTTGATGGAACACCCCAAAATGATGGATCCACGACATGCTAAGACAATATGAAGTCGCTTCTCTGTCCGTGTGCCATAGCGCGATTGTTCAGCGCTGATTTCTTTGAGAGAAATATCCAATGGGTTTAACTGATCATCTTGTCTCTGCATCAAAACAACACCTACATTGATCCTAAACTAGCATCAGTAAGATAATTCAAAGTTTGGTCATCTGAGCCTTCACTAGTACTGGGCAAGTGATTAGTGTGTTGCATGCTATCATGGATTGACAATCTTTGTCCACAGAAAGGTTCTTTCTCCTTTAGAGATTAGTCAAGGAACAGCAATTTTAGCATAATCATGTGTGCTTCCTGTAAAACCCACACATTCTAGAAATCTCCTGGTTTTCATAACATTGGTAGGGGTTTCATTTTTTGTGATGCTTTTGATATTGTCTGGACAGGGTCTACAACCATCCTTTGAAATTATGTGACCTAAGAACTTGATTTCCTTTTGGCCTATCTGACATTTCTTAAGGTTTAACTTCACTCCTCTTTCACTGAAAAGTTTGAATAGTTGCTCTAATCTTTTCAACAGGTTGAAAACTGGGAGCCCAAGCAACAATATCATCTAGTAGTTCTTACTTCCACCCTTTCTTAATAAGAGGAGCCAAGATATTAGACATGATACGTGAAAATATTGTTTGGACTGCAGCTTTAATCCAAAGGGTAGACGCTTGAATCTATAAAGTGAGAAACTCCATCACTAAAAGTTGTTTAAATCTCTCTCTCTTCATCTAATTCCACTTGATAATATGCATCTGTATCTAAGGATGCATAATAATAGTTCCTGCAGCTGTTTCTACCATTTTCTTCTAATCTGGTAAAGGAGTGAATGTCAGCCTGGAGGTGTGTGTTGACTCTACAGTGATAGGCACATTCTTTGAGTATGATCAGGTTTCCTAACCAGTACAATTGGGCTTAGCCATGCCGCTTGAAACTATTATTCCTCTTTCTTCCCTTCTTCTAACATGGTGGAAATAAGGTTTTGACCTTTCAGGAGTGTCGATATATGGAACCTAACTGGCTGGGGATCACTTACAGCAATATGAGCTTGGACATCTTTAAATTTTACTAATTCTTACTCTTCAAGAATAGAAAACTGGTAAATTTGCAATCAACATGTCACTTAATTCTGCTTGTTGATCAGTAGTAGATGAGAATTATCTTTGCTGAAAACAAATACTTAGGTTTTCTTCTTTAGTATTGCTGATAACGATGTGCTGTCAACACCTGGAGGAACTAAATCATTCTGAATTAGTTTTCTACAATTTGGAACTGGTTGATCAATGTCTCCTTCACTAATTGTCTATAATACTTTAATAAGTTCCAACCTTCACTGTCATGTAGCACCCAGTATTATTGACAAGTGGCAAAGACTTCCTGAGCATCATTAACTTTAAACCTGGTAGACTAGTTGACTGCTCCTTAATTTCAGTACAAATTCTAACAATGTGTTGAGAGGTTCATCTAGGTAAGAGGTAAAATACCAGCTGTATACTGAGGTGAATAAGTTTCTTTTTTTAAGTCTAACCTGAGCTTTATGAGGTTATTGGGTTGAAAATCTTTGCCTGTCTGACCCTTTATTAGAAGGCCTAGGTTTCAGATATCTTACTGGATAAATAAATCTATCCCAAATAATGGATTTTATATGCATCATCCATGTCATTGGTGCAGACTACAAGTAAATCGGCTCCTAACAATAAGTCTGTGTCCAGATAACCATCAGGCACAACAGAAAACAGTGGGTGACACACGGAACCAATGTGAACATCCAAATACACTGTACCAAGAACAGGAGAATATGTTGAGTAACTCCAGCAAGTTGGGGTATATTTCTCATTTGATTACAATGTAGCTAAGTTTCTATGAGTTTCTTCTGTGCTAAACATACTTCACTACCAGTATCAATTAAGGCCTAACACATTACATTGTTTATCATCAAATGGATAGAAGGAGACTGACACTTGAGTCATAGTCATTCATTCTTAACAGGTCCTGGACACTTTGCACGAACCTCTTTTACAATTTGGTTTGTGACAATCAAAACAAGCACCTCTTGGAGTTGGCGTGGACATTCAGAAAGTTTGTGATCTCTGACCTTACAGTGAAAGCGCAATACTGATTGTTCCTTATTCTTATAAACTTCCTATTAATTTGTTGGACAAATCGCTAATCCCTCTTCCTCAGATCTTGCAAATCTGCTGGGTTATGTGCATTACTATTTACTACAGGCTGTGGATTTAGGAATTGGAATTATTAACAGGAAGAACTCTACGTTATGGTAACATCTCCACTTGTGTAGCTAGATGATACTCATACTCAACAAATTCAATGAATCTCTCTGGTATCCTATCATCAAGAAATCTGGCAGTGCTTTCTTGGGATCACTACTAAGTCCTCTATGCAACTTCTTTCTGGGACTGTCCTTTAGAGGGAATCCTTAGAAATTTCATTTCAAAGGCAGATAATTTATATTTCATTCTGTTAACAAAGGCTCTAGGGGCTTCATCATACTGTAATGTTCAATCTCAATTTCCTGCAAGCCTGCGTAATGTTAGTTGAACAAGCAAAGTGGTGATTCAGTATGTCCTTAAACTGACTCCAAGATATGTTATTTCCCCTTTTACTTACATTCAGCAGTTAATAACACGTTGTAATTTTCTTGTTTCCATCTGCGTGAATTCTTCTTGGATTCTATCAACATCTGCAGAAACACAGAACTCTACTTGACCTTAAAAATCTAGCTAGTCTGTTATCAGTCCCAACACCCTGTAATTCTGACAACTTCAACATCATAATATCCTTAGGTTTTGAACCGTCACTTAGAATGATTATCAACTGGAATAATAGGGTTATCGTATGTTACTGCCTGGGATGGTTGCTGGACATGGCTGGCTATTGTGTTGCCAAATAAATTGTGTGTCACTACTGAAGCTGGGTTATGTGGTGTCACTGATATGTCTCTCTGTCTATTGTAATCAATGGGTCAATGTCTGCACCATTAGCTCTGTTAGAACTGGATGGCGTGGAAGTGACAGGTGTAGAATTTGATAAATTAGCCATTTCCCTTTTCTTGTCAATAAGCTGATCACACAGTTGTTTCATTTGACAGTTCTGAGTATCCATGGCCCACAACAAATTATTATAGAAATCTTCCTTTTTTACATCACCCTCCATTTTGTAGGCTATGTTATACAGGACTACAGGTAAAAAAGTCAACATAAACTACAATACAATAGGCTAATAGTACCTTAGGCTAGGGTGACATAAGTCTAATCACAATAGGTTGAAATACACACCTGAGAAAATAAATACAGGCCTAATGGCTTTGTGTAGTAACTTTAGGACGTTGGGGTGGATATGAATCTATAACAGATAAATACATCCCACACACTGTCACAATGTCATGTTTCTCCATACGTCATTCTTATTTATACTACTCGTGGCTTTACATGTCCAATTGTCTGCAAGCATTCAGGCTACCATTCATTTTAGGACAATTAACTCAGACGAGCCTATATAACGACTCAATCCTGGGCATAGGCCAGCAAATTGCAACACACTGGCCTGGGATTAATAAACCCCGGATTACTCTTAGCTTGGACCAGTACTTAGCGTGTGAAGCGAATGAATCTTGTTTTGTAGTTAGGGTTGAGAAGCATTCCATGGGTTGTTGTGCTTCTTGAAGTAGTTTACATAGTTGTAAACAACATTCCTAATGTTCCTTCCATAGCTTTGCAGAACTGGTTTCTTGTAGGTGCCTTTGGTTTCTTGGCCTCGTCTCCCTGTTCATCTTTGCAAAGCCGCTTCGCTGGTTCATGTATACGAATGCCTAGACTGGTTCCCTGCGGCCACAAAAAAAGTTCATTTAAGGACCAGCCATTTTTGTGTTAAACAGCATGCGGTCGCCAGCAGGCTATACTGTACTCATGCTTAACTTAACTGTTACATTACACAGTTAGCCTGGCTTTTCATGCATAAGAGGTGTAATTGAAGTCAGAGTTGATATATATTCATAAAATCATGGAAGAATATCACACATCTTAGCCTATGGTTGGTGGCACTGCAACCATGCAAAGCTCATCATGTTGCAACACGTAACATTACCATAGTAACTCTCGGTAATTTGCTGTTACATTAAGGCAAGATACACAGAGAACACTATTAAACAGTGTTATGGCAACATGCCTGTATAAACTAAGATATGTGCATACCTTTTACAAAGAGGAGAAATATGGCATTTCAAATGAAAATAAGAGGAATTACATCCCTTTCCTCTCAAGTCGCCACACACGTCTTGAACAGTGCGAGTTGAGCTTACGCTATACGCACTTGGTTGAACTACGCGCACAAATGCACGCACACTTTCGATCTTAGACAATCTCAGTTTCGAGTGAACAATTAAACTTATTGATAAGATGAAAACCAATTCGTTTTACCAGTCCACCAGTATGAAGGTATTGTCATTAATTCCAAGAAGAGTTTCCATCATTACAATTATCTTATTAGAAAAGCCGCCTGAGAAAGAAGAAAATTAACTTTCCTGGAAGAACAACTGCAATTCTTACAAATGGCCGGTCCTTGGGGCAATAACAATACAGCTAGGTGAGAACAAGTTCATCAAAGCAGTTTACGCTAAATATTTTTCATGATATTTCATATTGCAGTAAATACAACACATTTAGTCTTTCAACATAAGGAGCATATGGCTCGAATATCTGGCACTACTCATAACTAGGCTACAGTAAAGGTTTGGCTATACTAGGGCTGGTCCCTGTCTCGAAGCCCCTGCAAAATTCACCACATAATCCCAGGTTATGAAATGTACCACAACTAACTATATAACTAAGTAACAAAAATTTTATATTGGGTTTCATATTCAGCCATAACTACATCATTATTAGGTTAATAGACTGGGCATGCTACTTACAGTTAAGTATCTTCGATAAGCCATTTATTCTTCTTGGAGATCTTGATTTTCCACACTAGGGATGCGTTTTCAGCAGTAATAGTAGTAGTAGTATTGTAGTAGTAGACGGACTTTACCTTTGAAACGGCTCCTTGCTCAAACATACAGGTTGACAGAGTTTTATATAATTTAAGAAATATCGAATTTAAGAAAAATATACCCAAATAAAAATGAGCCAAATCAAAATTTTGGATGCCAATCAGGTTTGAAAAGTGCCCAATTTCTCGAATTTGGCACTCAATATGCCAATCTGGCAACTGCCGCTTGTGTTTACTTCTGAAGATCGCTTACACTGCGATACAAAGTAACGGGGCAATCTGCCTCTCTCAAAGAAAACAATCTCCATGGAGAGACTGCGTTAAATAAATTAAAATGAACTTTGGATGCAATCCAATTTTAACATGTTTGATGTGTCTACGGAGACTTCATACTCAATTTATTCTGAGCATCAAGGTGAGCATGCGGAATTCCAAATGTGAAGTACTTGATATAGGTCGGCAGTGACGCTTTTGCGACATCCAGAGGGTCTCTTGACTGTAGAATCTTAAATCTATCCGTTTTATCAGTTACCTACAGATAATTAAAATCTTTGTAATGGAAACTCAATAGTCAGCATATACATACGGAGTATTGTATTCTTGAGAGAATAAGTGTGTTGGGTTGAGTCCTTGTGCTGGATATTGGTGTTAAACTAAAAATGATTACACTGCTCTAGGAATCTTAGGCCCAGGAGACTGACATCTCATCAATATCTATGGAAATATAAATATATGAAATTATTTGTGGACCCTGATAAACATTATTCAGCCAGGTACTCTGTTTTCTGTGCTGATTGGAGTTCAAATGATGTGAGGAAGGGACTAGTGATACTTTGGGCTTTGATTTTTGATGAGGCTACACACGGCTGGGAATCACTTGAATCTGCTTTGTGCCAGTGGGATGATATGAAACACTTGTCAGGGTAAGGTGACAGAAGTAGGAAGTACTGCATTCAAAAATTTGACAGTGAAAGATAATTTGAAGCTAAATGAGGTCTGAGACGTCTTGCAGTACTGTTCTCTTTTCCAAGTACTTGGGATTTGGGCAGGGTCTCAAAGAGATATTTTGGGCCAATTTTTTCAATTTGTTTCAATGCTAAAGTGTTCCATTGCCTAGTGGAACATCGAGGCACTGTCCAAGTCCTCCGCCCACCCATTACCCCAACAACTCGATAACCAGATAAGCGCTATGATATCGAATTTTTGCGATCAGATTGTTATTTTTGCATCGTAGCGTTATTCAGTATCATAGAATTATGTTAGGTAACCATAAACTGTCGAAGCCGTTTTTCATGACTGACTCCTATACAGAAAACGTTGACTGATTCATAGGAGACTAAATTAAACCGTATAACTGGCTCTATAATTATATTTATATCGCCGATTTCTCAAATTTGGGGGAGGGGGGCCGGGGGCGGGGAGGGGTCTTAACACATTTTTTGCCGGATATGTTTATGCAACATAGTTTTACGGGGTTTCAAGCTGGAAAGTGACATAATATACACGTCTTCTAAGAAGGATGAGCTGTTAATCAGCACAGTGGTCTGAAAGTTAAACTAAAGAATTCTTCTTTTTCCTGTACCAGAAAAGTAGGTTCGTCAGCCCTCCATAATAATGAAAATATTGATTTTATTACATGTATTTTCTCGACATTTGTGCATTTTTTGGTACTTATTTACAGTGTTTTGATTTTGATCATTTCCATGTGCGTGTTCCATGGACATAAAGATTCTCAAAGAACAGAATCTCTCTAGAACGGTAGCTTTTTCTCCCACACCAAAATCGAAAAACATCCAAGATTTCATGTTCACGTATAGACATCGTTATTTTCACTGTAGGATAGTAGAAGAGTCTGGCGTGGCATTCACTGGCACCCTGGGTCATACTGACACTAATTAGACTGTCTCAAAGTTCCTCCAGAGACTGCTAGCATAGGTTTCCATTTATGGCTAAATATGTTTACAGTTTGCCCTAACTGGAACTGTATGGCATGACAGTTCTTTTCTGATCTCTGTGATGTGGCTGTGAAACATTATTATTATTATTATTATTGTGTGTGTGTGTATTATTATTGTGTGTGTGTGTGTATTATATGGTCTCTGAATAGCAGCAAGACTTGCACCCTAAGACTGCCGTAATTAGCATATCCACTTCGTGACAGACAGACAATTATACACACATACAGACAACTATTTAGAGATGTCTACTAGAGAGAGAGAGAGAGAGAGAGAGAGAGAGAGAGAGAGAGAGAGAGAGAGAGTATTTTTATGACAGTAAAGTGACTTAGATTTGAATCATTTCATTATTCTGTGGTAAATTAACTTCACATGTATGAACTGAGAGAGAGAGAGAGAGAGAGAGAGAGAGAGAGAGAGAGAGAGAGAGAGAGAGAGAGGATCAGTGTTCCTGTTATTCAATTGTACATAACTGATCTTTTTCTGTATTTCTAATACCTTCTATAATTTCTTTCAAATGGACACCATATTGTTTGGAAGCTTGAATAATAATAATAATAATAATAATAATAATAATAATAATAATAATAATAATAATAGTAATAATAACAATAATGATAATAATAATCTGCATCTGCCTTCCTCATGTCTTCATTAAAATGATGTCCAGACTGTGTTTTGGTAAATTATCTGCAAATTTGTATTTAGTTATTAATATTCTTGTGGTTTTATATACTGACATCATCTCTCTCTCTCTCTCTCTCTCTCTCTCTCTCTCTCTCTCTCTCTCTCTCTCTCTCTCTCTCTCTCTCTCTCTCTCTCTCTCTCTCTCTCTCTTCTCATGAGAACAGTGTCCATGTTTAGCCCAGTTTCATATTTCCTAGGTCCTTAAATTTGTTTATATTCATCCTTGCATTGCTTCCTGACTATAGTAGTAAGAGAGAGAGAGAGAGAGAGAGAGAGAGAGAGAGAGAGAGAGAGCAGTGATACACAAAATGGCAGTCACTCATATCACCTTCGCCTTTCTTTGAGTGTATTAATTTGTTCTTTTTTTATTGTATACTTTTTATTATATATTTTGGCTTTATATGAAAATTTATTGTGACAGGGATGCTGGGATTACAATAAATCCTTTTTGGATAGGATTAATTATTGTTTGAAGTTACAGGAAACAAAATGGGGTCATTACGTAAAATCTTGAAGAAATCCAAAGTTTTTGAAGGAACTTTATTCTGTATATTAGCTATCAATCTAATATACACTTTAAATACTCTGGTGTTTTACAGGGGAGTATGTGTGTGTATTTTAGAGTGTGAAAGTATTATGTGAAATAATGTGTGTTTGTCTGTAAATATATATTTCTATACGTGGATGTGTCAATTACATTTCAGCACATTTCTTGCACTGCAGCTAATGTTGCCCCTCTTACATTCCAGAATCTGTCGGTGGGTACGTCCCCAGACCAGAACAAGTCTCCAGACTGGAGGGCACCAGCCGGCAGAAGAATCAAATCCATTTGGCACGGTAAGTTCCTGAGGGGGTCTCAAGTATTGAGGTGTCTCTGTGTGTGTGTGAAGGGGTAGAGTGTTGGGTGTGGCCACAACTTTGGGAACATTTCTGGGATCGGCGACCAGAAGGGGGACGTCTGATTGACCTGAGGGAACTGGCACAGGGCAGACATTTGTGGCACCTGAGGGTGCCACAGGAATTTGCTGAAGCCCAGTGTTTATCACCTGAGGGTGCCACAGGAACATGACTGACTATTAGTGGTGCCTTCTTTAAAAGTTTGAAATGATAGAGTTTTCCTGTTAAAACCTTCACGGTATTATATAAGATAAATACATTTACATAAATACAACCAAGATGCGTGGTTGATTCAAATTATATGAGAAGTGGTTTAACAGAAGGTGATCAATATAAATGACGATTTCAGTATCATTCCTTGTGATTTTCTGATTTTCAGTGATTATTAAGCAGAAAGTGCTCACACTCGAAGTTTTGGGGAGTCAAGTCAAATGAGCGGGGATGGTGTTAGTTGACCTCACAACATGCAAAAAAAAAAAAAAAGTTTACTGGATCCCTTGATTTGTTGTCTGGTTTCCAGTTGCAGAAACTTTCCCTGAGGTAACAGTTATCAGAAACTGTCTGCCAGTTGGTGTCAGTCTTGAACAATGCAGACTTTTCAAGTAGAACCAGAGTGATTTTTTTGCAATTCTGTTCAATGCATTGAATTTCAAGGGATCCTTTCTTTTCTTTGATACTACTGTTAGGATTCACGGTTGTCATTTCAATTGTGTGGGTACCCTTGTATCCTTCATATAGAGAGTATCCTTTGTTCAAAAGGAGTATGTAGGTAGGATTCTGTTTTATACAACTTATTGACTTAATTACAATTAGTAATATAATTAAATTAACGTAAAATTAATTAAATATGGCCATTTTTCGTTACTGATTCGACGAACTTCGAACCTAGTTCGAGCCCATGTTCGGTTCGATGATTTGATGATATTTAGTTAATTTCGGACTATGTTACCGATTTAGATCGATTTATGAGACTAATTAGCCTTAGTGAGGTTGAAAATATATATCAATTAACGTAAATTTAATTAAATTTGATCGTTTTTCGTTGCCGAATCGGTAAAATAGTCCGAAATTCCGTGAATATCGTCAAATCATCAAACAGAACCACTGTTTAAATTAGGATCGAAGCTCGGAGAATCGGCGACGAAAATGACTGTTTAATGAATTTTACGTTAATTTACTTTTATTTCAATATAATTAAAAGCTAGTAGTACATCGAAATCGATCGAAAAAGGTAAAATAGTCCGAAATTACGTAAATATCGTCAAATCATCGAACGAATCACGGCTTGAATTAGGCTAAGGATCCGAAAGTTTTAGAAGCCAACGAAAGAGCGGCAAAATAAAACCAAATCAGCTGTGAATTTTTTTTGCTTTCATCCTTTTTATATATCTTTTTAATATATTTTTTAACGGTTTTCATCCTTTTGCAAAGCTAATGGTCAGATTCAACTGATCAGGTCAATTCTGCAATCCGGGGACGTCACCTAAAGCAAGGTGGAAGAAGAAGAGTAAGGCGAGTTCGTGAGAGAACGAATTTTGTGTTTTCCCGCGTAGTGACGTCATTTCAGTCAGCTGACAAATGTCAACAAAAGATGGTGTCGTTGGGTAACTGGGTCTGATAGTGGTGATCGCCATCGCCAAGAAAAAGGCATTTTCTTTTGAACAATTTCGGTTAATCAGTGCAAGGAAAGGTGATTTCCAACGTGAAAGCCATAGACATACTTTTAGATTATCATCCCAAAATGCACACAAATTGAAAGATATACTGTCTGTGCCTACTCTGACAAAGGATATAACTCCGGGTAAATATTGTTTTGTTTGCTATATCAAAGAAAGTATTTTACTTAGCGTATGTTCCAGAATTGAAATTACGTAAGACAGAGAGAGAGAAGACCCAGTTCTATATTTCTGAGATGAAAATAGTTTGGTTTATTACCAGCTGACTTTGACAACAAAAATTTTGATTAATCTATTTATAAAGGCATGTTTATAAACACACTTCGGATTTTCTGTGCCTTCTTTGTACCAATTATTTTATTTGATAAGCCTTTATCGATGCAACACTTTTGCTGGATGATCGACATGATTTTCGTGAAAGTGATGTTGCTTAAGCCTATTATCAACTCTCTCGCATTGCTTGTCGACTCTTTGTTGCTCTTAGGCCCATTGCTATAAAGTAAAATACCTAGGCTTACAGCATATAGGCGCATAGGTCTAGCCAGATTTTTATGGGACGAGAAAATTTATGACAAGATTCTCTCTCTCTCTCTCTCTCTCTCTCTCTCCTCTCTCTCTCTCTCTCTCTCTCTCTCTGTATTTTATCAATTCATTGGGTTAATAGTTGCATTACTTGAGCTAGATATCTCCCCAACACAAGGCCTCCTGAACGGCTGCTAAAAAGCTTTTTTTTTTTTTTTTTTTTTGAGCAATTATAGGAGTTATTTTTGGGAGTCCTTCCGGCAGATATATCTAGCCAAAGTGATTAACTCAAGTAAGTAGGCCCTAATATTATGGCCAGAAACCCTCCATGTAATTTCAGTAGGCATATGAAATTATATATCAGTATAGGCCTAGGTCTTTATTAGGTTAAGTAAAACTCTCGACAGATATCTCTCTCTCTCTCTCTCTCTCTCTCTCTCTCTCTCTCTCTCTCTCTCTCTCTCTCTCTCTCTCTCTCTCTCTCTCTTATTCTTACACAAGTAATATATTTTTATATAAGTAACACCAAATAATTACATAGCTATAGTTTCTACTTTACAGCGGCAGCTCATATTTCGAAATTAGCGGTAGCGCTTTTGTTTTAGGTGTAGGTATGTTACCCGCCCACTATCGAGAGAGGCAAATTTTCTGAACTTAGCCTAAAGGAGCTCAATTCGTTTCTGCGGTCAATGACTAAACAACAGTTATTAACGCTCTCGTTTTCGATTTCTGCCGGATGGCCGGAGACCGTCTTTGGTGAAGTACTCTTACGATTTGGTAGCGCAGCTATCTGGCTAGCTAAATTTTGGATACTTCAATTGTGACTTATTCATTTAGAATTTTGACCGTTAGCATGTCCGGACTCTAGTTTATCAGCATTAGGTGCTGCAGCAAAGGCTGCAAAACTAGATATATGGTAAAATACGACACACATACCATTTGTTGTACTTGTAAGGAACAAATTTGTTCGCCTGAATTGAACTGTGACGAATGTAAGGACTGGGAAAAGAGTACATGGAAGACGTTACAGACTCATTTAGACATATTGAAACGTGACCGAATCAGAAAAGCTACAGCTAGGGCCGAAGCAAAGGCCTCTGCTAGTGTAGGCCATTCTTCAAGGGATGATATTGATATATTGCCTATCCCTTGGTTGCCTGTTGTCATATTTGTTTCACCATATGTAATATTTGTTTATACTACTCGTGGCTTTATATGTCAATTGTCCTGGCTTACATTCGGAGGCTACCATTCATTTTAGGACAATTAACTCAGACTAGCCTATACATAACGACTCAATCCTGGGCATAGGCTAAACAAGTGTAACACACCGGCCTACGTTAATAAACCCCGGACTACTCTTAGCTTGGACTGGTACTTGACGTTGACGGACGGATCTTCATTTTGTAGTTAGGGTTGAGAAACATAAACTCCGCGGTTGTTTTAATGCTTCTTAGTAGGTTACATGGTGCTTAAACAACTTGTTCTAATGTTCCTTCCACATAATTGTTAGAACTGGTTCTTACATAGGTACTTATACTGGTTCTTGTACAGATACCCTATACAGGCAGTCCCTGGTTTACGACAGTGGTTCCGTTCTTGCGCCGCGTCGTAAAGCGGAACGACGGCATACGACGCCAGAAAATTGTATAAAAATTTGAAACAAAAGTTATGAAAGGCTTACTTTTAATCCTTTGGGTATACTGCATGTTGTTTCTTGATGTTTTACCTACATTTTGATGTGGTGTGTATCCAAAACTGAGTAGTTTCTGGAATGTAAATTACAATTTACTACAAAGTACAGTAAATCCTGTATGCAGTAAAGTATAGAGTACTGTGCATATACTGCACAAAGTAAATACAACGTGTTATACAGTAACACAGGTGTACAGTACACTGTACTGTACTGTAATTTATACCAAAGTTTGCAAAGATAAAAAAAAAAGTAGATTAGCCATTATATTTTGGACACCCCGTGCTTCTTAACCCTGGAAAAATGTTGCTTCCTCATGATTCAGGGGGATTCTGGAATGTAAAAATTTAGTATTAGTGTGCATATAATACTGTACCAGTAGTAGTCCTGCATGCAACAAAGTACAGTACTGTGCTGTATAAATACAGAACAGTCAGTACTTTACAGTAAGAATAATAAATATATAAAAATTATAAAAGTTAGGAATTCCTTACACTCATTTCAGTGATTGTCAAGCTATTTACAACCGCAGGCTAGGGTGGGAGATGGGGTGTATCGTGGGGAGCCTGCAATGATAGATAAAATTACTGCAGAGTTTGTACTGTATGTGTTACACTGTTCTGTATCAGTTCAGGTATTTCGCAAACCCTATGTTCAACCAGTACAAAATAAAAATATGAATTCCTTCCCTAATTTCAGTGATTTTTAGAAGATGGAGGCGAGGATAGAGGAGCTCTGAAGTAAAGGTGCTGGGCAGTCTGGAATATTAGAATGAAGACTTGTTACTATATTTATCAAATGTACTGTACATATGACCATTGTAACATTAAAAACAGTGAAGAATTCAATACCTTGAGTGATTTGAAAGATGTATGAGCTACATGAGGAAGGTTTCATGCAGTTCAGTAGGAGTCAGGTTAAAGGTGCATGTCAGTCTGGAATGATAATGTACATGATAAAGATTAGAATAAAGTACTTCTGTGGATTTCATAAACAGTACATAGTACATAAAATGTATAACAATTTATAAAACGAAAGTGTTCTTACCAAATTCTAGTGGTTGTTGGCTTGCTTACTGGGATGGGCATATGGTAGATGAGAACAGGGGCTATGGTGTGGCATCTGCAGGTGCCGAGAGTCTGCAATGAAAAGATAGAGAAATGATACTGCAACAGTACTGTACTGTACTGTATAAGTATAATGCTTTACAATTTAAAACAATGTAAGCTAATAGAAATTTCTAAAAAGTGAAGAATTCCTTACCTGAGTGAGACATGAAATAGGTGCAGGTACTTTACTAGTGCAAATTGGTGGAGTTGAGCAGGGACACCTGTCATTTGTGGAATGATAAAAGATAGAAGTACCACACAGGGAGTATGTATGCAATAAACTACTGTACTGTATACAGTTTTATAAAGTGATTTGAAAGAAAAAAAAGTCATGAAATCCTTACCTGATGGGGCTGGAGGGGATAGGTCAGCTGAGTTGGGCCGGGAGGAGGCTGTAACATGTGGATCTCTGGAATGATTATGTAAAGTTACAGCAAATACTAAAGAAGCAATAGTGTGTACAGTGGGTGAAGGTGCAGTACACTTTTTGTAACTTGTTATAAAAATTTATAAAACATTAAAAAATATTAAGAATTCCTTACCTGGTGAAGTTGGTGAGAGACAGAGGTCCCATAACTTCAAACCCTGGAATTCTTCAGGGGAGTCAGGACTGTCATCACTACCAAGAAGTCTGAATGGCACATAATGAAATAAATTAGGTTATCGCGATAGTAAATATAAAATTTGTACCATATGTACAGTACTGTATGTACAAAATGATTTCATGCATGAAAATGATAAAAATTAAACACTTAGGAATTCCTTACACCTGATAAGAGCTGGAAAAGCTGCTGGGGAGGTTACTGCAGGTACAGGTTCAGGCTCGGGTTCTGATTCATAGCCAGGTAGAGGTTCTGGGGGAATCCTGGATTAGGAGTCCTCACTGCAATGATACAAATGATGAAATTTATTGGAACATGCTGTGTATCTACAGTATGTAAATAGATTACGTAACATTTTTATAAATATTATTACAAGTTATAACAATTTATATTACAGCAGTTAATAAAAATAAAGTTGAGAAATCCTTACCTAGACTAGGAGTGGCAGGTGGTGCTGAAGACTTCTTCACGAAGAAAGAGTCTAGCCTAGACTGCACTTTCTTCTTCAGCTGCTTCTCCTTCAGCGCCTCCCTGTAGATGTTACAAGATCCATCATCCCTCTGCAAATCTTCTCAAACCTGGCAGTGTTAGGGTCCTCAGCCTCAAATGCTGCCAAACATTTCGCCAGGTGAGCAAAACCCTCTGCCAAGCCCTTGGCAATTAATGCTCTGACCTGTGGTTGTGGTACCTCTTCCTCCTCCTTGATCATCTACTTCTCCAGTTCAATGAGGTCTTCCGATGACAATTCCTCTCCGTGGGATGCCAGCAGCTCGGTGACATCCTCGGCTTCCAAGTCCAATTTCAGCCTCTTGCTTAGCCCAACAATTTTCTTTGTCACAGGCTCTACATCTTCTGCCTGCTCAAAGCCCTCAAAACTGTTCACAAACTGCAGACACAGTTTCTTCCATGCCCCATGCAAAGTCGTCACCTTTACTTCGTCCCAAGCAAGTGCGATGTTCCTCACAGCATCTGCAATGTTGTAGCCCTTCCAAAATTCTTTCAGGGTCAACTCCTTGTTACTTTCAACGGCCCTTAAAGCAGAGTGTATTGTCCTCCTCAGGTAGTATGCCTTGAAGTTAGCAATGACTCCCTGGTCCATTGGCTGTATCAGTGATGTTGTATTTGGTGGTAGATACACCACCTTCACATTAGGGTTCATGTTACTAAGGTTAGCTGGGTGACCAGGGGCATTGTCTAATACAAGCAGGACCTTAAAAGGCAGACCCTTCAAGGCACAATACTTTTCTGCTGCTGGCACAAAGTGGTCATTGAACCAGTCCTCGAAGACCATCAAGGTAACCCAAGCTTTCTTGTTGGACTTCCAAATGATGGGGAGTTGACTCTTGAATATGCCCTTAAAAACCCTGGGATTTTCTGCCAAGTACATTGGCAAGGGCTTAAGCTCAAATCGCCACTAGCATTGGCCCCAAAGAGCAAAGTCAGCCTCTCCTTACCAGCTTTATGGCCTGGTGCTGACCTCTCCTCCTTGGAAATGTATGTATGATTTGGCATTCTTTTCCAAAATAACCCTGTCTCATCTACATTAAATACCTGGTCAGTAGTGTAACCACCTTCCCTAATTATCTCAGCCAAACCACTAGGGAAACTTTCTGCTGCTATGCTATCAGCACTAGCAGCTTCACCTTACAACTTTACATTGTGCAAATTTGCACGTGACTTGAATTGGTTAAACCAACCTCTACTGGCAGAAAACTCTTCATTAGCACTCCCTTCCCCACACTTCTTCACTACTGCCGCATGCAGCTCCCTAGCCTTTTCTTGAATCACACTTAGACTACCCAGAACACGTCGTTAGTTCTGGACTTCAAGTCAAATCAACAATAACTTCTCCATCTCCACCACGTTCTGATTGAGTTCCCCATTGGATGGGTTTATATCGTACTCTGCTAGCACTCTCCTAGGCCCGCGTTCGATTCTCCGACCAGCCAATGAAGAATTAGAGGAATTTATATCTGGTGATAGAAATTCATTTCTCGTTATAATGTGGTTCGGATTGCACAGTAAGTTCTTGAGACTGACAAGGGGCTTTGGACTAATGCAGAGACAGGCCTTGTCAAAGTCTTTGTTTAGAATTATTGAAGCCTTATCTTTTGCTGAGCTTTTTCCCAGTACAATCGCTCCTGCACTGTGCCAGCTTAAGAAATTTGTGGCACCATCTGGTATTAAAGCGTGGGAGGAGTCTTTAGATTGTTTTTACTTGCTTGGACGAAGATTTTACTAACTTGATTTTGAAGAAGAGAGAACAGTTGTGCTCCTATCGTTTGTCTGATGTCTCCTACTCAGAGGATGACAGCTATTTTAGTTTCCTCTTTAGATTGCCTTCTCAATCCGACTTTGTAAGGCAGTAAGGGAGGATATTTTGGTACGGGAAAATAAAGAGATTTTATTAGACAGTTTCTTGATTCAGGCATGAAAAGGCCTGCTCCTGCTCTTCCTTCAGGCCCTCCATTCAAAGTTTGTCCCTCCTTATCACAGGACTCGTCTTCAGGTGCTAAGACCTTTTGCAAGTCTACATCAGGCTTCGGTAAGGGTGAACTGCTCAAATTATTAGAAAGAAATGGAGTTTTCAACTCCTATGTTCCTGTAAGAGGCTGACTGCAGGCCTTCTGGCATGTTCAGAGAAACTTGGGAGCAGACCACTGGGTGTTGGAGGTACTAAAAGAGGGCTATGTAGTTCTGTTTCTGTCTCCTCCTCAGATGTCGTCTCCTGTAGCCTTTTTGTCATGTCTTCATGAGCATAAGAAGTATCAGGTGTTTCGCAAAGAGGTGATATCATTGTTAAAGAAGAATGTAATAGAGCAGGAGTCAGGAACTCCCCAGGGTTTTACAACCAACTTTTACTAGAGCCAAAGGTGTACGGAGGTTGGCACCCAGTTCTTGATGTGTAGAGACTCAACACATTCATTCATCTGTCTGTCCCCCTCTCCACAGAATCATCCTGCATTATACTGGCAGTGATTCAGTAGAACAATTGGATGATATCAGTGGACATGTAGGTTGTGTATTTCCACATTCTGATAAATCCTCAGTCGTGCAAGTTCCTACGATATGTACGTTATTTGCAGGGATATTGTTTCAGTTCAGGGTCCTTTGTTTCAGCCTGTGTACAGTGCCTTGGGTATCACGAGGAGTTTGTTTCCTCTTATGGTGTCACCCTTTAAGGGTGAGACTTCTTCTCTACTTAGACAGTTGGTTAATGTTGGCCAACTCTTTTGGCGGAATTCAGAGCTAAGGATCTGTTACTTTGTCTGGCTCAGTTGGGGGCATCAAGATCAATTTTCAAGTCTGCCCTGATTCCAGCTTGGTCCAGGTTCTGTCTGGGGATGAGGATAGACTCGCAATTTTCAGGCTATTCTGTCAGAGAAATGAGTAGACCACTTGTTGCATCTTGTAGAATATCAGCCCTTTAGGAAGCTTTCTCTGTTGGGACATGTGGAAAAAATTTCAGATTAATTTAGGCTCAGGATGCTGCCAATTCAGTTCTATTTGAAAAAAAATTGGGACAAGTCTCTGTCTGACTCTCATCACATCTTGATTCCTTTAAGTCTTCGTGAGATGTTAACATGGTGGAAGGATCGTTGAAGACTGCTGATAGGCTCATCCCTCGGAATAATGAGCCTGAAACTCACCATGTTTTAAGACACTTCAGTGGGAGGTTGGGAGCATATCTGGGGAACTCAGAGATGCCTGCGATGTTATCATCATAAGAGAATGAGTGATGGCTTTATGGAAGTTTGCTTCAATGCAAACATCTGGTCAGAGAAAGGATCTTAGCAGTATTTTTCAGACAATATGACCTCTCTGGCATATGTCAGGAACCAGGGTGGTCCGAGGTCAGAGACAATGTTTCTCATGGCAGAGAATTACTTTTGTGGGCCAAAGCCAGGAACATAGTTTTGGATCCACAGTTCATTCCAGGGAAGAACAATGTTTTAGTGGATCAGTTGAGCAGAAAAGGACATATCCTGCTTACAGAGTGGTTGTTCCATCTGGAAGTCTGCCAGTCAGTATGGAGTCTGTGGGAAGCACCAAATGTGGACTTAATTCGTAATGTCGATGAAAAGGAACTCCCAGTGTGTTGTTCTCCATGCCAGGATCCTCAGTTATGGGCAGTGGACACATTTCTTCAAGAATGATCTAATTCAAGAATGATCTAATCTTGACACTTACGCCTTTCTCCCATTCTCAGTAATAAGGAAAGTTCTGGACAGTTTTTGGGAAGCAAGAATTGCAGAATGACTCTTGTAGCACCTTGGTGGCCTCAGAGAGAATGGTTTCCGGAACTTCCGGCTTTGTCTGTAGATCTCCCTTGAATTCTTGAAGTTACAGAAGGATCTACTCAGACAACTGAATTCCATGCTTGGAGGCTCTTGACCGTCTCCTCTGAGTGAGAGGGTTTTCAAGTTATCTCAGAAATCTATCCTTAAATCACAGCTAGAGATAACCTTGGCTTTGAATCAGAGGCGATGGTTTGAGTAATGTTTAGGGGCCGTTCTAGAGGGATTTCCAACAACTGCACCTCTATAGAAAACATCATTAAGTTTTTTCACTTTTTTAGATATAGTAAAAAAGTTTTCATTGGCTGTTGTTTGAGGGTAAGATCCATTGGTATCCTCGGTTTTGTCTCATGTAATTGGATCTCTCCAATGATACAGAGCTTGAGAAGGTGTTGAGATCATTTGAGATTGAAGTCCCCAGAGTTCAGTATCAATCTCTTTCATGGAACTTAGACAAAGTTTTGGCGTTTTTATATGCACTTGCCATTGAGCATTTGGAACCAGCTTCTTGGAGGTTTCTGACTATGAAAACTCCCCTTTTGTTTGCTCTAGTGACAGCAAAGGAGTGAGCTGCAATCATTCTCCAATAAGGTAGGCTTCTGTAAAGGTGACTATTTTATAATTTGTGCCTTTGTTCAGAGCTAAGAATGATGTTAAGGATAAGCTGTTACCAAGAACTGTTAGGGCAATTGAAACATATTTAGGTAGGTTAAAGCTTGTAAGGGGCAGAATTAACCATTTGTTTTTTAGTGGTAGAAAACCTAACACTCTCTTGTCTAAGAGTGCATTGTCTGTTTTTGTTTAGCTTTGAGTAAGTCTAGTGCATGAAAAGTTTGATCCAGATCTTTTACCTTTATTGAAGGTAAATATTCATATTGTAAGAGTGGTTGCTACTTCATTTAGTTTTTTGAACATTGGTCACTTGAGGATGTGATTAATGTGATGCAGTGGAAGTGCAAGTCGGTTCCTGCTGCTCATTATTTTCAAGATATAGAATTGTGTTCAGGAAATGTAAAACCCTTAGTCTGCTAGTAGCAGCGTGTTAAGTCTTTTCTTGAAACAAAAGAAAGAGCCATCTTTTAGGCTGTAGTTTTTAATCCTTGGTGTTAGCTTTTTGGGGAAGTATGAAGGTACATGTGTTGTATAGGAGCCTACTTTTGTATCATTAGGTATCTTATTTTTGTTGACCCATTTTTCAAGCTTTCAGACCCAGGCACAGCGGTCCCATCATGCCACGTCAATTCATTCTGGCTGAAGTTAAAGCATTTTTCTCCATAAGGCTGCTCTTTGCTGGACACACATGAGAGCCTTGCTCCCTGAGTTGATTTGAACAGATTTTGTCAAGTTGCATTACCCACCACCCTTTTCTCAATGTGGGAATCTGCTATCTTTAAACAGTAGTTAGATTCTTCCCAAATAATATAAATTCATAATAAAGTTTATTATTTGGATACTTGCCTACAGTTAAGTACAGCCCACCTAGCCTCCCCACAACTTAGTGGGCTGTCAAGGAGAATTCTGACAAGAGCTAAAACATTCCAAACACACTTGGTGGAAAACAGGTGAACTAGGCATTCATCCAAGTCAGCTAAGAGATCTTCTTTTGTTGTAATGCCTACTTGCCTATCAGCGCAGAGATATAAGCTATCTTTAACATTATGTAAATATCCAAATAAAAACTTTTTTTTATGAAAATTTATATGGTTACTGTTAAGTTACTTAGGTTAAGCCATTAAGGCACTTAGGTTAAGGAAGATTTCATGGCCATTACAATTTAAAAGAGAGGGGACTGTTTAACGTGAATGAGTTTTTCGTGAATAAAGTAATTGCATAAGACTTAATTTTTTTGTTATTCTTTCACAGACTGCTGATAAAAAATCCTATTACCTGTAAGCCTCGTTGTCAGTAATCTGCTCCTTTGGAAAGTTCCACGAAATCCACAACACCACTTTTAATTCTTAAAACTAGAGGATTCTTTGTTTTAAAGATACTGTATACCTGCAACTAGAGGATTCTTTGTTTTAAGAATGCTGTATACCTTCAGCTGGCACCGCATTTCAGAATAATGGTCACCATGTTTGCTTATTTTTCCAGGGTTTTATGATACAAACTGGTGATCCAACTGGAACAGGTAAAGGAGGACAATCTATTTGGGGTCACAAATATGAAGATGAAGTAAGAGATGATTTAAAGGTAAGAATAGGTGAACATAACTACATTTTATGTACATATAGTAATGATTTGACCAGATTGACAAGAATTGCCATCTTTGCATACTCAAGGTAAGTTTAGAATTCCAGATTTCAATATCATGTTTCATCATGGAGCATATAGTTTATGATGACAACTAGTAGATCACAAAAAGGCAAAGATTCCTAGTGTGGTTGTACAGTTTATTTATTTCATTCCCAAGGTACATGGGAAGGTTTTCAGTGGAAATATATCCCAAGCCTTCATGGAATTAAGAAGCAGTTGGGTCTTTTGAGTGTAGCTGGCATATTCTTATAGATAAGCTGTGTGTGAGGCCAGTTTCTTACATACCTAGCCAAAAACCAAAAACAAATGCATAATGAGGATGGGTGTATTCTTGTGATAAATTTTTGGTTAGCTGTGGAATGCTACTCTTCTTGGCCAGCATTCAGGTTCATAAGTGACGTGGAAAACGTCCAAAAGTAGGGTAAGAAGTTGAGCAATTAGTATGTGTAGCTGTTACATTTACATTGATCTCAAGAATAGGACCAATAGTTTTATGTTTGTTTCCTTTTACATTCATGATGTTTCCTTTTACATTCATGATGTTTCCTTTTACATTCATGATGTTTCCTTTTACATTCATGATGCTATGCTAGCCATATCTTTGGTAGATTTAGTCCCCAGACATTCCCTAGAACAAAAAGTGTGCCTGCTTTTACACCTCCCTGAGTATGCATTAGGGGTGAAAACTGGTCATTGCTATGGGTTAATTTTTTTAACATCATCTGCAATCTTGTTCCTCAGGAAACATTGACATGGGCTCCATAATAATTTACTCTTCCCAAGGTATATTTCTTGCATTGTTCACTCTTGCTGATTGTTGAGTGTTGGTAATTAAGTATATTTCCCTTAATTTTGCTCCTCTTTTTTCTTTACTTGCCATCACAAACTTTGTTAGCAGATCTGTAAATATATACAGCCTTTATTAGAAGGGACAGGTGTTTTCCCATTTTTACTGTTGAGAAGTGTTCAGTTAATTTATTTAAGAATAAACACAAGTAGGGACTGCTTTATGCCTGGGATACATTCTAGATAGAAGGACACTGAGAAAATTGGAAGATAATGGGATATCATTAGGGCACTGAACTGAGCGAATCTGTTATGAGATACAACTATAATGTACTGTTTTCTTACTGCACATTAGGACTGTAGCTACTTAGTCTGTGTCTAGCTTCACTAACAGTTGTGTCTTATTGATCTGCACTTTTATAAAGATGCCATATATATACTGTATATATATTATATATAAATATTTATATATAACAGGTTTTGACATAGGTAAAACCTATTTTTGGTAGTCACTGTTGAGTCCTCAAGGAGTTTGCCAGGTATTGTGTTGTAATGATTAATATTATATATAACAAATGGTGGAGTATATAATGGACTCAAAGATAAGAGGGCACTTTCCCTTATCTTCAGCAGAGCTGAACCCAGTTTTTCCAACGTCAAAAGAACCTGCAAGAAAGGGAAATGACTATTGTGCATGCGCATCTGCCCTCTTGTTTACAACCCGGCTGTTAAAGACCAAGGAGCCATTACTCTCTTGGTCAATGAAGGATGATCCCTTGCCCAAATCCCATGCCTTTTCGTCAGGGAAGTGAGAAGGTTTTGAGGATTCAACAGCAAATACCAAAAATATGTTTTTCCTACGTCAAAACCTGTTTTTTGATAGAGTAGTTGCTTGTTTCGTCCTCAAGGAGCTCTACAAAGAAATTGACAAGTGATGAAAAAGGCTTAAGCTTTCAGTTTTTAATCCCAACACCGCAAAGGAAAAAAACATTTCTGGTCTGAGGTCAAGCCACAAATTTCAAGTCCCATTCTTTATTCCAAATACTCTTCGGGATTTGGTACCAAGGAACAAGAAACTATACATGAACTTACATTTTAGGATGTAGTTCTACAGATGCGCTTGCACAATAGTCATTTCTCTTTCTTGCAGGTTCTTTTGACATTGGAAAAACTGGGTTCAGCTCCACTGAAAATAAGGGAAAGTGCCCTCTTATCTATTGAGTCCATTATATACTCCACCATGTGTTATAATGTTAATCATTACGACACAATACCTGGCCAAAAAGACTAATCAGAAGCGAATTCTTTGATATTAGTTTTGTCACCATGGAACTCTGGTAGACCATGGAAGGTAACTCCTTGAGGACTCAACGGCGACTACCAAAAATAGGTTTTACCTATGTCAAAACCAGTTATATATAAATATTTATATATAATATATATACAGTATATATATGGCATACTCAACGTCAATAAGACCCGTGGTATTCTGCCGCAGCACCTACGGGTTAGGACTAACCATGCCATCTACTGATACACAGTGTAGTCGTCAAGAATGTGGCATTAATATAACTGATGACCACCCTGTACATTCGGAGACTTCTTTGAAAGAGGCATTTCTGAAGAAGGCCAATGACATACTTTCCAAATATCATGTGACCTAGGAAAGGAGTGTAGATTTGCCTTTTTTAATGACAGACACTACAATCATTATCAGCCCTTGTAGGAAAAGTGGTTAGTTTGTGCTAGAGTGTAGGAAAATAAGACCCTCTGGGATGTTTGCCATGACTTCTAGGTAAATCAAGTGCTTGAACCGGGCATAATGTCTTGTCTGCTAAGTTGAGTATTCTTATAAGAATAGATTTCCTTTTTAAAGGATCCTCATTCTTGGCCAGGAATGATGGGCCAGGGGACAATAATAATTGATGGTCATCTGTTTGTGTGATGCATTGTCTCCATCCAAGAGAACCCAGTTCACTAGTACGAGCTCCTGATGCTAATGCAGTCAAGAAGACTGTCTTTTGTAGCATGTGCATTGTGGTTGTATTGGGTCTGCTGAATTGAGGGGTGGATAGAAGTCCAAGCACTTTGTTCAGGGACCAAATAATTGGAAGCCTTTCGGGAGTGGACCTTTGTAGAGCAAAAGACTGCAGAAGGGAAGTGACAACTTCTATACTGAAGTCATAAAGCAAGGGTTCTGTTAATGCAGCCTTGCATGCCATAACTGTTGTAACTGCAGGGTGTTTCTCTTCAAAAGGATATATAAGAATAATGAAAAATGTTTCTGTAGAAATCTCAACTGGGATCTCGGTATTGCCAGATAGATGACGCCCGTAATTTTTGCACTAGGTATCTAGTAATGTTGGGTGAGTAATTTTCACAATAAATATTTTAAAAAATCCATACGTGAAGGTCTCAGTTCAGAAAGAAGGATGCGTAAATGACTTTCCCTCCTACTGTCTGGGATAGAACAGCGGACGATAGTGGAATTAACCTTTTTGTCCATTTTTGAGGTAATAGGAACCAATGCCTGTTTGGTCAATTTGGGGCTGTTAAGTAAGGTGGTCGTTTGAGGTTAGAAGTTTGCTCAAAACCTAAATCTGGGACAATGGAGAAAAAAAAAATATCGTCCTCCCCTTGTTCCAGTCTTTAGGAAGGCATCTCTTGCTGTTGCTTAACTGTCCAGGTTCAGAGATACATATGCTAGGAGTTTGTGATTCTTGTACGTGACAAACAGGTCCACTTTCAGTTGTGCAAGCATGTTGGCTATTGTTAAAAAAAAGTGGTTGTCCAACATCCACTGTGTTGAGGCTGTCGCTTTCCTTGATAGAGAGTCTGCTATTACAATGAGACCCCCTGTGAGGTGCATTGCAGACATGTGCCACTTCCTTGCTTGCGCCACCTGAAGGATGGCTAGCATTATCATATTGAGAGGAGGTGAGCATGATCCCGGCCTATTGATGTAGGATATTGTAGTTATGTTGTCTCTCCCTTCTGGAGGTTTGAGTTTTTTGAGACAAAAAAAACAGCCATCAGCTCCAGGAAACTGATGTAAGAATCCCTCAGAGTATTATTATTATTATTAAAAAAGTTTAACCAGACCACTGAGCTGACTATCAGCTCTCATAGGGCTGGCCCGAAGGATTTGGATGAAATGACAGTTCTAGGCTAGAAGCCTAGCACTGGGATCAAATAGGTCACTCGGTAGTGATGAATGAATGAAAATGAAATTAAAAGCTGCACAAAGGCATACACTCTCATCAGAGTAGCTGATCACTCCCGATGTCCTCCCAACCTGTCAACGAGCCATCTATGTGTATTATCAGTTGTACAGATGGAGGAGTCAGGGTGACCTGTTTCGCCAGAGATTCCTTCCGGATCCAAGGCCAAAGTATCTACCCAACTTTTTTAATCTTTTGATGAGGTCGGTCTCGCATCTTTTTTCTTGCATGCACTAGCCAGAATTTGTTCACATTTTCAGTTGCAATTTAAATATTGGATCTATTACTGATTCGAATTGCAGCAGGCCCATCATACGTTCTAATTGCCATCTAGAAACTCTGGGCTATGCAAGGAACCTTTTGAGGACTTGCCTTATTCTGTTTTGAGTATGATGGGGAGAGACAACAGGCCGTGAAGAGTATAGCCAACACAGTCCCAGCCACTGAAAGTGTCTGTTGGGCTTGAGGTGGGATTTTTTTCAAATTTATTTAAAACCTTTTGACTGTAGTCTGTTGACCATTGCTCTTAGGTTTCTCAAGCACTTTTCTAGTGGGCCCCCAGATCAACCAGTTGTCTAGGTAGGCTGTTAGTTGTATTATTTTTTGTTTGAGTTCTCGAACGAATACCGTTGCAAATTTTGTGAAACATTCTTTAGGCAATGTTTACCCCAAAGGGCATGACTTTGAATCTGTACGTATTTTTCCCTATCTGGAACCTTAGGAAGGGGTGGAAGGGAATGGCTATAGGGACGTGCCAGTATGCAAGTTTCAGATCTATAGAATCTATCCAAGTTCCTTTTAGAATGATTCAACATACTTGGGCAATGGTAATTATCTGAAATTTTTGGCAAACAATGTGCTTGTTCAATGTTGATTGGTAGAGGATCACTCTTCTTTTGGAGAAATCTTTGAGAACACTGAAGAGACGTACTTGGTGGCAAATATATGCATGCTTCTCTATGGGACCCATTAACAGGGCCTTTCTGCACATATAAATAGTGCTGTTCCCCCACAGGGAAAACTTCCATCGTCTGTGATGTCGTCGAAGCCGACCCCCAACCATACAATTCCTGTTGGTATCTGCTTCTTCCTCTGCCTTCGCCTTTGATAGACATTCCAGGTGTTGCTTTTCCTTTTTCCCCCCATAAGATGGCTTTTAGAATATGTGGAAAAGGATGTCCTTGCTGCTGCTGTTGTTGTTGTCCCTTTGTAGGGAATTGTCCCTCCTGACCACCTACCTGTTTTTTGAGGAAAACTTTTAGGGGTGACTGAAGGCTTATGTGATTTTTTATCAAAGTGAGCCTTTTTTGGGGTTGGGTAAAGGGAAATTATGGGTTCTTTGTTTCCTGAATTCCCCTTTTCCAGAAGAGCGTAAAATGTACAATTCTGTTGGTGGGTGTGCTCATGGAGTTGAGCCACAACAGACTCCTCAAACAGGTCCTTACAGAAGGGGTTAGAATGTAATAATGCAGTGGCATTTGATGGAGCCCTCCAATGCTTCCATTCACACTTTTATGCGCCATGCAAGAAGTCACAGAGTGTCTCTCATCGGGTTCTCATAAGACTTTTGGCCTCAACAGCCAAATGAATGAATGATTTTGAGTTATCAGGCATCGTGGCAACTGGGTCATTGATGCCGATATCAGTTAAATGAATAACATAACTGCTATAAAAACAAAAAGATAGAAGAGACTGAATGAAATATTATATTTTTGGGAGAAGACCAGCGCCGATAATAAATTTAAAAATACCGCTGGCATCATACACCACACCCTCTCCAAGGATCTTGGCAAGGATGAACCTGCCATCTCGACCAAGAGCCTCAGAGAGGTAACGGCTTCTAATATCCCCAAGACTGGGGCACTTAACCAATAAGTGCCTTATCCTGGAATCTTCTGGAAGCCTTTTGGTAGCAACTTACATCAAGGTGGTAGAGGTTATAATACTAAGGAGTTGGAGCATAGCCTAAAAATCTGACAAGGCTCTCCCCTCTGAGAGTCTTCTCATAGGGGACCCAAACTGCTGCATAGCTATATCTAAAGGAAGCTTTTTCCTTTCAAAAAGGGAGTTGCAGTGTTGCCCATTCCTTGGTGGAATTTCCCGAAACTGGGATGACCGTGGTAGATGGTTTTAATTCTGCCATTGACTCGTTTTTAGTCACTACAAATTCTGAAAATCTGTCTTCACATGATTAATAATTTTGAAAGTGAAGGGACAGAAGGCTGGGGCTACTTGGTGAGCAACTTGGGTCTTATTGGAAATGGAAGTAGAGATCCATTTTTTGTTGACCTGGTAAAGGGTGATTTGCCCATTCCTTGGTGGAATTTCCCGAAGCTGGGATGACCGTGGCAGATGGTTTTAATTTTGCCATTCTCTTGTTTTTAGTCACTACAAATTCTGAAAATCTGTCTTCACAAGATTAATATTTTTGAAAGTGAAGGGACAGAAGGCTGGTGCTACTTGGTGAGCAACTTGGGTCTTATTCAAAATGGAAGTAGAGATCCATTTTTCGTTGACCTGGTAAAGGGGTGAATATTGGACCCCCTATTATGTTTTGATCTGAAGCTCTGTATTCCAAACTGACCATTTTGTTATTTCCAGTTGGAATTCTAACATTAGACCTTGTTTAGGCAGCATTTGTATCTGCACTCACTTTTCGGTTACAGGATGTAGTACTTTTACACTTTGGGGTGTACATGACCAACTTACTTTAATTTTCGGAGTCATGTTTCACGTCCCTTATATATTGCCGTTCTGTGGCAAGGCCATCTTTGATGGTACTCAGTTTCCTTAGGGAGTTGATAAAAAGCCAGAATTCCTTCTGGAAGGTATCTCCCATGGCTAGCTAAAATTTGTGTCCCTGAGCCTTCTGGGTTCAGCAGGGTCATTTCAGTGGCAATGTCCACTTCATATTCTTTAGTAAGAATATTAGTCCCACATAAAAATTCCTCTACTTCCTCTGCGGGTTAACCTGGGAGGTACTGGGGCCGAAGTTATTGGGTTTGGCCCAAATATTGATGTTGTTCTGAGAAAGGGTTAAATATCTGCTGCTGGAAAAATATGATCTCCCCCTTCGTTATCCCTACTGAACCCTAGGACCCGTCAAGACAGCTTAAAAGGAGCTGTTTCATCCTTAAAACTTGCTGCCAGGAGCATACTTCAAATCTCACCCATATCTGGCGACCAAGCAAATTTTTCTTGTTTTTTTTACAAGTACTATGCTCATGGCAGTTGGTGAACCGAGCAATTTGCTACAGAACACTTGAACTGAGGATCCTGCCTAATGGCAGCCCTGTAGTGAAATCAAGCAAGCTGTTATTAGAAGCTAGATAGTATTAATTGTTTTTAAATGAGGGACACTTCTGTAGTTCCTCATATAGTTTCCGTATTACAGGTTAACGTGATTACAAGTGTGCAGTTGTAATACATTTAATTAAATATTTGTGTTAACTTAAACCCTCTCAGGTTTAAGTTAGTTTTCATACCTGTATATGGCTGTATTACTTATACACTGTTAGTCTTTTTGCAATGGCCAAGTGAAATTTTTAATTCTGATTGCCATACCATTCAGACTAACTGCTGTGAACCAATATGTATACTCAAGCTACTGTTTTATATAGCTTAGGTTATGCTTCTAGTATAATCTACTTGAAGCTAAGAATAGAGGATTTCTTATAAGGCTCTCACTTAACCTATTCTAGGCCACTGCCTATTGTAGGCTTATTTAAAACTTAAGGGTATAAACTACAGTAAACCCCTGTATTCGCTGGGGATGCATACCAACCCCCACCGTGAATAGCTAAAACCCACGAATACTTAGAACCCTTCTAAAAACACTTAGGACTGCCTATTTTGATAGTTCAAACAGACACAAAACAAACTAAAAATGCTTATACAGGTATTATCCTACTTACGATGGGGTTAGGTTCCAAAAAAATCATCGTTTGTTGGAAAAAAACGTAAGAAATACCAAAACGTATGTCAAACAAAGCCTAGCCTGCACTAGGGTATTCGGTACCATGTATACATATATGGTAGCCTAGCCTACACTATAAAGTATACTCTATACATACATGGTATAGTAATTGTTAATATCAGCTAATTTTGGAGGTTCATGCAAAGTGAAATTGAATAACAAACAAGAATTAGCTTAACCTACACTATGGTATATTGTATACATAAACGTTAGAGTAGCCTACATTAATCTGTACTCTGTATTCACATATCATATTTTACAAACGTCAACATAACGAATATGCATCTTTTCCATGGATCTTTTAGTGTTATGCCTTAATTCACTGTACCCAGTAATATTGTATATATTCTTATATTGCTTTTGTATTATAAATTGCAGTCATAGTGATCAATGTTTTGGTTTGGAAATCGTTTATGCGGTGTTTATTTCGCTGTATTTAGTTCAGTTCAGAGAGCTTTTCTTGCTTCTAGTTAGAGTAAGTGAATCTCTAGATACTTAGTTTATATAGGGCAAGGTTATTTTTCGTTATACGAAGTGTTTTCAAGTTGAAATATAACTAAAATACGTCTCGTGAAATTAATTTATCTATTCTCATCAATAGATGATGATGACTGTTTGGGGGCATTTGTTTTGTGTAAAAAAAAATTCAAGATTCCGTTCGCTATTCTCACTTGATTTCATCATAATACGAGCTTTACGTATTTATTGTTTATCGGTGTAAAAATAACAGTAATGTGTTCTTTCATGCCCTGTAGTTTTGATTAAAGTACTTTCTCTCCCATTTTAATTACGATTAAGTTTCATCCATGTTGCCGATGCACGATAATTTACAGTATAGTCACTAACAGCTGGAACATTGTTATCTCAGCTTCAGCTACAACTTGCAGCTTAAATTTAGCGGTGTATTTCCTTGACAATGTATTATCCATACCGAATAAGGGTATAATGTAAAAATATATCAGTCTTATTCTACTTAACGTTGTTTGTACCATAACCTACGCTAATTGTTTATTACTGTACCATGGTTGAAATACCAGGTAAACGGCTGTTGTTATCCGATTCGGTTATAAGCAAAACAACAGTTTCTTGGTCGGTTGTTTATGGCTGTATGCATTTACGCAAGAGTATAACATTACTAACAATACTTTTATCATTCTCTTTTATTTTTTTAACTAGAAGATGGGGTAAAGAGATGGAGGAAAAGTTGTCTATTGTAATTTGGTCTCTCTCACTGCCTGATTACGCTGCTGCCGGTGCCCACATGGAATTTAAAAAATTTATACAGTGGTACTGTACCTCGGTTTCCGACGCTAATCCGTTCTAGAAGGAATGTCGAGATTCGATTTTGTCGAATTCCGAATCAATTTCGACCATAAGAAATAACTGAAAATGGATTAATCCGTTCCTGACCACCAGTCACTACTCCAACCTTGTCTTTTTATACAAAACACTACACACATTACAATTAAATAAGTTCAGAGTTAAATAACTTACCTTATTAGAAGTCTTCTTACAGTTTTAAATGCATACTGTATAAAAAAAATTGGCCTACCAGTGGTAGACCGAGCGCTGCAGGCTAGGCTAGGCAGCCCATATGCACTCCAGAATGTACTGTAACGGGAACGCACAAAAACTGTTGTTAATGATAAATACAATGAAAAACAAGCCTGGTCATTACATTAAATTAATAAAACAATATTAAAAATAAGCCGAATGTACTGTAGAGTCTGTTATAAAAATTAAGAAAAACGTCTTAAGTTACGTCGGCATCGGCAGCTTGTGGCAAGCGCGAATGTAAACAAACCAGAGCGCCGTCCTGGTGGCGTATCACGGTACTACTGTAATTACATAAACATTGTGTACGTTCAGGATTGTATTAATTTATGGTAAATTCCATTCAGAGTCTACTGTAAGTGCTTTTAAATGTGCGTGGGAAGAACGCCACCAACAACGCCAACTAGCGGTGGCGTTACCGAAACACTTTTGTTTACAAACATCATATGTTTCGGCCGACGGGTCGGATCGCGTCGGTCGGATTCGGTTTGTTGTTCGGGAACCGCGCAAAGTTTACTCGGCATTTCGTGGTCGGAACCGATTTTGTCGAAGTTTTGCACGGTCGGAGAGACGGGTTCCACTGTAAATAATATTGTTGTATCGGTATTAAATGCTTACCCCATTGCAAAATCGAATTATCATAAGGTGAATTACTATAACTTGAGCATTACTTGTGTATTTTAATAATTTTATCACAAAAAGTACATTTAGTCATGAAAATGAGATGAAAATACAGTATTTAGTGAATATTTTTCAGTGAAAAATACCACGAATGGGCAAATTTTCTGCGAATAATGGGTAGATACATTCCACAGAGAAATCTGTGAATACGTGAGTCCACGAATCGTGAGAACGCGAATACGGGGGTTTGCTGTATATATATAATATATATTATATATATTATATATATATATTTATTTATTTATATGTAAATATATAAATTTCTGACTCACATCAGGATCAAACCCAGGTCTTTCAATTGAAAGGCAAGGGCACTGCCCGCTAGGCCACACAAGTCATAAAAGAAGTTGGAACCTGAGTGCCGCTGCACCCAAGGAATTACCTGGGCAAGCTAATTGCTTGCATACCAGCATGTTTTACCCAACTTCCCGACTCAGCAATGACCCAATTGACAGCATTTCATTCCAATTACCCCTTTTAAGTGAATATGACAGAAGTAATCAACACAGTCACGGGTGGAACAGAAATAAATTTCTGACTCATATCAGGATCGAACCCAGGTCTTTCAGTTTACTCAGAAGGGATAATTCGAATGAAATGCTGTCAGTTGGGTCATTGCTGAGTTGGGAAGTTGGGGAAAACAAGCTGGTGCAAGCAGTTATCTTGCCCAGGTAATTTCTTGGGTGCAGTGGCACTCAGGTTCCAACTTCTTTATGACTTGTGTGGCCTAGTGGGCAGCGACCTTGCCTTTCAACTGAAAGACTTGGGTTCGATCCTGATGTGAGTCAGAAATTTATTTCTGTTCCACATGTGATTGTGTGTTGATTATTTTATATATATATATATATAATATATATATATATATATATATATATATATATATATATATATATATATATATATATATATATATATATATATATATATATATATATATATATATTATATTTTATTTCGAGGTAGAGTGAATTGGATATTAAAGGACGTTTGTAGCTTTCTGATTGTATATGAATCACGGTGATGTGATAAATAGTCATATATATATATACACATACATACACACACAGTGAACCCCCTGTATTCGCGGGGAATGCGTCCCACACCCCCTTGCAAATAGCTAAAATCCGCAAATACTTAAAACCCCTCTAAAAACACTTAGAACTGCCCATTTTGATAGTTTAAACACAGAAAAACCCTGTAAAAATGCATATACCTGAGTTTTTTAATAGTTTTATCACAAAAAGTACATTTATTCATGAAAATTATATGAAAATACAGTAATTAGTGAATATTTCTCAGTGAAAAATACCGCGAATGGGCAAATTTTCCACAAATGATGGCTCGATATGTTCCACAGAGAAACCCGCGAATGCGTGAGTCCGCGAACCATGAGATCGCAAATACGGGGGGTTTACTATAGATAGCATGTCAGCAGCTTATGGTGACACCGACGTGGAGTGGATTCGATCTTACGGTGCTTTTTCGGTGCCATTAATGGCATTAAGCAGCACTGTAACTTGATGTTGCATGAAGTTACAATGCTAACAGCAAGACTAGCCATCAAGTTAACAGCACTTACGGCGCTGTAACTTGATGCAATATCAAGTTACGCCGCCAAACATATAGTAACCTTTCGATTATCCAGATGAAAAGAGCCAAAGGCCTGTCAGATAAGGGTAAAATCTAGATAAGGGCAAGTGAAAAATCTGTGGGTGTTCAAGGGTAACTCCATATCCTTCCTCACCTTACTTTATCAATTCTGCATAACCAATGCTAAATTTGCTTATAAACAACAACCATTACACTTTAAAGAAAGCTTGGGGCAAAACAATTATCTACCTTAATTTTCCCATATTTGTAATAAAAAAGGGATTTTGACAAAGGAAAAATCTATATCTGAGGGAGGCCCTGTGTCACCCGGTGAAATTCCTATCAAGCACGAATTTCCAGGTGTAGATATTGCTAAATATACCAGAGAAAAAGCTATCAGGAAATGCTGGGGTTACTACCCCCAGATCGAACATCTATTATGGAATAGACGTCGGTATAGGTAAGGGTGAGTGATTGTTGTCACTGCCACAGGACTGCACTCTGTAGATATCCCAATGACAAAACCACGGAACGTGAGGAGCCGATCTAACGCCCGCACTCACCTGCCCGTAACCTTGACCTGACCCAAGCGCCATCTGTACTCATTCCATACTAGCACGTTTTTCCTTTCGGAAGATATTTTTCTTGTGCTGGCTTTTTGCCCCAATTTTCCTTGAGTTTCATCATGTCTTCAAGCAATTTCACCGTTGTGAAGTTAAGTACCATCTTCTTGTGGGGTTTTATTATCAGTGAGGCTTTTATTGGCCCGTAAGTTAATATTTACAGGGTCATATACTGGAAGCTCCCAGCGTTTCGCCGCCTCCGCCATGATGACCTTGAGGCACACTCTTACAGCTTGTTTCTGCAGGGGTTTCTCTCGGTCGTTACAATTTTACTCATGTTTCGTAATTCCCCTTCAAGAAGTTCCTTTTGGAGGTGGTTATCTATGTCGGGCAGTTCCTGGTACCTTGATTAGCGTCATTCCTCACGGAGGCTTCTCCCTTATCTTGGTTCTTACAGTTAATTCATGGCTGATACCAGGCTCGCGACGGATAGATTCACTCTCAAGGTGGTGCTTTCTTTTGTCAGTTTCTCTGATTTGTAGTGTAATGGATGATATGGATAATTCGGATTTATTGTGGTCCGGGCCCTGCGTCAGGTGCAGACAGTTGGCTGCCTACCTCCTGCTCGCCTCGCTCGGTTAGGCTATAAGGGGAATTACGAAACATGAGTAAAATTGTAACGACCGAGAGAAACCCCTGCAGAAACAAGCTGTAAGAGTGTGCCTCAAGGTCATCATGGCGGAGGCGGCGAACGCCGGGGAGCTTCCAGTATATGACCCTGTAAATATTAACTTACGGGCCAATAAAAGCCTCACTGATAATAAAAACCCCACAAGAAGATGGTACTTAACGTCACAACGGTGAAATTGCTTGAAGACATGATGAAACTCAAGGAAAATTGGGGCAAAAGCCAGCACAAGAAAAATTCTTCCGAAAGGAAAAACGTGTTAGTATGGAATGAGTACAGATGGCGCTGGGGTCGTCGGTTGGCGGGCAGGTGAGTGCGGGCGTTAGATCGGCTCCTCACGTTCCGGTGGTTTTGTCATTGGGATATCTACAGAGTGCAGTCCTGTGGCAGTGACAACAATCACTCACCCTTACCTATACCGACGTCTATTCCATAATAGATGTTCGATCTGGGGGTAGTAACCCCAGCATTTCCTGATAGCTTTTTCTCTGGTATATTTAGCAATATCTATACCTGGAAATTCGTGCTTGATAGGAATTTCACCGGCTGACACAGGGATGAGCTCAGAATAAGCCGTGTAAATACACTTGAAAACAAAAAAAAAGCAAACCCCTTCTTTTTCTGTTGTATGTAACATGCAAAATGGTAGGCTACGCAATGTTTTGCATTTTCCCCAAGCACCACATCATACTGTACACAAAAAAAAAGTAAAACCCTTTTATGATATATGCAAAACAGTATGTTAGTTCCACAACTTTTATCATTTTCCCCTAAAATACATCTTACACAAAAAAATAAACCTTTTTTTTTTTCTCTAGTATGCAACACGCAATAAAATAATTTACACAAACAGTTTTTATCATTTTCCCCAAAATTCATCATACACAGAAAAAAGTAAAACTTTTTTTTTCAGTAATAGGCTGGCTACTTGGAAATCTTAGCTTGATGGTAAATAATATTGTCAAGGCCAGGTAGAACATATTTTATTTCGTGACCTTTCAAGGTATATAACCTCATCATCAGGCTGAAAAACTGACAAAGTTAACAATCACTGAAATTACAATAAAATGAATTGTGTTACTAAAACCATAGGTAAAAGCTAACAAAACATAAAAAGAATAGCAAGTTCAAACTAAATATGAATCACAAAAGTATGAAAATAAAAAATGCAAACACAAAAATAAGGAAAAATGTAAACAAACTATCACACAAAGTAAAGTGTCTAACGAACTTTTGCATACCTGCTAAGAAATCACACAATTGCTAGTGGAACACTGGACGAGTTGTTGTTCGGTTCCGGTTTCTTACTCTTAATAACCAGTCACTTTGAAATTAGAAGGTCCAGTCTATTTGAACAAAATGACAGTACTTTAAACCCCTTTTTTCTCTCGTATGCAACATGCAGTACAATAGTTTACACTAACAAGTTTTATCACTTTCCCCAAAATACATCATACACAAAAAAAGTAAACCCCGTTTTTCTTTTGCATGCAATACAATACAATAGTGTGCACAAACAATTTTCATCTTTTTCCCTAGAATACATCGTACACAAAAAAACAAATCTAACAAAAATAAAAATACTTTTTACTCTGCCGCATACCCATGTGCATTGCCCTTGGTGCTTATGATGGCCAAACATTTTAAAACCTTGTGAGGAGGTTTAAAAGTTCTCCTCAATCCCCTCCCCCTCCACCAACTTGACTTTGTCGCAGAGACCAGCATCTTCTTCCTCTGCCTTCTGTGACTCCCAGGAAACATCAAGTAGTGGATGGCTGGAAGAGGCATAGATGTAATGAAGAGGGCCAGGAACATTGAATCCGGGCAGTAACACATTAGATTCTTGGCTGAAGGAGCCCCGCATATCAGTGAAAGCAGCAGATGTACTCGCCTGCTGTTCCAAGTTAAAGGACTGAGTAACCAAAGAAGCGGATGGTGATGGGCTTGGGTGCAGGGAGGTTTGGGATCTGAAGAAGCTGTCGAGGGTACTTTGACGATGCTTCATGATGGTAATCCCTTTGATACTCTCGCATTTGTCCAGCTGTCCAAGGCCTTGGGGAAGTTGATGGGGTTCATGTCGGGGTTACCAAAATCGCAATACAGTGCTCCCTTACTTTTTCCCGGATATAGGTTCCAGAACCCTAAGCAAAAAAGCAAAATCCGCAGAAATGCAAAATACCCTTTGAAATACTTATAAGTGCTTTTAAATGCCAAATACCCTGTACCCCTTAAACTAAATGCTTATAATTGCCTATTTTAACATTTCAATGCCAAATTGAATAGTTCAAACAAAAATATACCTGAAATTATCATACTAAAACAATTGAATATCATTTCAAACAAAAATACACCCCAAACCATCACCCCAAAACACCCAGTCATCTTAGGTTACCCCCATGCAACTGTTACTCTTGAGTGTATGCACCCTTAAAATGCTCATAACAATGATTTACTAATTTTTAATTATTAGTATTTATCTAAATGCAACAAAATAGCTATAAAATGTTTACATTAATACAAATTAAATCTTCAATACAGATTAAATAGGTATGTCTTACAGAAAGTTTGACCACTAATCAAGTTACCCCTGTATAAGTTTTCTCTCTTAGTATTGAAGTCGTCCTGTTTTCCTTTTACATTGTAAAAGCAATTACAGTCATACCCCAAACTTATGCGAGGTTAGGTTCCAGAACCCATCATGTAAGGTGAGTTTTTGCATAAGTTTGGCACGATCTCTAAAAATGCTAATAAATGCTTAATTCTAAAGTTTAAACACTAAATATGACCCTAATCATGCTCCCAAATTAAGCTAACTTTTAAATGAAATTAAAGTTACTGTAATTTCATTTAAAAGTTAGCTTAATACATTACCCTTAAAAAAGAAATAAATGGTTGACATAAAAATAGAGAGTTGGAAGAGAATTTTTGTCTCTCTCCCCTTCCGACCGATCTGTTTTTAGAAGTCTTCTCAACCTCATTAAAAACTTCTTTATTCTACCTCTCTTTCTCTTTGTTCTGAAATTCTTTTTCATGAACAACAGTGTATTTTATTTGGAGACTAATACAGCTCTTAGTTATTATGTCTACATGTTTTAGAACTTTTTTGCCACACTAGCGCATTTACACTTCGTAGACGGTACAGGTAAATTTAGATCAATTTAAACTATCTACTGTACAGGTAAAGACGCACAGAGAAATAAGAAGTTATAAAAATGTTTGGTCGCTAACTATGAACGAGGGAGGGATAGAGATAGAGAGAGAGAGAGAGATAAGCATTGTCCTTACTTGAGAGAGTGAAATTATTTATCAATTATTTTGGAGACAGAGAGAATAACACACGAGAGAGAGAGAGAGAGAGAGAGAGAGAGAGAGAGAGAGAGAGAGAGAGAGAGAGAGAGAGAGAGAGAGAGATTGTCCTTGCTTGAAATATCAAGTTAAATTATTTATGGATTATTACGGAGACAGAGAGAAGAGCATGAGAGAGAGAGAGAGAGAGAAGTTGTTCTTGCGTTAGATATCAAAAGAAGGAAATTTCAGTATTAAACTTTTAAATGAAATTAAAGTACTGTAATTTCATTTAAAAGTTAGCTTAATACATTACCTTTAAAAAAAATAATAAATGGTTGACATAAAAATGTAGGAGTGTGTGAAGATTAGTATACTATTTCTCACTCTCCCCATTCCACTGATCTGTTTTTAGAAGTCTTCTCAACTTCATTTTTAAAAACTTTTTTATTCTTTCTCTTTCTCTTAGAGACATAGAGCATTTCAGAACAATGTTTTAAAATGGAGTATTTACAGTTTATAGATGGTACAGGTAAAATGAGATCAGTTGAAAATGATCTGTTGTACAGTTAAAGAGACAGAGAAACAGTAATATGTAGGTTGCGCTAACTACGAACGAGAGGGAGAGAGAGAAGAGAGAGAGAGATAGATAACAGTTGTCCTTACTTAAGAGAGTGAAATTTTTTATGAATTATTACGGATACAGGGAGAGAGAGAAAGAGAGAGAATTAGTAAGAAACCTTTGGCTTGCTAATCAGCAACACTCTCCCTTTTTGTCATGTTAAATCGACATGTCTGACACCTTTGCCTTCAAGCTTCGAACAAAAGATGAGGGAAAGTTATTTGTTTGCTTAATATACATGTCACATACGAATTTTGTAATTAAAGTTATTATCATTATTATTATCATCATTATTATTATTATTATTATTATTATTATTATTATTATTATTATTATTATTATTAATCTTAATATTTGAAAATTAGTACTTATTATTAGGTAAAAAATGTATTTATACAAAACAAACATGTACATGTACCCTAAAAATTCTCTCATCTCAGTAAAAGAGAGAGAGAGAGAGACATTATTACTTTTATTATTTAATAATGTTTAATTTACACATACAAGCTTGAAAACATAAATTACATAAAAAATTAAACATAACACTTTTGCAGGGTTTCTCAATATTTGCAAATGTTTGTCTGTGAAAAACTCATGTATGACAATTAGTTAGGTTCCAATGAAAAGTTCACATGTCTGTGAATTCGTTCAACTTGATTTGCGCAAGTTTGGGGTATTGCTGTACTGTCACCAGTGTATTAAATATTTTTAATGTGCATATGTATTTTTGTTTCTCTCTCTCTCTCTCTCTCTCTCTCTCTCTCTCTCTCTCTCTCTCTCTCTCTCTCTCTCTCTCTCTCTCTCTGAGATAAGAGAGAGATTGATTTTTTATGTATGTATGTTTGTTTTGTACTGTATAGTTTTGTAGATAGATGTGATTTTACTTTGTCAAACATTTTTTTATATTTTCCATGCTATAATTATACAACTTTTTGCATTTCAGTAAAAGCAGACTGGCAAATAAAGTTAAAATAATTAGCAAATCATTGTAAACTTGTTAAGTTCATTCTGGGGTAAGTAGCCCCAGAATGAGCTTAACAGGTTTAACCTGTTAAACTCATTCTGGGACTCCTTACCCTGGAAAAAGCTTAACAAGTTTACGTACGATGATTTGCTAATTATTTTCATTTTATTTTCCTGTCTGCTTTTATTGAAATGCAAAAAGTTGCATAATTATAGCATGGAAAATATGAAAAAATGAATGATAAAGTAACATCACGTTTATCTATAAATTTAGACTTTTACAAAACAAATAAACATGCACAAAAATAAATCTCTCTTATTTCAGTGAGAGTGAGAGAGAGATTAGTGGTCAGATGTTCTGTAAGACAGATTTATTTAATTTGTATTAAAGATTTATTTTGTTTGTAATAAATTTTTTATAGATATTTTACTGTGTTTACATTAATATTAATATTTGTAAAGTAGTAAATTTTTATTATATAAATGTATTTAGTCTTGAAAATACAGTAATTAGCAAATATTGTTCTATGAAGAAATTCACAAATTGATGAAAGTTCCCACGTAAAATTTAAAGATATGATCCACAAAAATCTGCGACAAAGTGAAGCGTGAGAAAGTGAAGCGCATAAAAGTGGGGGTCCACTGTAAGTGTATCAAAAGTCAATCATAAATGCTTGTGTGAGGACCGTCGTTGTGGAACAGCATCATCATGGTCATCTTCAGCTGCTTCCTCACCACCACCAGCAACTTCAGCTGCTATCTTCCTGTCAGAGAGAAATTGGTAGCCAGGGTCACCACCATCATGATCCTGCCTCCCCCATCGCCGCATCCAGTTGTGAGTGTGACACAGAAGTCGTCGGCTTCAAACCCCTGGATGTCCATCATGCATGCCCTCTTGTCCATTCAGCACATGGTTCCAGGTATGGTTGAGAGTCTTTATGGTGACTTCCCTCCAAGCCTCTGCAAAGCTGTAGATGGTAAGACTTCAGCAAATACTTTTGAAGATTCTCAAGGGTCCGTTCCCCCCATGTATCCAAGCCTTGCTCCTTCTCTTCCTCACCCCCCAATACTGCCATCGCCTCCTCAGGAACTTCCTCCAGTATAGCCATTTCATTGCAGCAACAACACCTTGTTCCACTGTCTGAATGAGAACTGTCATATTAGGAGGCAAATACATGACCCTAATACGACCTTTGCCACCAACCAACTGGGCTGTGTTAGGATGCACAGATGTAGTGTCCATGAAAAGCAAAATCTTCACCCAGTGGCTAGCAGTGCCATGATCATGTGTCTGATGACAAACAAATCTTTTATGAAAATGATTATGGAGCTAGTCAGAAGTGATCTTGGTGAACCAAGCCTTTGCCACATGGTACCAAATTCCTTGGAGCCTCTCCATCAACCCATGCAGGGCAACCCCCTGATCCCAACCCCCTTGATGAGGTGGGAGGCTTCAGGATCCACTGTGGGGAGAGTATACTCTTTTACACCTACTCTTGCTGCTGTGGATTCAACCAGACATTGAGACCTGTAATGCTTTTACTCCTATTAATATTCCCCTTCCCTTCTTCATCTTTAGTTTACGACTTGGCCTGGTATTAAATTGTGGACACCACTGCTCTTGTAACTTTGAAGGAGGGTGGAGTGTCATGGCATGCCGTTCCACCCGTAGGACTTGAGCACCCAATGTTGTCGAGTGAGGGGAAATTTTTTATGTCAAGGGGCAGGCTGACCAACGAATTTGGAGGAATTGTCGATTTTTAGTTTTTTACAGTTTTGGACTGTTATATGTCTAAATAAACATGTCCTGAAATGTTATTGCTTTAAAAAATATTTCTTGGGGTGGGGTTTTTTTACATTTTTGCTCACCACATGTACTGGCATTTGAGCAGCATTGAGCGAAAAATTGTCGCAAAATTTCTGTATGACTTTTTGGTTGGAAGTGAGAGATATACTTTACACTCCTACTAAAATACACATTATCTACGATAAAAACTGGCTCTTTCTCTCAACAAATATATCAGAGTAAATATGTATCTGTATCTTGATATCACCTTGTGAGTGATATTGAGTGACAAATTGTCGTACAATGTCTGTATGACTTGCCAATTCTGGATAGTAGAAAGTTAGAAATTTGCTTCAGTATCCTATTAGAACTACCCATTTTCTCCGATAAGAGCTGGTTCGTTCTCTAAAAAAAATATCAAATCAAAGTAAATATATATCTATATATCTCGATATTTTGAACTTGCCAGTCATATCACAAATGTTCCATTCCAACTGGTATACATATATAATATTTTATATTTCTTGACTATTTTTACTGCTAGTGTACATATAATATTTTTTATTTCTTGACTTATTTTTACTGCGTATTTTCGGGAATATGAAATTATGTAAGTACGTAACAGTTTCAAACACAGCGTCGGGTTTTACCAATAAACCACCTTGATTTGTGTGTGGTTCTGGTTCAAGCGATGTCCTGGTGCTTTATGACGCATTTCCGTTTTGGATTTTCTTACCGGTAGTGCATTCACACAATTCCATTGCCATAAGCAAGAGAAGTACTGCCCTTATGAGGGAGAAATTTGAACGATTACGTCTCGTAAGTTTGTTACAAGAAAGGGATGGAAGCAAACGGGAATTGTATCTGCCTCGCTTGGGATAGCATCAACGCCAGAACTCCCATATCTAGGTAAAGGATTTGTTTTCTTATTGATATTCTGTAATGATAGTTAGGAGAATATTGATTATGAATAACGAAAATATAAGAGAGAGAAAAAGAAATGAGAAGAGAACCAGTGATATAGAGAGAGAATGAGTAATAAAGGGAGAGAGAGAGAGAGAGAAACAACACTTCCTGTGCCGTGATTACGTAGCAAAGCATTGACGAGTTTAATCTAAGCGCAAATCATAACAAGGATGTTTACCTGTCTCACCTGTTTGCTTACCGTTCCACTCTCACCGGAAACTAAGACTTCCGGTGACGTCATAAGTCCCCTCCTTCGTAGGAGGAATTAATTCATCTAATTACACCCAAAAGGACATCGTTAGATAAGTTCCAACCACTTAGGACATCTACAAGGGCGGGACAAGAAGCAATGGTCCGCCTATTGTGGGATGGACTTATGCCTTTCTTGAACTTTCAAATAGGCAAGGAAGGAAAGAAGAGAACAGGGAAGAACAGAAAAGAAGCAGAGGAGTGAGGTCGAGGGCCTCACCAGTTGTGGGTTGAGAAGAAAGCAAGACTCATACTTCGATTCACTTAAGTGTAAATAATATGTATATTTTAATTAGTGTGTTAATGAGGTAAGAAAGCTGCACTGTGTTTTCCTAAAACCTCCTGGGACACAAACGCTACTAAAACAACAAAGCCAGAAATGATAAAGTAACTATAAAGGAAATAATAACTTCTTTACATGGGCAATGAATAAAATAAATAAGAAAAGAACATCATAACATTGAAGGTAGTAAGAAACATTACAAAAAGGACAAAACATCACATAAAATGGTGGCAGCTGTATCAGATCCGAGGAAGACATAAAATGATGCCAGCTAAAGCGGATCTGAGGAAGACGTAAATAAAAAGTGCAGTGTAAAGAACGAATCGACAAATGAACAATTAACCTACACACTCAAGAATTTAATGAACAGAACGAAGCATACCAGTCAACAATTGAACAAGTATTCGGCGACAGCAAAACAGGTGACGAAGTGAATCATGACAGGTGATAAAAAACATTCCCGATGCAAACATCAGTGGCCGAAACATTCAAATTGAAATAAGAATTATAAACATTACCGCTTAGAAAACCCACAATTAAGAAACATTATTGAACAATGAGAAACGACGCAAGCATACCAGTGAAGCAGCAACAACACAGTAGTGTGTGTTTTGGTGACTATTGAAACACACCCAAACAGATTCTATACACAATCTGTTGAAAAACGGATGAATGCATTTCACATGTACGACGAAACATTCCCGTTAAAAATCAACATTACTGGTGAATTCTAAGAAGGCGAATCCCTGATGGTCAGCGAAGCAAGAAAAGGACAATTTTAGTCAAGACTCAAAACCAGAAGTCATATCCTGAGCATCTAATGCAAACTACAGTGTTGGTCACAGAAAAGAAAAGTGAAAAACAGTTCCAGAACAACAGAAATAAGTAAGTCATGATTGGAAAGTTATTCTCTCTCTCACTGAGTGTATGAAAAATTTATGACATTCTCTCTCTCAGAAAGTATAAAACTTTATCAATCTCTCTCAAAAAATTTTTATCTTATATTTTTTCATGTTTGATAGATAGGAATCTTTAATAACACAACATTCTTTTGATGAAATATTTCTTGAATACTGCTGTGTATTTGTGTATAAATTTTTTTAATGAGTTTTAGAATACTGTTGTAATGCAGGATTTGTTTGACACATTGTTGAATGCCATTAGAAATAGACATTACCATTTAAGACCAACAACAGTTAGACGTAGTCGAATTCCAGTGCCAAGTTCACGAGTATCATTAACTCAAGAAAATACTAACACCGCTAACACAAATAGCAATAATAATAAAACTAATAATGCTAACACATTTCAATTTAGAACAATGACGCAAGCAGCGATCATTATGCAAGCCTCACGATTCTGTGGAAGAGTGGAAAGTTCAAATCCTGACAAAAATAGGCTAAAATCTTATTCTGTGAACCAGTGGCTAGCTGATGCAGACAGTCACATATTTACAGGGGAATAACCAGTGTAAGAACTAAAATTAATGAAGCCTTGCTTCTCATTAGTTCAGAAAGCGGTGATGCACATAGAACTTTGAATTCAGTTAGAGTCAGCACAATAATCACATACACTGAATTTAAAAGAATTTGTTTATCAATCTGGGAACCAGTAAGTCAAAAAGAATATGTTTATCAATCTGGGAACCAGTAAGTCAAAGTGATGCATTATATAATATTAATAAATTCCTTACCCAGCATTATGATGGAGAATCCGTAGCAAATCTTCACACAGATGTTGAAGCATCAACACACAAGGTGATAGAAGACTTAAGGAAAACAAACATCACTGCAGGCATTCCTGGCCAAGAATGAGGATCCTTTAAAAAGGAAATCTATTCTTATAAGAATACTCAACTTAGCAGACAAGACATTATGCCCGGTTCAAGCACTTGATTTACCTAGAAGTCATGGCAAACATCCCAGAGGGTCTTATTTTCCTACACTCTAGCACAAACTAACCACTTTTCCTACAAGGGCTGATAATGATTGTAGTGTCTGTCATTAAAAAAGGCAAATCTACACTCCTTTCCTAGGTCACATGATATTTGGAAAGTATGTCATTGGCCTTCTTCAGAAATGCCTCTTTCAAAGAAGTCTCCGAATGTACAGGGTGGTCATCAGTTATATTAATGCCACATTCTTGACGACTACACTGTGTATCAGTAGATGGCATGGTTAGTCCTAACCCGTAGGTGCTGCGGCAGAATACCACGGGTCTTATTGACGTTGAGTATGCCATATATATACTGTATATATAATATATATAAATATTTATATATAACTGGTTTTGACATAAGTAAAACTATTTTTGGTAGTATAGTTGAGTCCTCAGGAGTTACACCTTCCATGGTCTACAGAGTTCCATGACAAAAACTAATATCAAAGAATTCGCTTCTGATTAGTCTTTTTGGCCAGGTATTGTGTCGTAATGATTAACATTATAACACATGGTGGAGTATATAATGGACTCAATAGATAAGAGGGCACTTTCCCTTATTTTCAGTGGAGCTGAACCCAGTTTTTCCAATGTCAAAAGAACCTGCAAGAAAGAGAAATGACTATTGTGCAAGCGCATCTGTAGAACTACATCCTAAAATGTAAGTTCATGTATAGTTTCTTGTTCCTTGGTACCAAATCCCGAAGAGTATTTGGAATAAAGAATGGGACTTGAAATTTGTGGCTTGACCTCAGACCAGAAATGTTTTTTTCCTTTGCGGTGTTGGGATTAAAAATTGAAAGCTTAAGCCTTTTTCATCACTTGTCAATTTCTTTGTAGAGCTCCTTGAGGACGAAACAAGCAACTACTCTATCAAAAAACAGGTTTTGACGTAGGAAAAACATATTTTTGGTATTTGCTGTTGAATCCTCAAAACCTTCTCACTTCACAGCGAAAAGGCATGGGTTTGGGCAGGGATCATCTTCATTGACCAAGAGAGTAATGGCTCCTTGGTCTTTAACAGCTGGTTGTAAACAAGAGGGCAGATGCGCATGCACAATAGTCATTTCCCTTTCTTGCAGGTTCTTTTGACGTTGGAAAAACTGGGTTCAGCTCTGCTGAAGATAAGGGAAAGTGCCCTCTTATCTTTGAGTCCATTATATACTCCACCATTTGTTATATATAATATTAATCATTACAACACAATACCTGGCAAACTCCTTGAGGACTCAACAGTGACTACCAAAAATAGGTTTTACCTATGTCAAAACCTGTTATATATAAATATTTATATATAATATATATACAGTATATATATGGCATCTTTATAAAAGTGCAGATCAATAAGACACAACTGTTAGTGAAGCTAGACACAGACTAAGTAGCTACAGTCCTAATGTGCAGTAAGAAAACAGTACATTATAGTTGTATCTCATAACAGATTCGCTCAGTTCAGTGCCCTAATGATATCCCATTATCTTCCAATTTTCTCAGTGTCCTTCTATCTAGAATGTATCCCAGGCATAAAGCAGTCCCTACTTGTGTTTATTCTTAAATAAATTAACTGAACACTTCTCAACAGTAAAAATGGGAAAACACCTGTCCCTTCTAATAAAGGCTGTATATATTTACAGATCTGCTAACAAAGTTTGTGATGGCAAGTAAAGAAAAAAGAGGAGCAAAATTAAGGGAAATATACTTAATTACCAACACTCAACAATCAGCAAGAGTGAACAATGCAAGAAATATACCTTGGGAAGAGTAAATTATTATGGAGCCCATGTCAATGTTTCCTGAGGAACAAGATTGCAGATGATGTTAAAAAAATTAACCCATAGCAATGACCAGTTTTCACCCCTAATGCATACTCAGGGAGGTGTAAAAGCAGGCACACTTTTTGTTCTAGGGAATGTCTGGGGACTAAATCTACCAAAGATATGGCTAGCATACTTATCATGAATGTAAAAGGAAACATCATGAATGTAAAAGGAAACATCATGAATGTAAAAGGAAACATCATGAATGTAAAAGGAAACAAACATAAAACTATTGGTCCTATTCTTGAGATCAATGTAAATGTAACAGCTACACATACTAATTGCTCAACTTCTTACCCTACTTTTGGACGTTTTCCACGTCACTTATGAACCTGAATGCTGGCCAAGAAGAGTAGCATTCCACAGCTAACCAAAAATTTATCACAAGAATACACCCATCCTCATTATGCATTTGTTTTGGTTTGGCTAGGTATGTAGAAACTGGCCTCACACACAGCAGCTTATCTATAAGAATATGCCAAAGCTACACTCAAAAGACCCAATAACTGCTTAATTCCATGAAGGCTTGGGATATGTCTTCCACTAGAAACCTTCCCATGTACCTTGGGAATGAAATAAATAAACTATTACAACCACACTAGGAATCTTTGCCCCTTTTTGTGATCTACTAGTTGTCATCATAAACTATGCTCCATGATAAACATGATATTGAAATCTGGAATTCCTAAACTTACCTTGAGTATGCAAGATGGCAATTCTTGTCAATCTGGTCAAATCATTACTATGTACATAAAATGTAGTTATGTTCACCTGTTGCATCTTTAAATCATCTCTTACTTCATCTTCATATTTGTGACCCCAAATAGATTGTCCTCCTTTACCTGTTCCAGTTGGATCACCAGTTTGTATCATAAAACCCTGGAAAAATAAGCAAACATGGTGACCATTATTCTGAAATCACGATTGCCAGCTGAAAGTGCTACCAGCATTCTTAAAACAAAAGAATCCTCTGGTTGCAGGTATACAGTATCTTTAAACAAAGAATCTCTAGTTTTAAGAAGAATTAAAAGTGGTGTTGTGGATTTAGTGGAACTTTCCAAAGGAGCAGATTACTGACAACGAGGCTTACAGGTAATAGGATTTTTATCAGCAGTCTGTGAAAGAATAACAAAAAAATTAAGTCTTATGCAATTACTTTATTCACGAAAAACTCATTCACGTTAAACAGTCCCCTCTCTTTTAAATTGTAATGGCCATGAAATCTTCCTTAACCTAAGTGCCTTAATGGCTTAACCTAAGTAACTTAACAGTAACCATATAAATTTTCATAAAAAAAAGTTTTTATTTGGATATTTACATAATGTTAAAGATAGCTTATATCTCTGCGCTGATAGGCAAGTAGGCATTCAAACTAAAGAAGATCCCTAGTTCACCTGTTTTCCACCAAGTGTGTTTGGAATGTTTTAGCTCTTGTCAGAATTCTCCTTGACAGCCCACTAAGTTGTGGGGAGGCTAGGTGGGCTGTACTTAACTGTAGGCAAGTATCCAAATAATAAACTTTATTATGAAGTTATATTTGGGAAAGAATCTGCTTCTGTTTAAAGATGGCAGATTCCACATTGAGAGAAAGGGTGGTGGGTAATGCAACCGACAAAATCTGTTCAAATCAACTCAGAACAAGGCTCTCATGTGTCAACAAGAAGCAGCCTTATGGAGAAAAATGCTTTAACTGTAGAATGAATTGGCGGCATGATGGACCGCTGTGCATAGGTCAGAAACTTGAAAAATGGGTCAACAAAATAAGATACCTGTGATACAAAGTAGGCTCTATTACAACACATGTACCTTCATACTTCCCAAAAGCTAACACCAAGGTTAAAAACTACAGCTAAAGATGGCTCTTTCTTTTGTTTCAAGAAAAAGGCTGCTGCGCTGCTACTAGCAGACTAAGGGTTTACATTTCCTGAACACAATTCTATATCTTGAAAATAATGAGCAGAACAAACTGCACTTCATGCATCATTAATCACATCCTCAAGTGACACAATGTTCAAAAAACTAAATGAAGTAGCAACCACTCTTACAATATGAATATTTACCTTCAATAAAGGTAAAAGATCTGGATCAAACTTTTCATGCACTAGACTTACTCAAAGCTAAACAAAAACAGACAATGCACTCTTAGACAAGAGAGTGTTAGGTTTTCTACCACTAAAAAACAAATGGTTAATTCTGCCTTACAAGCCACAACCTACTAAATATGTTTCAATTGCTAACAGTTCATGGTAACAGCTTATCATAACATCATTCTTAGCTCTGAACAAAAGCTGGAAATTATAAAATAGTCACCTTTACAGAAGCCTACCTTGTGGAGAATGATTGCAGCTCACTCCTTTGCTGTCACTAGAGCAAACGAAAGGGGAGTTTTCATAGTCAGAAACCTCCAAGAAGCTGGTTCCAAATGCTCAATGGCAAGTGCATATAAAAACGCCAAAACTTTGTCTAAGTTCCATGAAAGAGATTGATACTGAACTCTGGGGACTTCAATCTCAAATGATCTCAACACCTTCTCAAGCTCTGTATCATTGGAGAGATCCAATTACATGAGACAAAACCGAGGATACCAATGGATCTTACCCTCAAACAACAGCCAATGAAAACTTTTTTACTATATCTAAAAAAGTGAAAAAACTTAATGATGTTTTCTATAGAGGTGCAGTTGTTGGAAATCCTACAAACGACCCCTAAAGCATTACTCAAACCATCGCCTCTGATTCAAAGCCAAGGTTATCTCTAGCTGTGATTTGGGGATAGATTTGGAATGGCAGAAAACCCTCTCACTCAGAGGAGACGGTCAAGAGCCTCCAAGCATGGAATTCAGTTGTCTGAGTAGATCCTTCTGTAACTTCAAGAATTCAAGGGAGATCTACAGACAAAGCCGGAAGTTCCGGAAACCATTCTCTCTGAGGCCACCAAGGTGCTACAAGAGTCATTCTGCAATTCTTGCTTCCCAAAAACTGTCCAGAACTTTCCTTATTACTGAGAATGGGAGAAAGGCGTAAGTGTCAAGATTAGATCATTCTTGAATTAGATCATTCTTGAAGAAATGTGTCCACTGCCCATAACTGAGGATCCTGGCATGGAGAACAACACACTGGGAGTTCCTTTTCATCGACATTGCGAATTAAGTCCACATTTGGTGCTTCCCACAGACTCCATACTGACTGGCAGACTTCCAGATGGAACAACCACTCTGTAAGCAGGATATGTCCTTTTCTGCTCAACTGATCCACTAAAACATTGTTCTTCCCTGGAATGAACTGTGGATCCAAAACTATGTTCCTGGCTTTGGCCCACAAAAGTAATTCTCTGCCATGAGAAACATTGTCTCTGACCTCGGACCACCCTGGTTCCTGACATATGCCAGAGAGGTCATATTGTCTGAAAAATACTGCTAAGATCCTTTCTCTGACCAGATGTTTGCATTGAAGCAAACTTCCATAAAGCCATCACTCATTCTCTTATGATGATAACATCATGAGCATCTCTAGGGTTTAGATATGCTCCCAACCTCCCCACTGAAGTGTCTTAAAACATGGTGAGTTTCAGGCTCATTATTCCGAGGGATGAGCCTATCAGCAGTCTTCAACGATCCTTCCACCATGTTAACATCTCACGAAGACTTAAAGGAATCAAGATGTGATGAGAGTCAGACAGAGACTTGTCCCAATTTTTTTTCAAATAGAACTGAATTGGCAGCATCCTGAGCCTAAATTAATCTGAAATTTTTTCCACATGTCCCAACAGAGAAAGCTTCCTAAAGGGCTGATATTCTACAAGATGCAACAAGTGGTCTACTCATTTCTCTGACAGAATAGCCTGAAAATTGCGAGTCTATCCTCATCCCCAGACAGAACCTGGACCAAGCTGGAATCAGGGCAGACTTGAAAATTGATCTTGATGCCCCCAACTGAGCCAGACAAAGTAACAGATCCTTAGCTCTGAATTCCGCCAAAAGAGTTGGCCAACATTAACCAACTGTCTAAGTAGAGAAGAAGTCTCACCCTTAAAGGGTGACACCATAAGAGGAAACAAACTCCTCGTGATACCCAAGGCACTGTACACAGGCTGAAACAAAGGACCCTGAACTGAAACAATATCCCTGCAAATAACGTACATATCGTAGGAACTTGCACGACTGAGGATTTATCAGAATGTGGAAATACACAACCTACATGTCCACTGATATCATCCAATTGTTCTACTGAATCACTGCCAGTATAATGCAGGATGATTCTGTGGAGAGGGGGACAGACAGATGAATGAATGTGTTGAGTCTCTACACATCAAGAACTGGGTGCCAACCTCCGTACACCTTTGGCTCTAGTAAAAGTTGGTTGTAAAACCCTGGGGAGTTCCTGACTCCTGCTCTATTACATTCTTCTTTAACAATGATATCACCTCTTTGCGAAACACCTGATACTTCTTATGCTCATGAAGACATGACAAAAAGGCTACAGGAGACGACATCTGAGGAGGAGACAGAAACAGAACTACATAGCCCTCTTTTAGTACCTCCAACACCCAGTGGTCTGCTCCCAAGTTTCTCTGAACATGCCAGAAGGCCTGCAGTCAGCCTCTTACAGGAACATAGGAGTTGAAAACTCCATTTCTTTCTAATAATTTGAGCAGTTCACCCTTACCGAAGCCTGATGTAGACTTGCAAAGGTCTTAGCACCTGACGAGTCCTGTGATAAGGAGGGACAAACTTTGAATGGAGGCCTGAAGGGAAAGGCAGGAGCAGGCCTTTTCATGCCTGGATCAAACTGTCCTAAGCAAATCTCTTTATTTTCCCGTGCAAAATATCCTCCTTACTGCCTTACAAAGTCGGATTGAGAAGGCAATCTAAAGAGGAAACTAAAATAGCTGTCATCCTCTGATAGGAGACATCAGACAAACTGATAGGAGCACAACTGTTCTCCTCTTCTTCAAAATCAAGTTAGTAAAATCTTCGTCCAAGCAAGTAAAAACAATCTAAGACTCCTCCCACGCTTTAATACCAGATGGTGCCACAAATTTCTTAAGCTGGCACAGTGCAGGAGCGATTGTACTGGGAAAAAGCTCAGCAAAAGATAAGGCTTCAATAATTCTAAACAAAGACTTTGACAAGGCCTGTCTCTGCATTAGTCCAAAGCCCCTTGTCAGTCTCAAGAACTTACTGTGCAATCCGAACCACATTATAACGAGAAATGAATCTCTATCACCAGATATAAATTCCTCTAATTCTTCATTGGCTGGTCGGAGAATCGAACGCGGGCCTAGGAGAGTGCTAGCAGAGTACGATATAAACCCATCCAATGGGGAACTCAATCAGAACGTGGTGGAGATGGAGAAGTTATTGTTGATTTGACTTGAAGTCCAGAACTAACGACGTGTTCTGGGTAGTCCTAGTCTGATTCAAGAAAGGCTAGGGAGCTGCATGCGGCAGTAATTGAAGAAGTGTGGGGCAGGGAGTGCTAGTGAAGAGTTTTCCGCCAGTACACGTTGGTTTAACCGATTTAAGTCACATGCAAATTTGCACGATGTAAAGTTGCAAGGTAAAACCTAGTGCTGATAGCATAGCAGCAGAAAGTGTCCCTAGTGGCTGGCTGAGATAATTAGGGATGGAGGTTACACTGCTGACCAGGTATTTATTTAATGTAGATGAGACAAGGGTTATTTTGGAAAGAATGCCCGTCAGCATACATTTCCAAGGAGGAGGTCAACAGTATAAGGACTAGTAGGAGGCTGACTTTGCTCTTTGGGGCCAATGCTAGTGGCGATTTGAGCTTAAGCCCTTGCTAATGTGCCAGCAGAAAATCCCAGGAGTTTTTGAGGCATATTCAAAGGTAGCTCCCCATCATTTGGAAGTCCAACAAGAAAGCTTGGGTTACCTTGATGGTCTTCGAGGACTGGTTCAATGACCACTTTGTGCCAGCAGCAGAAAAGTATTGTGCCTTGAAGGGTCTGCCTTTTAAGGTCCTGCTTGTATTAGACAATGCCCCTGGTCACCCAGCTAACCTTAGTAACATGAACCCTAATGTGAAGGTGGTGTATCTACCACCAAATACAACATCACTGATACAGCCAATGGACCAGGGAGTCATTGCTAACTTCAAGGCATACTACCTGAGGAGGACAATACACTCTGCTTTAAGGGCCGTTGAAAGTAACAAGGAGTTGACCCTGAAAGAATTTTGGAAGGGCTACAACATTGCAGATGCTGTGAGGAACATCGCACTTGCTTGGGACGAAGTAAAGGTGACGACTTTGCATGGGGCATGGAAGAAACTGTGTCTGCAGTTTGTGGGCTAGTTTTGAGGGCTTTGAGCAGGCAGAAGATGTAGAGCCTGTGACAAAAGAAAATTCATTGGGCCTAAGTAAGAGAGGCTGAAATTGAGCTTGGAAGCCGAGGATGTCACCCGGCTGCTGGCATCCCGAGGAGGGTGTCATCGGAGAGACCTCATTGAACTGGAGTAGATGATCAAGGAGGAGGAAGGTACCACAACCACAGGTCAGAGCATTAATTGCCAAGGGCTTGGCAGAAAGTTTTACTCAGCGAAATGTTTGGCAGCATTTGAGGCTGAGACCCCTACTGCCAGGTTTGAGAGAAGATTTGCAGAGGGATGATGGATCTTGTAACATTCTACAAGATGTTGAAGGAGAAGCAGTTGAAGAAAAGTGTGCAGTCTAGGCTAGACACTTTCTTCCAGAAGTCTCCAGCACCACCTGCCACTCCTAGTCTAGGTGATGAGATCCCATTTTGTTTTTCATGTTTACTGCAGGGCCAGGGAACTTGCAGCGGACCCCCAACTGCCTACATTCTCAGCCTCATTATTATTATTATTATTAATTATTATTACTGTACAGTATTATTATTATTATTTCTGAGTCCAGCCCCGTGTCAGCAGGTGAAATTCCATACTAACACGAATTTCTAGGTATAAATTGCTAGATATACCAGAGAAAAAGAGCTTTCAGGAATGCTGGGGTTACTACCCCCAGATCGAGTGTCTTCCCTAAGGAAGACGTCGGTATAACCAAGGGTGAGTGAAAGGATCACAACCACAGAGCTACCTCGGCGATAGACATCCTATGTCAAAACCCGGAAGGCGGTGAGCCGTTACAGCCCCCATGCACAGGCGTCCGCCAGACCGGCGACACCATCGCCATCTACTTCATTCCATTTTCTAGCACGTGACTGTTTGCACTTGGAATTTTGTGCTTGTGCTTTTTTGGGTGTTTTCCTGCTTTTCGCCATGTCTTCTAGCAGTTTCACCATCTCTAAGTTAAGTACCATCTTATTGTGGGGTTTTTTCGATAAGTTTGGCTGCATCTGTCCATATTTCACAATTATGAGATTGTTGTTATGACGCCACGGCGTCCCCTAGCCAGCCATGCCGACCAGAGCTGCCCCTTCAGTCTTTTCTGTCGGTTGTCTCCTTGTCGTTATATTGCTATCTTTTCCCCCGGATCTCTTCCTGGCGGTGTTCCCTCGGTGGTTTATTGGAGTTTGTTTCATTTTTAATGACCCCATGAAGTCCCCTATGGGGTTCCGTCATACCCACGCTTAGGTCTCCCTCCAGGATGAGTTCCTAGTTGGTCTTACTTATTTACTAATATTATTATTATATTTCGTGTTGGTGCCTATATATATATTTTGTTGCCTCTTCGGGGTAGCGTCAGCTCTAGGTCTGGCCGCTCCTCCGAGGTAGGCTCACGCACCTCGCATGAAGCACATTATTCTTAAAATAATTCTTATGTATATTGTTTGCACTGTGATGGTTTTTATTTTGCCTGTGTGTGTGGAGTTTTTCTCCCTTGCCTATCATGTTAGGCTGTATTGCTTCCTTGTCCTCTCGCCCTCCTCATAGGTTAGAGGTGTGGGGCGGATCATCAGGTTGAGGGAGTTTTGTTGCTGTTTCCTCCATGGCCGTTTTTGGGGTGGCAGAGTGAGCCCCTTTGTTCTCCCCCTTCTTTTTGAAGGGAGTAGAGTTCATTGGGTGTGCCTCCTCTAGGCTAGTTGCCTTTTTTGCCTCCTTTCCGGTCCTGGTTGGTTCTCGGCACAGAATTTCTCTCCCTGTGTTCCTTCCTCCCACCCTTCCCTTACTCCTTTCCGTTAGCCTAGTATGCCTAAGCTAGAATTCACCTGAGCTTTGCCTAGTCAGGAGTCGGGCGTTGAGTTCTTGGTCGCATCCCTTCCCTCAGGAGTAGGCTTGTCCTGCCAAGCTCATATTATGTTTCTTGGTGTGGCGTGTGCTTGCAGTCGAGCGGGTGAATCATTTTCCCTTGTCTCCTGTTTTCACTCTCTTAGCCTACTCCTCTCCCCGCCCCCCCACCCTCTCTCCCCTCCCTCATCTCAGGCCAGCTCTTGCAGCACTGCGTGGGGTGGCTAGATGGGCGTTTTCTCGAGTTGGGGACTCCACTCTGGTGAGATTCGTTCCCTCCCAGAACTAGTCCCCGGCAGCGCTGTGTTTGTTTTGATGTTTCGTTTACCACTCTCCAAGATCGAGCGGGTTTCGAACATTTTTTCCTTGATCTTAACCTCTCTCCGTCGGGTTGCTTTGGTTGGGTTGTTGACGCCTGCTCCGGCTTATATTATACTTGGCCTTTCATGACGGGCACCTCACCCACCTTTGTTTCCCTGGCCGGGAGGTCGAAGGAGGTGAATGAGAGGAGGATACCTCGGTCTCCGAGGAGTTGATTTCTCATTTTTACCATTACTTGTATATTTATATATTTATATTATCTGGCAAGTGAGCTTCTCTCTCCGCCACTAAACTTATTTATGTGTTTATTGAGTCCGGTGCTCCACCTGAGTTCACGTCTTTTTGCTAACTTGGCCTTGTGGTGGGTCCCTGTTGTCTCACACTTTCCGTTCAGATGTTCCGGTGACGGAAATGCTTACCTTCCACTCTGTTTAAGTTATGGCTTGGTGGTCTCATCTGACGAGGGTTTCTCTCCACGGAACATTCCGATTGGTAGCTCTCCTGGCCTTCCAGCACCAGGCTGCTTAGGTGGTAGGTTCATGTACTTTTTACATACAGACTGTTGCGATTTGGCAGCGAGGCCGGGGTGCACCGCTTCTCCAGCAACTGTATGGGTACGTGGTGTGCGGACCTGCTGGCTGTGCGGTCGGTTAGATGATCTAATTGTTTGGCACCCCGGCGGCTGTGGTTTGCTTCACTCTGTCGCGCTGGCATCCGGAGTCGAGTCGGTAGATATAACTTCTTATCTATTCGTTCCTCATATCTGTGTAGTGCTTATATGGTTCGGGCTTTCTTTCCGTTCAACTAATTGTCAGGTTCTCTTACAGTGAATGAGTCCTCAAGAAGACTTCCCTTAGTCTCTCGGCGCCTGGGTAGCTGGGTTGGAAAGCGTTCCGTCGGGAAGCCTTATGTCGGCGGTTGCGGGACCTGCTTTACCCGGCGCCGGGTGCTGCTGCGGTTCAGAGAGGAGTTGGCTAACCCCATCATCCGGCAGATCCGGGATGCGACCGCCACCCAAGAGGGATATCTGTATGCGGAGGTGTCGGAGGATGTCGCCGCGTTAGACTTGGACCTGGAACCGATGAACTTTAGAGCGGACGGGTGGTGGGTACGAGTAAGTGAGTTGTAAGAGGCGGGGCCCCTTTTGACTCCCCATATTCCTGTCTTCCTTTGCAGGTTTGCAAGTCTTTACAGCAGGTGACAGGTTCCATCAGCAGTCCCAAGTTGAAGCTGAAGACTTCATGGAAAGCGAAGGGCTTTAAGTCCTCGTCTTCCAGAGCCATCTTCCCCACGTCGAAGGCTAAGGTCCCGTACCACATAGCCTCCGAGGAGCAAACCTGGAACCTCGGCAAGGCGCAGAAATGAAGGGCATCAAACCAAGCCCTCCTCGCCAGCCTGCCTTTTGATCCGGGCGTTTGCAAACTCATTGTTCGAGAGGTTCGGCCCGGAGGTTGAGTCTAAGTTCACAAAAATCTCGGAGCTTTTACCAGCCATGATAACATACTGGCGGAGTAGCTCGCCTAGAGTCGAACCATAGTATGCTATCTAACAGCGATCTCCCTCCTTCGATGTCAAAGGAACCCTTGGCGTTTTGCCCTCCGTGCCATTCAGCACGAGGTACTCCTGACTGTTGAAGGTCTTGTACGAAGGGCGGTTAAGAGAAGACTTGGGTTCTCATCAGTCTCCTGCCCCTTACCCAGGCTTAGTTAGGCTTTGTGGGAGGAAACCTGGGTACTTGGCTGAACAAGGTCCTAGAGGGCAGTGATCTTCCCTAGGGACCAAGCTCAGTCGGCTCTCCTGCGCACTCTTACGAATTGCTTGAGGCAAGATAACCTAGAAACTTACACCTTTCAAAGGGAGCAGCTATACTATGCTCGCCCTGGGTGATAGAGTTTGACTCATGTGAACAAAGAAAGTGGCTCTGGCTCGACTCGAGCATGCTTGACAGCCCCTGCCTCCAACTAAGGGACCAGACTCCATCCCTGGTATTCCCAGGGGTGAGAGTTCTGGAGTGGCGTAGTCCACCTTTACTGTGGGGAAAGCTGGGCTAACACCAATCGTCGACAATTAGGCGAAACAGCTTCCTAAACTCGGAAGCCCTACTGAGGCAGAATTTGAGGCCCGGCTAAGGCTAGCCCGGTCGGCAGACTCCGTCTGCCTCACAGAAGCGACTGCCGTCTCCTGTGCAGATGAGCCCTTCTTTCAGGTTCTGGCTAAATCCCTGTTAGCAGGGTTTCAGACAGACCTCTTTGATTTCATGATGGCTAAGATTGAATGTAGGAAATTCATCTTTGCCGAAGCCACCATACGTCATGAGCCTAACAAGCTCATGAAGAGCTCTATCTGGGGCCCTAACCTCTTCCCAGAGAGGTGGCTAGGTGTGCTCAGGGAGGCTACTAGAGGAGCTAACCAGGTGCCCGCTCGCTGGGGTATCTCGGCTTATAAGCGTAAGACCCAGAATCTGGCCGGCCCCCAGACCCCAAGAGTGGTAGCGGTTCAGGAGACACAAGAGGCCTCATCATCAGGCGGTAGTTCAAGCTGTCCCGGTCTCTGCAGTCGCTGGCCCTCCACCTCAGCTCATCCCCAACAATACGTGCTGGGTCCAACCAGCCCATTCCTTGCTGCACCCTCGTCGCATTAGCCTCACCGACACAATCCTACCTATGAAGGCCGTGGGTTTTCACTGACACCTTAATAGGAGTGCAAGGGAAGGAGTCGGGCCCACCACAGAAGCAAGTCCAACACCGCCCAAGAGGTAAACCTGGGCGATAGTAGAGGAAACAAACCGCTTCCTCCCTGAACAGTCAGGTAGGTGGTAGCCTTTACTGGTTCAGAGACCAGTGGTCCTTCAGCCCTTGGGCACACAGCGTGTGTCCCAAGGTCTAGAGATGGAGCTGGACCAAAGACCCCCTCCTCTGATCCAAGGTTTTACCAGCCACCCTCAAAGAGTCCTACAGGACATATTGCTTGAACTGCTCAACAATGAGCAATAAAGAGAAGTAAGGCACCCTAAGTTTCAAGGCAGGTTGTTCACTGTTCCCAAAGAAGACTCGATCAGCAAAGAGTGATTCTGGATCTGTCGCGTCTAAATCATTACATAAAAATCACGACAAATTTACGCATCTTCACATTCAACACTCTACTTCCCGCGTGGAGCCGTCACCACCTCTACTCGGTCTTTCAGATGCTTACTATCCGTCCCGGTTAACGCGGGCTTCTCTCAGATTCCTGGGTTTCCAGACTCGGGGAATCAAGCCTACTCCTTCAGGGTCATGCCTTTCGGTCTAAATATTTGCACCCAGGATATTTACAAAACTGGCCGGACACGTAGTTCAGCAACTCGGTCCGAGGACTTCTAGCAAGCGTACCTAGGCGATTGGATAATTTGAGGCACCAACAGTTCTAGAATGCCGGAGAAGGTACGGCCATGGTCATCAGCTTCCTGGAGTCGGTGGGTTTCCAACTGAACAGAGAAGTCCGCCTGACTCCGGAGTCGGTTTCCAGTGGCTGGGTCTCCAGTGGGATCTGTCGTACCGCGTTATCCCTCCACGCCTCCCAAAGCGGGAAGGAGATAGCCTCCTTACCAGAAATCACAGAAAGACAAGCAGCATCCGCGGTGTAAGAAAGAATCCTGGTTCCCTTCAATTTTGCCTCAGTGGCGGACCTGCTCTTAAAAGCAGAATTAAAGACATAAACAGAGTGTGGCGGAGTCGAGCCAATGTCAGGCTCAGAGACAAGGTCTCCTCCATCCCCCGGATTTTAAAGGCGAGACTGCGGCCTTGGTCCACAGTCAGCGGCCTGTCCAAAACAGTTCCGCTTCAGTTTCCTCCTCCGGCGCTGGTAGTTCACACGGACGCCTCATTAAAAAGCGGCTGGGAGAGTGCGCCAAAACAAAAGTACAAGGAGCGTGGTCTACAATGTTTCAGCGGTTCCTTATAAACACCTTGGAAGCTATGGCGGTATTTCTAACCAAGAAATCGCCCCCCAGCGGTTCATATCAGGCTGGTGTTGGATAGCGCCCGTGGTAGTTCATTGCATCAACAGGGGCGGCTCAAATCCCAGGTCGAGTAAACCCAGGTTGCGTAGCTATTTTCTCCCTGGCGAACAAGCACAGCTGGCATCTGTCAGCCACCCACCTAGCGGGGGTGCGGAACGTGGTGGCGGATTCCCTGTCCAGGACCACTCCGTTGGAGACGGAGTGGTCTCTGGGGAGTCTTTCAATTGGATTTGCCGCCGGGTTCCAGATTTTCCAGTGGTCTGTTGTTCGCGACGGAGAGCAACTTTAAGCTTCCACTGTTATGTGGCCCGAGCCCTGGATCCTCAGAGGCGTATGCCCGCGGACCTTAATGACCATAGACTGGAACAGGTAGGAGAAAGATTTATCTATTTCCTCAATAAATTTGCTGTTGAAAGTACTGCACAAACTCAGGTCATTCAAAGGTCAACTATCCTGAAATGGCCCGTGTTGGCTGAAGAGCAATTGGTTCCCTCTTCTTCAGGAACTTGGGTTCTTGGAGTCTTGAGTTCCCAATCCCAAACCCAGCCCAAACAGTACAAACCAAGACTGTGTCAACTTCCTCAAGAATTCAAATGCCTAGTTTTATGGACTTTATAAGTTCGCAGCTCAAAGGGGAGCAAACATTGACCCGTTAACACTCTGTTTTAGAATCAGACAAGAGATTCTACTCTCGAACAATATGACTCAACGGTCAAGAAATTGGCCTCCCTTTTGAAGACATCGAAGCCCAGACCATGACTACTAACCTAGCAGTTACCTTCTTTAGATCATTGTTTGAAAAAGGCCTTGCCCGGCCACTATTACCACAGCTAGTCAGCCCTGAAGAAGGTATTCACTATGGTTTTAGTGTGCCCACAGATTCTTACTTTTCATCTATTCTAGAGCATGCGCTGCGTCTGAGACCGATATCACGCCCACATTCCTGTTCGTGGTTCCTCAATGATGTGCTTAAGTTAGCATCGAGATTGATAACTCTCAATGCACTTATTTGGATCTATTATAAAGCTTTATTTCTAGTTAGCTTGAAAGCTTCAGGTGCCAGAATTTCAGAGCTGTCGGCTCTCTCTAGAGTGATGATTTGTTGTTTCCTCCCATCGGACCCTCCTTTCTCCTGATCATAGATTTTTAGCTAAAACTGGGGACACTCAAGAAAGGTGGTCTCCTTGGAAGTGGTGCCCCTTCCTACAGGACCAGTCACTTATGCCCAGTCTATACCTTAAGTCTTACCTTTTAAGAACTCCCCTCCCAGTGTAAGTCGGGTCCTCTTTTTATCAGGGAGAAGATTGGAACTCTGTCGTTAAATGCAATAAGGCAACAAATTCTGTATTTCATTAAACAAGCTAACCAGTTCAGTTCTAAGGTTCATGATATTCGCGCAGTAGCTACTTCATATAATTACTTTCATAATATGGATTTTCAGAACTTACAAATATCACGGGTTAGAAATCACCTCTAGTGTTTTAAACGCCATTATTTAAAATCTTTCGAAACCCTGAAATTTTCTGGTGGCTGTGGGGAGTGTCATTCCCACCTTAATTACCCATTACCAGCACTTATCCTTCCCCTACCCCCGCCCTGCCTGCCTCATTGCTTCTCTGCCTGCCCTTCTGGATGATCATGCCTCACTGCCTTGCTCTCCTTATTGATACAGTATTATTATTGTCTTTTTATTATATTTTGAGGACTAATATTTGACATCTGTGATTTTGGATTGTCTTAGGGGTACTGGGCTGTTTTTATTTTGCTCCACGTATGCCCCATGTAAATTTTCTCTTGTTGTAGATGTCTCTCTTATGTTTTAGTTATAAGTTCATATTTGCTCCTTAATCTTAAGTATTTTTTGATGTATTTTTGCCTTATAGTCTTAAGTATTTTTGATGTGTTTTACCTGCCATATTGTTTAGCGTGTGACTTTCTACTCTATTTTTTTTAAGGTCGTGTGCTTTGTATTTTCATGTTAATATTAATTTTCATGAGAGATATCCTCGTAAATCCATTTCCATAGCTTGTGTTTCTTCCAGATTACCTTTTGTTCCTTGTAGTTTGCAGTCTTGGCATGATTCTCTATCCACTGTTTCACCCGGCTGACACGGGGCTGGACTCAGAAAGGGATTTTGACAAAGGAAAAATCGGCTGGGGAAGGCCCGATGTCCTCCCGATGACCCTCCAGAAGTGGCTTCGCTCCCCCTAACACACATACCAAGCCTGGGGGTGGTGCTAGTCTGGAATGAAGTAGATGGCGCTGGTGTCGCCGGTCTGGGACGCCTGTGCGTGGGGGCTGTAACGGCTCACCGCTCTCTTCCGGGGTTTTGACATAGGGATGTCTATCGAGTGTAGCTCTGTGGTTGTGATCCTTTCACTCACCCTTGGTTATACCGACGTCTTCCTTAGGGAAGACGCTCGATCTGGGGGTAGTAACCCCAGCCATTCCTGAAAGCTCTTTTTCTCTGGTATATCTAGCAATTTATACCTAGAAATTCGTGTTAGTATGGAATTTCACCGGTGACACGGGTCTTCTCAGAAATAGATTTTCCCTTTGTCAAAATCCCTTTATTATTAATTCTCATTTATAAAAATTCTTACATAATTTGGAATTATTATACTAAGATATTTGTATCTCTGTCAATGAAGATCACTCTATAACCAGAGGTACATATGTTAAAGCTTTGGACAAATACCTCTGAAGTTCTTATTTTTATTTAAATAATAATCTCATATAATTTATATTTCACCTGCCACTTCTAGTGTAGGTAAGGAATTCTCAACTTTATCTTTGTTTACTGCTGTAATATAAAATATTATAAATTGTAATAAATTTTATAAAACTGTTAGTGTACACTGTACAGTACTGCAATTTATATTTACTACTGTTGATACAGTACACCGCATAACCCAATAAATTTTACCATTTGTATCATTGCAGAAGTTACCCCAAATCCAGATTCCCCTGAACCTATACAGGTACCTGACTCTGAATCTGAACCTGAGCCTGAGCCTGAACCTCTACCTCCCTCAGCAGCATTTCCAGCTCCATCAGGTAAGGAATTCCTAAGTGTTTCATTTTTATCGTTTTCATGCATGAAATTATTTGTACATATTACTGTAAAAATTTTATATTTACTGCTTCATAACTTAATTTTTTTCATTATGTATCATTCCAGATCTCTTTGGTAGTGATGACAGTCCTGACTCCCCTGTGGAATTCCAGGGTTTTGAAGATACGGGACCTGTCACCTCTCCAATTTCATCAGGTAAGGAATTCTTAACTTTTTTTTATGTTTTATTAATTGTTATAAACGTTACAAAACGTGTACTGCACTACACCCACCAGTACAGCACATATTGCTTTAGTATGTGCTGTAACTTTACATAATTTTATATCATTATCATTCCAGGCCCACATGTTATAGCCTCCTCCTGGCCCAACTCAAGTGAACCTGTCTCCTCTCCAGCCTCATCAGGTAAGGACTTCATAACTTTTTTTTATCTTTCAATCACTTTATAAAACTGATAGCTTATTGCATACATACCCCTGTACACTACAGTACAGTACTGTACAGTAATTTTTATCTTTTATCATTCCAAAAATGACAGGTGTCCCCTGCTCAAGCCCAGATTCATCTGCACCAGTAGCACCTGCACCCATTTCATGTCCACCAGGTAAGGAATTCGTAACTTTTTAGAAATTTGTATGACATACATTGTTTTAAATTGTGTTAATACTTAAAACAAATACTACTGTGTACAGCATCATTTTTATCTTTCTCATTCCAGGCTCCCAAGCACCTGCAGATTCCCCAACATAGCCTACCTGTTCTCATCTACCATAAGCCCATCCCAGTAAGCAAGCCAACCACTAGAATTTGGTAAGAACACTTTGTTTTATAAATTGTTATAAATTTTATAAAATGCTGTAAGATTTATACTGTACAGAAGTACTTTATTCTAATCTTTATCATGTACATTATCATTCCAGACTGACATGCACCTTTGACCTGACCTCTACTGTTACCCTTTCTCATATAGCCTACATCTTTCAAATCGCTAAAGGTATGGAATTCTTAACTGTTTTTAATGTTATAAATCGTTATATGTACAGTGCAATTGATAAATATAAAGTAATTTACTGTACGGCTTCATTCTAATATTCCAGACTGCCCAGCACCTTTACTAGAGCTCCCTCATCCTAGCCTGCATCTTTTAAAAATCACTGAAATTAGGTAAGGAATTCATTTTTTTATTTTGTACTGTTGAACATAAGTTTGTGAAATACCTGAACTGATACAGAACAGTGTACTTACACATATTCTCCAATAATTTTATCCTTACCATTGCAGGCTCCCCACACATACAACCTCCATCTCCCCCAACCTAGCCTGCGGTTGTAACAGCTTTGACAATCACTGAAATTAGGTAAGGAATTCCTAACTTTTTATAATTTTTATACATTTTATTATTCTACTGTAAAATACTGACTGTATTTATACTTTATTGCATGCAGGACTACTAGACAGTATTATATGTACACTAATACTAAATTTTTAAATTCCAGAATCCCCTGAATCATGTAGCCAAACCAAAATTTTTCAAGGGTTAAGAAGCACAGGGTTTAAAAATAAAAGTATGGAATTCACTTTTTTTTTATCTTTTATACATTCTTTGGTATAAATTACGGTACTGCACACCTGTGTTACTGTTTAACAAAATGTTTTTACTCTTGTACAGTATATGTACAGTACTCTATACTTTATTGCATACAGGACTTTACAATTACTACTGTACAGTGCACTACTACATACTTTGTACTAAATTGTAAATTTTTACATTCCAGAACCAACAGTTTTTGGATACACACCACATCAGAATGTAGGTAAAACATCAAGAAACAACAGCAGTGTACCCAAAGGATTAAAAGTAAGACTTTCATAACTTTTGTTTACAACTTTTATACATTTTTTTGGCGTCGTATGCCGTCGTTCCAGTTCATGACGATTTTCGGCTTACAACACAGCGCAAGAACAGAACCACAGTCAGAACCGGGACTGCTGTGCAATAAGCGTGTATATATATACTGTATAATATATATATATATATATATATATATATATATATATATATATATATATATATATATATATATATATATATATATATATTAACTTTATCACATACAAAATTGTTCTGTGCATTAGTAGAATTACAAAAGGACCTCATCTAAACTGGATGGTATCTTAATGGAGTTTTATTCAAAAGTTACAAAGCTTTCTTGGACAAACAGTCCACATTATCAAGTATCCGTACAATGAGCAGACGCGTAGTCCGGCTGTATTTATATCTGTGTGCTGGGTGCTTTATTAATCCTATAATCGCCTAGCTCTTCCTGTGTGACCTCCACCCTCTGACCTTGGTCTTTCTCTGATCCTTCCTCCTAGGTGACTGTTTTTCCGTGCGTTCTCTTTACGTTTTTTCTTCGTTTCCTTGCTACTGTGGAGTATACGATTTTTCTAGATATGCTGTCTTCAAAGCCGTTTCGGTGTTCCTGCCATCGTGTTGTTGGCGCAAGTTATGAAGGCGTTCTCTACAACCAGTCTAGATGTTTTGTTGGTGTTCCTGTACAGAAAACTCATATTTTCCAGTCTATTCTGTGATCATTTTCCCAACAGTGTTTGGCAACTGCCGATGTCTGATTATAATGCCTTATGTTCTGCAGATGTTGTTTGCTTCGCTCTTTACATGATTTGCCAGTTTCCATAGTACCCTTCTTCACAGTCTAGACACGCTGCCATATAAACCCCCTTCTAATCTCTTCCCCTCTACCGACTTTTTGTTTCTAACTATTTTATTCCTAATGGTGTTTTTGTAGCTGCCTATCAATTTGAAATTATTTAGCTTCCTGTTGATGGGTGCAACAGAGTTGTTGTCCCGGGACTGTAAATATTTTCTTTCCTACCAAATGTTCCTTTTCTATCCTTTCCTCTCTCCCAAAAATAGTTTTCCTTGCTTTGATATGTGCCTCCCACCAATACTTAGGTAGCCTAATCTCCTAAAACTCTCCCCTCAGGTAATCCAACTCTTCGTCTAAAAATTGGGACTGCAAATCCTATAAGCCCTGATGGCCAACCCTGTCATTAATCCTATTTTTATTTCTTTCCTATGACTGGAGAACCTATGTATGTATGATACCTATGTATGTATGAATTGGTGTGTGTCTTCTTCCTATATATACCTTGAATTTTAAATTCTCCCTACCCTCTTGACCAGGATATCCAAGAAAAATTTCTCCTCCTTCTCTTCTTCTAATCCAGAAAACAATCTAATCGTTAATGAAACAAAGTAAGCAACATTCTCTGATGCATCCTTGCCAACTGACAACAGAGAAAAAACTGAATGGCAAACAATGGACGCTTGAATCACCCAAAAGGGATGGGTCAATAGATGGTTCAAACTAAATGATCCTATTAATTTTTGTTTTCAGTCTACTGTCCTCCTGCCTGACGCATGAATTACAGCTATCATAATAGAGAAGTAGGACTCATGTCTAAAATAATTTGTTTCATTTTATCAGACTTGGGCGAGTCCATTAAGTCATGAAATCTGCAAAGTTAAAGTGCCACTGTTATTCACATCAGTCTTCAGCTTCTGAGCACTTGCTTCCTAATTCTGATATTGAACATAACCAATAACAGATTTTTTATATCATTTTGGAATCATCTCAATTTTAATATGAATTTCCTTCCAGTAGATACCTCTTTCTTATTGTTTTCTATTTTTTCCCAATCATGAAATTAAAGAACTTAATTTTTTTTTTTTTTCCTTATTTAAGGAGTACACTTTTCTAGGCTGTTTATTTTCATATTAATCTTCCTAAAGGGCACACACCACACCTGTTTTACCCTGTTTAATCTTTTCTTTATTTTCATGTACAGAGAAAATATGGGGAGACTGAGGCATTCCCTGTATAGGTTGGCCTCCAGCAGGGATCAGCCGAGTCCATTCTTGTTCCTCGTCGTTATAGACACCTTAACATCAGAATTTTTGGTCAACGAAGAACTGTGGGAACTGATGTTTGCTGATGATTTAGTCACATTATAGCAGACACAGAAGAAGAACTGCAAGAAGGTTTTTAGCATGGAAAGGAGCCCTAGAAAATAAAGAGGCAAAGGGAAAAAGGAGAGAAGTAACTGGAGTTGTTTTAGACAAGAAAATGTCAGTAAGGCTCAAAAAGGGATTTTGACAAAGGAAAAATCTATTTCTAAGGGAGGCCCTGTGTTACCCGGTGAAATTCCTTACTAGCACAAATTTCTAGGTATAAATATTAAGCTAAATATACCAGAGAAAAAAGCTATCAGAATGCTGGGGTTACTACCCCAGATCGGCATCTAACGAAAATAGACGCCGGTATGGGCAAGGTGAGTGAAGTCATCACTACCACAGAACCACACTCTGAAGACATCCCACGACAAAAGCTCGAAGAGCCGGAGAGCCACCCAGCTCCGCACTCAGCGTCGCCAGACGGCACCCCAGCGCCATCTGAACTCAATTTCAGGCTGCACCATCCCCAGGCTTGGTATGTCCGTGCAGGGAAACTAGGACCTGGGAGGTCACCGGGTGACATTAGGCCTCTCTCAGAAATAGATTTTTCCTTTGTCAAAATCCCTTTTCTGAGCTCGTCCCTGTGTCACCCGATGAAATCGAAACAGAGAACCATACCAAGACTGTGAAGATGTAAGAAAACAATTATCTAAGGTGATCATGCATAAAAACGCGTGCTATAAGAAAATAAGGTTTAATTATTTCTCATGACCAATTCAGAACTTCACAACAGAGGAAATCAGAATAGTTAGGCACTTATGTAAACATACAAATTGACATGAAAATATAAATGTACGGCAAAAACATGAAAGGAGGTACAAAAATAATGAATACAAAAATACGGAAGTACCTCAGGACTTAAACCTACAAAATAGCACACATCAAAAACATAATCACAATAAACATCATTTAAGGCCAACAATTTCAAGTATCATATAAATTGAGAGCCAGGCAGTGAGCATGATTGGCCCAGAAAACTGGCAGGGTAAATAAATGAGGCAGCGGGCATGGGGAAAGGATAAGGTTAAAGGATAATTTTAAGATGGGGAATGACACTCGACAGCCACCGTGAGGGAAATTCAGAGCTTCAAGTGTTTTCAGGTAGTAGGCGTTTAAACACTAATGGGAGATTTCCACCCGTGTATTTTGTCAACTCAGCAAAATCCATATTATGAAAATAATTGGTAGAGGTAGCTACTGCTGGATATTTGAACCTTGGGAACTGAATCCGGGTTAGCCTGTTTAATGAGTATAGGATTTGCTGTCTTATAGCCTTTAAAGAAAGTGTTCCACCTTTTTCCCTGATAAAAAAGAGGACCAGACAAACACTGAGAGAAGTTCTTTGCAAGTAAGCCCTCAAGGCTGGGCTGATAGCAGGTCTTGTGGAAGAGGGACCACCTTCCAAGGGGACCACCTATCTTGAGGGTCTTCATTTTTAGCCAGGAATCTATGATCTGGGAAAGCATAACTTCTCCTGACGGGAGAAATCTATGTGATCGACACCACTAGAGAGCAGACAGTTCTGAGATTCTGGCACCTTGAGGCTAAACTAATCAGAATAAAGTCTTCTTAACAGATCTAGATAAGGCATTGGGCATTATTAATATCTGAGGCTAATTTCAGAACGTCATTAAGGAACCAGGTAACGAATGTGGTTGTTAATGGCCTTAAACGAGTACATACTCTAGGGATGGAAGAAAAGTATCGTCAGTTAGGTCAATCTTGAAGCCATGCAAAACACCTTTCTCAGAGCTGATTTTGTTGTTGTTGTAATAGTGGCCGGGGCTAGGCCTTTTTCAAACAATGATCTAAAGAAGGTTACTCGCAAATTAGTGGTCATAGTTTGAGCTTCAGATGCCTTCAGAAAAGATGCCAATTTTTTACTGCTGAGTCATACTGTCTGAGAGTAGAATCTCCTTATCAGATTCAATAAACAGAGTATTAACAGTCAATGTTTGGCCCCTTTTGCAGCAAACTTATAAAGTCCATAAAGCCAAGGCATTCAGAATTTTTAAGGAAGCTGACACAGTCTTTGTTTATACTATCCGAGGTCAGCCTGGGTCTGGGTATCTGATGACACCGCAATCTTGAGTTCCAGGAGAAGAGGAACCAGTTGCTCTTTGGCCAATTAGGGGCTACTAGGGCTAGATGACCCTTGAAAAGACCTGAGCTTGTGCAAAACTTTCATCAGCATGTTTATTGGGGGAAACAGATTCTTCTCCCAACTGTTCCAATCTATGGACATTGCATCTGTAGTGTGGTCTGAGGATCTAGATTGGGAGCCACATAACAAGAAAGTTTGTGATTGCTCTCCGTGGCAAAGAGATCTACCTGAAGTCCCGGAACACGATGTAAATCCAGTTGAAGGAGTCCCCGTCACAGAGGACCATTCCGACTCCAGCGGGTCGACCTGAACAGAGAACTGGCCACTACGTTCCACTCCGCTGAATGGGTAGCTGACAAATGCCAGCTGTGTTTGTCTGCCAGGGAGAAGATGGCTAACATCAACTGGTTTATCCGACTCGATTTGGACCCGCCCCTATTTATGCAATGTACTACCACTGGCTGTCCAACACCAGCCTGATGAATCTGGTTGGGCGGGTGAAGCTTTTTCAGGGTTAGAAACACTGCCATTAGCTTCCAAAGTGTTTATATAAACTGTTGGAACATGGTAGACCATGTCCCTTGTACTTTTGTTTTTGGTGAGTATCCTCCCCAGCCGCAAATGAGCGTCTGTGTGGATTACCAGAGCTGGAGGGGGAAACTGAAAGAGGACTGGCTTTGAGAGGCCCTGGACTGTGGACCATGGGCGGAGTCTTTTCCAAGATTTCGGGGAATTGATGAGACCCTGTCCCTGGCCTGACATTGGCTCGTCTCTCGCCACACTCTGTTTATGTCTTTTAATCTCGCTTTTAGGAGCAGGTCTGTTACAGAGGCAAACTGAAGAGAACCCAAAATTCTTTCTTGTGTCCTGTGGAAGGCTTTCCTGTAATTCAGAAACTTTCTGGTAGCTGTGGCTATTTCCTTCCCCTCTTGGTCAGCGGAAGAGATAGCCTGTACGCAGGTTAGGTCCTACTGGATACCCAGCCACTGAAACCGAGCTCGGAGTTAGGCAGGACTTCTCCTTGTTCAATTGGAAGACTAAGGATTCCAGAAATTCGATCACCATGGCTGTAGCTCTCGGCACTCCTCGACGGTTGAAGCCCAAATTATCAATCGTCCAGGTGCGCCACTTACGATATCCCTGCCTGCTGAACTACTGTTTCCGCCAGTTTTGTGAATATTCTGGGTGCTATGTTGAGCCCAAAGCGTGACCCTGAAGGAAGTAGTTTGTTTCCCAGACCTGAAACCCAGGAAGGGAGAAGTTCAGCGCCAATCGGGACGTGATAGTATGCGTCTGAAAGATCGAGAGGGGTGGTGACGGCTCCACGTCAGTCAGAGTCCCTGTGCAACTGTAAGCATCACGAAAATTTGTCGCATTGTATGTAAGGATTTAGGCTAGATCCAGGATTACTCTTTGTCGACTGGAGTCTTTTTGGGAACAGAAAACAGCCTGCCTTGGAATCTGAGGTGTCTCACTTTCTTTATTGCTCTTTTCCTGAGCAGTTCGTCAAGTCCTGTAGAGCTTTGGAGGAGGGTTGATGAAACCTGGTCAAGGGAGGAGGACCCTTGATCCAGCTCAACCTAAACCTTTGGACACTATGCTGTGTGCCCATGGACTGAAGGACCACTGGTCTCTGAACCAGAATAGTCTTCCGCCTACCTGGCTGGTCTCACTGGGAGGAAGCGGGTTTGTTACCTATACCGCGGCCTCCTCTTCCCCAGGAGAGGGACCGTAGGGCAGCCTTACCTCTATAGGAGGCTCTAGCTATCCCCCCACGACCTTCATAAGAAGGGTTATATGCCGGTGACGACACATAAGAAAGTACAAGGGAGTGTTGAGCTGGCTGAACCAGCACAAACTGTTGAGGTTGAGCCTTGAGGTGGAAGGTTGGCTCACTGCCGAGACAGGTACTGCCTGGACAACAGACTGATGCTGCTGTCTTCTATGCCTCCTGTACCTTTTTCCGGTCTATACTGGCCGCTAACTCTGGGGTCTTCCGTTTAAGGCCGGAATACCCCACCGGAGCGCAGACTTTGGTTAGCCCTGGTTGCCTCAGCCAGGACACTGGTGACTTCTTCTTCGGGAACAGATTGGCTCCCCGAAGGAACTCTTCATGAGCTTGTCAGGCTCATGTCGAATAATGGCGTCGGCGAAGATGAATTTGCGACAATTCAGCGTGTCACCATGAAGTCAAATAGGTCCCACTGAAACCCTGCTAACAAGGATTTCGTCAAGACCTGAAATAGTGGCTCCTCGGAAAACTTAGACGAGCGGTTGTCTCCGCCAGGCACAGCAAGTTCAGAGACCAGCTCAAGTGACACCATGCCTCGAACTCAGCCTTCGGAAGCTTCCGTCAGTTTGGAAAGCTGCTCACTGAACTGGTTGGATGCGCATTCTGCGTCCAGTTTACCAGCCATAAACGTGGCCGGAGCATTCCTCCAGAAGTCGTCACCCCTGGGAAGATCAGAGATGTGGGGTCCGTCTCTGAGCTGAGGCAAAGGCTTTGCCCTCAGCACATGCCTGAGTTTGCGAGAGCAACAACCAGTCAAGCAGGGGGTTGGGAGCTTATCCCCAAGGGGAGAACATGGTGAAGTTGCCCTTGAAGGGGTCAACTTAGTGTTCTCTGCTTGCCCTCTGTAAAAGTCGCATCAGAGCTGATTAAGCCTGGTCCTAGGAAGATCACTGTCTCCTTAGGGACCTTATCAGAGCCGTGCCCAGGCTTCTTCTGTCAGCCTAGTGAAGCCTGGGTAGGGGCAGAAGATCTGGAGGAAGAATTCTAGCTCCTCCAGTCTCTGAGTGCCTAAACCTTCAATAGTCATGGTGTCTTCATGCCCGGGAGCATGAAGGGCTAACCATGCAGGGTTCCCTTTGTCAAATGGAGGGGGGCGGGCGTCAGGGATGGGATAGTGCACCGCAGTCCCCGGAGCATACAAATCGGAGAGCATAGTCTCCTGGCTCTGAAGCCTCTCCGTGAGCTTGCTCAACTTCGCCTCTACCTCCGTGAGAACCTCTCAAGCAAAATCCCCGCAAGCGCCTCAGGGTCAAAGGCAGGCTGGCGAGGAGGGCTGGACTTGGCACTCTCTTACTCGCACCTCTGCCCGAGGTACTTGGTCTGCTTCGGAGGCCACCGGACCAGCGTCCTGTGGCTTCGGCGGGAAAGGGGATGCCTTTGGAAGAGCGAACTTATAACCTTTTACGCCTTCCACTTCTTCAACAGGGACAGTAGACTGGGCTCTGTCCTTCAAGAGAGAAGATTTATGGAAGCCCTGAAAAGAAGAAAATGGATGATGGAGGGGAATCAAACAGGGCGCCCGCACCCACTGCCTCACTTACCTCCCTACCTACCTCCTGGTCCTGTTCTGTGTTCATCGGTTCCAGGTCAAGATCTAGGCGCGGCGTCGTCCTCACACCCCTGCAGTGCAGTGGGTCATCCTGAATAGGCTGGGTCTCTACCGGATTTGCTCGATGATGGGGCGGCAACCTCAGCTGGAACGGGAACCGCGGCAATCCGGGCGCCGGGGTACAGGATGTTCCTCAGGTTCTCATCGAGAACATAAGTTTCCCGACGAACGTTCCTGCCCGAACCCAGCCACCCAGGCACGGAGGACCAAAGGGCATCCTTGCGGGAGGATTACGCGGCCTGAAAAAAAGAGGGGAGTATCAAAGACTGAACTATTATGGTAAGATCATTAAAACCCAAAATTTTTAACCATAACATTATATGTCAGAGCCCGGAGAGCGGAACAACAATGTCCGCTTACTGACTCATCCTGGATACACCCGTGAGTGCGAAGCAAACCTCACAGCCATCTGGGTGCCACGATCAGGTCGTCCAGGCGGACTGCGCAGCCAGCGTGGGTATGACACACCACATGCCCGTGGGGCTGGTGCAAGATAGCAGTGCACCCGGGCTCCTCTGAACAGTCTGTAAGTGTGAACAGTATGAACCTACTAATCTAAGATAGCAAACTAAAGTAGGTACTAAGTAATTTCATACCAACTACCGAGGAGCACTCGGTGGGATGAAAAAACCATAGAATATGAACCTACCAATCAAAGATAACTTAAACTACAGTAGGTATTAAGAATTTACTTAAACATATTTGCACGGAACACTCCGGCGGAACGAAAATACTGAGCCAGACAAGACACCCTATCTCAAGGAACGCCGGGAATAATACAGCGGAACCCAAAGACAGGAACACTGAAGTCGTGATACAAAATAATTAAAGTAATCAAAATTTGGAATCCGGCGGCGGGATAATCCAGTATGATAGATATAGCGATGGCACAAATATTTGGTTAACAACACATTAAAGAATAATACATCATAAGCCCCCGGGTTCCGGCGCAAACCCCTCCGGGATCCCGAGCCTCCAAAGCTAGAGCACAGCAGAAAGGTGAGGCAGTACATCACAGCTGATCATAATATGGTCAGGTGGAAAAGCCAAATCAAACCTGATCCATTATGACTCAAAACGCCGGCGATAGCAGCAGGCAGAACGGGGGCAACGAGGGCCGGGGATGGCGGAGCAGAGAGAAGTGAGAGAATGAGCCCTGAGAGTGGTGGAAATCCGCCGATCCGGAGAGAGCAAATCAACGAGACACTAGCCAAGTAATGTCATCAGAACCGACCCCAGGAGGGGAGTGCCCTTCTACTAGGGTAGGCCTGTCTACCTCAGGTGACCATCGGGCCCGGACGTCACGTGCGCAAGGAGATGACAAACAACTTGAACCTCAGGCAGGGAGGGGGAAAAGGGGGTGAAAGGAAGGAAAGGGCAGTACTTGAAGGAGAGGGGTCAAGAGAAATAATAAGAACAGGAGACTGGGGAGACTGTACCCTCCGGCTCAACTGTAACCCTGCAAGGTAGAAGGTATCCAGAGGGTACCTAAGTACAGGAGACTCATGACCCACCACAAGTACAGGGAAGGATAGGGAACAGCACTAAACCAAACCACACCACGCTCTCACCCTCCTAGAAGGCATAGCCTAGGTAACAAGGAGGAGAGAAGGGAAGGGAGAGGAAAAACAGGGAGAGAAATTCCTGTGTCGAAGGCCAACCGTAACCGACTAGAGTAAAGGAAAGGGTTGTGGAAAGCGTGAAGGAGACTCTCCAAGATAAAATCCTCCTCCCCCACTAGTGATAGAGGGGGGGAAAATGGGGTCTCGAAACTTCAGCAACCCATCCAAGCGGTAGGCGGATGGAACAACAACAGAAACTCCCTCGACCTGACTATCCCCCTCCTACCCTCTCAAGCGTGCACGGGAGAGCAGGAGGTTAGGTAAAAAAGCAGCTAAATAAGGAGGTAGCCTAATCCACCAACTAGTGATAGGACTAGGCTAGCATCCCGCTAAATGATATAAACATGTTAACCAAAACACAAATAAATAACCATCCAATAATATAAAAATGTATAAGCTTGTGCTAGGCGTATAGCCCAACCGAACAAGGCGACAGAATGTAAACAGCCAACAGGCCTGTACCTGACGCCACGGATATAATTAAAATAATTTCGCATCATCAAGCACATACAAAGAAACATTCAACGTACTGTCCAAAAAGGGAGACATCCTGGGGAGAAAAGCAAACAGTGGAATCTTGGATACCCCAAACAATAGTAAGAACCCCAATGAGAGGAAACTCACAAAGAATAACATTAAAGGAGACCCAAAGACACACCCTAAGAGAACGCCACCAGGATGATCCCATGACGGGGAATTTAAAGATAATTAGTGTAAACGACCAAGAGAAACCCAAACAGAACAAGCTGAATGGGTGTACCTCGAGGTCGACATGGCTGACAAGAGGGATTTGGCGTAAACAAAAACCACGTATAATTTATAAATACGGGCTTAAACAGCCAAACTAATCATAAAAACCCCACAAGAAGATGGTACTTAACTTGGAGACAGTAAAGCTGCTCGACGACATGATGACACAAAGCAGAAAATGCTGGGAAAAAGCACAAGCGAAAAAGCTACAATCAGTAGAGATCACGTGCTAGAATGGAATGAGTTCAGATGGCGCTGGGTCGCCATCTGGCCCGGCGGGTGAGTGCGGGAGCTGGGTCGGCTCTCCCGTTCTTCCGGGGTTTTGTCATTGGGATGTCTTCAGAGTGTGGTTCTGTGGTAGTGATGACTTCTCTCACCCTTGCCCATACCGGCGTCTATTTTCATTATAGATGCTCGATCTGGGGTAGTAACCCCAGCATTCCTGATAGCTTTTTCTCTGGTATATTTAGCAATATTTATACCTAGAAATTCGTGCTAGTAAGGAATTTCACCTGGTGACACAGGGACGAGCTCAGAAATGAAGATTTATAAGACAGTTATCAGTGCCATACCATTATATAGGACAGAAACTTAGGTACTTAAGGAACGAGGAGGGACTGTTGGAAAGAATTGACATGAGGATGGTGGGATGGATTGCTGGAATATCACTAATGGAAAGGAGAGTCAAGATATAAGAAGAATGTGTGGTATAGTATATGTAATGTAAAGAAGAAGGCTAGGGAAGCCCGTCTGAGATACTATAGCCATTTAATAAGAAGAGAGGAGGTGGAACCAATCAAGGGAGCTAAGAACATGCCAGTGATGGGGAGGAGGAGTGTGGGGCGTCAGCAGATCAGATGGATGGATGTGGTGAGGAGGGATATAGGTGAGGTGGGACTATGGGAAGAAGATGCAAGGAATAGAAATACTGTAGATGGAAAAACTGGACTCGAGCAACTGACCCTGCTATACAGTCCGACTAATAAGGTCGAAGGAAGAAGAAAATTTTCATGTGCAATACTTCATGATGATCTTTTCTTCAACTTACACCAATACATTACCCTTCGTTACAATCACCAAATAATTTAGCTTAATCATCATCATCACTGATAATGTAAAATAGACATTTTGTATTTAAGTGTAAAGCTACCAGCAGATTATTCAGTGACAATACTCTGGAAAAGAGACTGAAAATCAGTACAACAACTGTAATCACGTGAGATGAACGAGGTAAGGAAAATGAACACAGGTTATATCATAGTTCCATCTGCAAAACAAAACAGTATGGTAGACTATAAATGACAGGTGAAATGATAGACTCCTATCACCAAGAGGTCTGACATAAATAAGTATTTCTCACATATAAATTGAAATACAATAGTCTCTCTGCACCCACTAGATGTTAATGCATGCCTAATTACAGGAGGCTTTGTTTATTGTAAAAACTCCCAAATTAATCTGGTACAATAAGCTCATATGGTACAGTAAAGTCAATTATCTAACTTGTTCTAAAAAAATCATCACAAAAAATTATTTTGTAATCTAACCTTAATATTTCTATGAAAGAGACATCCATCATAGTAATTTGATGAGCATAAAGCCAAAAAATTTTCACAAGACTTGGGGCACTGCTCACAAAAAAGTTCAATTTTCAGGTCACCGACATCTGTATGCAAGGTTACACTCTGGAAAAACAGTACAGTATAAGAAATACACAAAAATGTTTGGGGTAAAAGACTTCAACAATAAAATAACAATAGTGTGACACCAAACTTACGTAGTAAACTACTAACAAAAAGTGTTCATACTATTAAGAAACCAAATTTTTCTCATATACAGTATATCATTTGTTTCGACAGCTAGATGAAAAATGGTTTTATTCTTGAATTAAGTATATTCTTCCCTCCAGTAAACATCCTGCAGCCTAAGAAAGGTCCTCCTCTTCAATCTATCACCACAAGTGATTTCTAATACTCAACAGTTAATGGCTTTTTCATAATATAAAAAAAAAAAATATGCAAAATTGGAAATTGATTTTGTTTCATACAGAAAACTCTATTTATGATGGGCTTGGATTTTGGCATACCTTTCATAGACAAATTATGTATATAATCACTAAACCAAACAACACAGCTATCAATACAGCATTTAGAAAATTATCATCCTCATTATTCCATTTTTGGTTAATCTTTAACATTTCAAGGGCTATCAATAAATGAAGTAATGTTATGAAATATGGCATCATAACCTCAAAGGCCACTGAGGCTGATACCAACAACTTTAATTTCAAAATAAAATATATTTATAAAATCAACTAAAAATATAGGAAGTTTTTAAAGTAACTATGTAATTGGGATTCCCAACTACGTATCTTGACTATGTCACTGACAATCAACAGCATAAGAGGGAATGCTAACAGTAGCCCTTATTACATAAAAAGGACGGGACTAGAAAGCTATTACATTCTCTCTAAGAACCTTGGCAAGGAAGTATCTGACACTTCCACACAGAGCCTCAAAGAAATTGTCCCTTAGATCCCACAAACTAGGACAATCAATTAAATCAATACCTTATAACCAAGAAGATTAGGCAATCATTGCAAAAAGGATGAAGAGAACCAGCCATCATAAAACCATTAGTGTGTAATGTGTCCATCCTGCAGATTACACACAGATGTTTCCCAATGCCTGGGATATTGCTATACAGTATTTGCAGGGAGACACTGTTGCCTAGAATTATTTATTGATTTTCGAATATAATCATCCCTTTATCATCCATACTATGGAAATACACACTAACCCCTTGACAGCACCTTTTCAATGCAACCATGTACAGTAATATTTAGCAGGGCCTTGGCCCTGCTGCATAAGTCAAATAAAACTCTACAGACGTAAAATGACAACTCCCTACCTTATCAATAATGCACATCCGTAAACACTAAATACGCTGCTAAACAACATCCGTACAACTTGAAACTGAAAACTTGATGCAAAATACAGTTAGCTAGCTTATTTTTCTATATTTATACAACAATTAATTTCCACAATAAAATTAATTATTTGGATACGTATCTACTCTGACATTTACCACAGAATACAAGGTGCTTGGCTAAACTGGAGCAGGTCATCAGGAATATTGTGCAACACGAGATTAGTGCAAAGGTTAAAGGAAAGTTCTGTAAAAGTGTAGATTTGATTATTAGAGTAGTTTAACAGACCACTGAGCTGACTTTCAGCTCTCCTAATGCTGGCCCAAAGGATCAGAATAAAATACCAGGTCTAGGCCTGAGGCCAAGCACTGGGACCAAACAGTATGATGATAAATGAATGAAAATTAAAAACTGCAAAAATGTACATGCTCTCATACTGGAACACACACACAAATACATTTACTTATGTTTCCATACATACACAATGAAAAGGTACACTCGGCAAGAAAAGTGAAGATACAGTTTTCTTTAGATTTCGTTCATCGAATTTTAATTTTTTTCTTACAGAAAACACATAATCTCGGTAAATTTACTCTAGAATATGAAAATACAATGCAAATTATATCATATATGTTAAATCTGCAAAACAAAAACTTTCAGATACTTAAAAACACCTTGCATGTCCGAAGTAATCAGAATTTCTCAGATGACTTCGTTCACAGAGATCTAAAAGATAGTGTGTGGATATCTCGGTGTAGTACTGTTTATCAGAACGGCAATATTTACTGGTTTTCCATTATGAACAGGCTTATTATTGCATCATCATACGAGGTAATGATAATTTCTTTCATTTTTACAGATTCATATTTCTATTTCACGGTGTTAAAGGTCAGCTGGAATTAATGGCAGTAAATGTTGTGACAGCTAGGGCAGGTTGACCCAATCTATTTAAATCCGCAAGAGCGTTCTCTATGATGTGTGGAGTACCGCGATAACTTCGGCGGGAAAACACAAGTAACTGGATGTTTCTTAACGTTGCCATAGTCTCTCTCTCTCTCTCTCTCCATTGTTAAAACATACTGTACAAATATAGTATCGCTCAGTCTCTAAAAGAAAAAAAAATAATGAAATGAGTAGCTCTACATGTAGGCCTAGGCTTACACAACAGCAACTCTCTCTCTCTCTCCATTGCTAAAACATACTATACTAATATAGTATTGCTCAATCTCTAAAAGAAAAAAAAATAATGAAATGAATAGCTCTACATATAGGCCTAGGCTTACACAACAGCAACACACTCTCTCTCTCTCTCTCTCTCTCTCTCTCTCTCTCTCTCTCTCTCTCTCTCTCTCTCTCTCTCTCTCTCTCTCTCTCTCTCTCACACACCATAACATTGCATTCGTTCCTTTATTGTTCCCCAAGTTTTTCGTTGGACATAGCTCAAATTTAACTCTTGATTTCATTATGGAAGATCAAAAATCCGATTATGCAAGCATTCCGTTCATTGTGGTGTCCTAAATTCGTATGTGCAAGGTTACTTCAGAGGTTATGTGGAAAAATGTTTCTTTTGCTCAGAACTGTCACTGCAAATTACAACTTGAACAAATACTGTAAAGCTTACTACTGCATTTAAGTATCAATGATTTCAGAACCGTACAATATGACTGAAAGTTATAGGTCAAGCAAAACACAAACACAATAAGACTGAAGCTCCTCCCCTTTCTAAAGTTGCCAGATGTCTCATTATTTAGTAATATATGTCCGAAGATTTAAAAAAACTGTATCCTCACTTTTCTTGCCGAGTGTACATTAAAATTCAGAATAAGCTCAGTAATATTTAAAAATTTTGTTGTTTTTAAAATTCAATGAACACTCTAAGGGTTTTTGTGCTTTTGTTATTTACTTATATCTTATTAATTAAATCACAGTCCCTCACAAACATCAAAATCGGAACGGCTGAAAATGCACAAGATTCTGACAAAATTTCCTTTACTGATTTATTACAGTCGTTGACGGTCATATTTTGGGCACTCACATGTCTGGCCATTATTACCACCTTGCACTCTGAGCACTCAGGAGTAGGGCCACGTGGGCTGCTCATTAAGTGTCCATGTGTCAGACGAGTATGGCCTAGTGCATGTCTCCTCTCTGATATGATGAACTCCACTTCCCAACATCAGGTTTTATTTGTTTTAATAATTTATTAGTCTCAAGTTCCTCATTCCATATGTACTGCCATTTACTTATAATACCCACCTTTATGGTACATAATCAATAACAGGGATATTTACACTTGATTTTGTCATATGGGTTGTTTCTTTGGCTGCTCTATCAGCCTCTTCATTTCCTTTGATCCCTACAGGGGTAGGGATCCAACATATTTCTAAATTTTTCCCATTATCATATAATTTATAAAGTAATAATTTAATTTGTTATACAATATTATTTTTTGGTTTGTAACTATGAATAGCTTCTATAGCACTTCTCGAGCCACTAAAAGTCACAAAATTATTGAGTGATGTTTCTTTAACTATTTTTATAGCTGAAGCAATTGCACACAGCTCTGTTGTGAATACTGAAGCATTATTAGGTAGAGAGAATTGATAAGTTTTGTCTTGGGATACTGCAGTGTATCCCACTCCATGTTCTGATTTATATCTATCTGTGTATATTGTGTAATGTGGACCTTTTCAGCTTATATGCTCTAATGTGTGCAGTCTATGGTGTTCCGGTGTATATGAGTAACTTTCTGATAAAGATTTTAAGTGTGTACAAATTCTCATTTTATTCATTGCCCAAGGAAGAGGTAGTTTTACTATTAAAGGTAACTGTATATTCAGCAACTCAAATAATCTTCTAGCACTAATTGGGAAAGGTGGTGGATGATTCCTTATAAATGTATCTCTTAATTCAAATAACTTTTTTGTTGAAGAATTGCTTGTCTGAATTCTCAGAGCACTCTTCATTGCTACTAGCTCTCTATGGAGAGAGAGAGAGAGATAGCTCACCACATTCAACCTGTAAAGATGAGGTTGGTGATGATGTAAAGGCTCCTGAACATATTCTAAGGCCTTCATTGTGAACTGGGTCTAATGTTTTCAGCCTTGCATCTGATGCCGAGCCATATATTTCACTTCTGTAATCAATAATAGACAGCACTGTTGCTTTATACAGTACAGTAAGGGTATGTCTAACGGCTCCCCAAGTAGTGTTGCACAGTCTTCTAATTAGATTTAAGGCTCTTTTACATTTTGATTTCATGTATGTATTATGCCCTATTAACAAGGTCAGATAAGGTCATAACTTCCTTCCACATCTGTTTTAAGAACAATGTCATATCATCTTATATCTCAAAGATTCACCAGTAGCAATGGCCAGTCTACATACTGGATCAGCACACACACACACACACACACACACACACACACCACACACACACACACACACACACACACACACACACACACACACACTCTCTCTCTCTCTCTCTCTCTCTCTCTCTCTCTCTCTGAACCAAGGAAGAAGAGCAAACACATGACCACCAAAAATATAATTTATTTAGTAATCTAACAAGGCAAATGGTTTGAAATGAAATAAAAATGAAATAGGAATATCTACATCCCAGAATTGGTACCCTCAAAATAACCAAGGAAGATATGGTACTATCAATGTCCAATAAAATGAGTCTCAACAACATAGAGTTTAAAATATGTCAGCATGACCGAAGTCATGATAAGTCACATTCCCTCCATTTATATTGGCCTCTATTCATGCTACATCTGAAGAGATAAAGGGAAAACATACCTTTTAAAAAGAGGCACAAAGCAAAATAAATGTCTGGGATGTTTTCCCTCGTTACCAACCCCAAAGAAAATGCACATAATTAAACATGGTAAAATCATAAATAAAAATCAAAGAGACATAGCAGATAAAAATAAATCAGTATATGTTAAACCAAGTTAATTAAACCCATTCAGGTTTTCTTGAAAATAAAGTTCCAGCTCACCTCCCAGGCAGTATTCAAAAGTCCTCCAAGCTGGTGGATCCTGACACAAATCCATCTAGGCCCCCAGTGTTTAGCCTGTTTTCAAAATGGAATATTCACACTTCACATGGCAAGCCCATCAGAGCGCACGAACAAACACACTCACCAGATCTTGACAACTTCTGGCGGCATAACCAGAACATAGCCCAGGATATGATGGCCCCTTGTCTCCATGGGAAGCCATACTGATGCTATGCCTTCATCAGCACTGACTCGCTGAATACCGAGGCACTGTTTCCATTTACCTTTGCCCAGAATGTCTCCAAGCAAACTGCTTAACCCCACAAAAAACAACAATATAATGCATCAATATCCTTCAGCGTTTCATATGTTATGTGGGTTTTCCAGTTTAAGTGAGTATTAAATACTAATCCAAAAAATTTGTTGTTTGGCCAATTGGTATACTATGGTTTCTGATTTTTAAATCTATTTCTTCACCTTTTTTCCACTTTTTATTTTTATAAAACATGATTGCTTGAGTTTTAGCTATAGAAAATTTAAAGCCCTCACATGAGGCCCATTCATCTATTTTTATTACGTTTTTATTAATGATTCATTCTGCATATTTTATTCAAGATGCTGAATAATGTATGGTACAATCATCTATATACAGGTTACTTTTAATTCCAATTGGTAGATTATTATTGATATCATTTATTGCTAAAGTAAACAGTGTGCCATTAAGGATGCTTCCTTGTGGAACTCCATTTTCAAGTGGAAATGTTCTGGACAGAACATCAATTCTTGCCTGAAAACTGTGATCTGTCAGAAAGTTTGGATACACCTAGTTGAATGTCTACGGATGCTGTTTTTATATAAAGTTTTTAATATAGCATACCTCCATGTGGTATCGTATGCCTTTTCAATGTCAAAAAAGATGCCTATAGTATTTTATTTTCATTCAAATCCTATATTACGTACATGGTCTTCTAAGTTAGAGAGAAGCTAATGTAGATCTGTTACACTGTGACCTGAACTGAGTGGGAGTTAAAATTTTATTTTCTCAAATGTGCCATGTTAGTCGAGCATTTACCATTTTCTCTAACAATTTGCATAAGCAACTTGTTAGAGAAACTGGTCTGTAATTGTTTACATTAATAGGATCCTTTCCATGTTTGGGGATAGGAATTATTATAGCTTTACGCCATTCACCAGGAAATAAATTTCGAAGCCGCAAATGATTATAAAACTGTAATAAGTATGACTTTGCCAAAGGTGCTAAGTGGTACATCATCCCAAAACAAATATTGTCACCTCCAGCAGCAGATTTATTGCAGTTCAACATAGCATTTTCCAACTCTTCCATATTAAATTTTCTATTATAATATATATCTTCTATTGTTTCAAAATCTATTGTTATTAATTCTATACTGTTTTTCTTCACGCCAAGCTTTCTCCTATTAAGTTGCTTATTTCTTTAGATGGTTTAACATAGGTACCATTTTTTTCCTGAATTTTTCCCATACTTTTGTAGGGGAGTATTATTAGAGAGATCTGATACATCCTTGAATTACTGTACTTCCTTTTTAAATTTTGCAGATAATTTGTTGTAGAGAGGTTTTAATGTGTCAATTTCTAGTAATAATATAGTCATTTTTTGTAGAGTTCTTTCTAATATCGGTAATGTTTTATTCATTTTATTGAATTTTTTATTCAAATTATCTAATCATCTCCCTATTGAGTGTTTTATATTTATTAATTCTGTTAGCTTATCAGACCACCATGGAACTTTGTGTTTTGTTGGATGGGGTTTAGATTTTGGTACTACATTATCAGCAGCATTTTTAATGAAATCAACAAGAAATTTATTACTTTCATTATGGTCTTTTAAATATTCAAATGGTCAGATGTTCCTAGTGTGCATTTCATATTGTTTCCAACCTGCTTTATAGATGTTATAGTGAGGGACATGTTTTGCAGGATCATTTTGTAATAAGGAAATTAATACTGTATCGGGAAATGATCACTGGTGTGCAATTCATCAATTGTACTCCAATCTAATGTCTACTATACTGCAGGCACACAGAGTTAAGTCTACTGAAGAATGTTCCATGTGTGTTTTAAGAATATGCCCTGTCTTCATCAACATTTATACAGCACATGTCATTTGAATCCATAAATTCTTCTACTTTACTTCCTGCTCTATTTGAGTTTGAACAATTATAGTCCCATATTGGATTGTCAGCATTAAAATCACCTACTATTAATGTGGGTTCTTTGGCACTGTTAAGTAATTCTTTAAGTTTATCAATGTGGTAATTTTTATTAGGTTGATTGTATAAATCATAAATTACATATAGTTTTTTATTCGGATTTTAATACCTGATATTTGCAAGTCAGCGATGTTTACAGTAACTTTGTTATGTACATATATGAATGTACCTAAATTTCCTTCTTCCTCTCATGATGCTGATGTTACGGTGTATTTACTATTGCCGACAAAGTTTTGTTGACATGTTGTACACATAACACCTTTGGTTCATATTCTTTTAAAAAACATTGTGCTTTTCCTAGGCGTAATCTGGTCCGTAGACCATTTACATTCCATTGTATAATATAGCTATTGAAAATATTGTTATATTGGTCGAGTTTTGCTTTAATTTTTTGTATTACCAGCTTGGATTTCTTCTAATAATTTACTTTATAACCTCAAAAGTAGGCAGAAAATACTCAAATTATATCTAAGAGTGTGAAGAAACTTTGATGTCTGCAGGGGTATAGGGGCTGAAAATTCCTCTAGAACAGCTCCTGGAGTAACAGACAAACTGCTGCTTCTGGTACAAGACCAAGGTTGTTTCTTCACCTGATTAAAGATAGAATCCAACATAACTTAGAAAACCCCCTCGTTGGGAGGAGACAATTGATTCTCCAGGCAATTAGGTGTGGCAAGTGGAGGTTTAGCGGAACCACATGGAATTCGGTAGTTTGAGCTGACTTCTCCTCAAAAGAAGAATATGAGAGATATCTACCAAAAGAGTTACAAAGCCACTGTGCAATTCTTTGTACTCAAAATCCTTTCAATCCTTCCTTATAACTGCTAAAGGAGGAAAGGCATGTGTGTCTAAATTGGATCTGTAAGTAGCAGCAGACTAGTCATTCCTGTTTATCCATGACTATCAAGTCCACATTTTGAGTGTCCCCCGCAAAATTCCACTGTGACTAGCGGACTCGTGGAGGCAATAACAACTCTGTAGGCAGAACTGGTCCTTCCTGAACCACCAATGCACCATATCATTGCCCTTCCCCAAACTGAACTGAGAACAAATGCTATGTTCTTCATTTCCACCCCAAAAAAAGCAGTCTTTCCATTATGATTTTAGTTTCTGCCCAGATGTTTGTATTGTACATTTTTACATATGGCCAAGAGTTCAAGAACATTTAAATGCAATGCTTTCATCTGACTACAACATCCTTGACTTCTCGAGGATACCCAGGGGTCATTGATGCTTCTGAAAACAAGGAGAGGTCTGGCTTCACTACTCTTACGGATAATCCTGCCAGGATTCTTCGATGATGGTCTTTCCACCACCCTAACGTCTCTCTGAGGTTTACCACGTGTAGTGTTGACTATTCTACGGCATAGTGTAAGTCAGTGTCAAAACACTTGTCATTAACTCTGTTTTGTTATGAGATGGAGGGGAAAAAACAACAAAACTTGGATTTAATTTGAAGAATAAACTTGTTTACTTTACTACTAGTTTTTGACAAAACTTGGATTTAATTTGAAGAATAAACTTGTTAATTTTACTACTAGTTTTTGGAGTCCCTCCTACAGAAACTGGAGACAAAGATGGTCCTGGATTTGCTTAAAAGATTATTGAACGTTTTTCTGTAAGTCTGTAATTCAGGTATGCTGAGGCTGCATTGTAATTACAGTAAACCCCCCGTATTCGCATTCTCATGGTTCGCGGACTCATGCATTTGCGGGTTTCTCTGTGGAACATATCTAGCCATTTTTCGCGGAAAATTCGCCCACTCACGGTATTTTTCACTGAGAAATATTCACTAATTACTGTATTTTCATATAATTTTCAAGAATAAATGCACTTTTTGTGATAAAACTATTAAAATACTCAGGTATAAGCATTTTTACAGGGTTTTTCTTGGTTTAAGCTATCACAATAGGCAGATCTACTGTAAGCGTTTTTAGAGGGGTTTTAAGCATTCGTGGATTTGACCTATTTGCGGATGGGTGGGGGGGTTCACTGTATGCCTGATTATTCTAACAAATTCTCCAGTGGGGCCATGTGTCTCAACAAAAAAAGCCATTATCTCATAAGAGGCTTCATTAAGGGCTACAATTCTTTGAGAAGAATTATTATTACTATCAGAGTAGTTTCCCAGACCACTGAGCTGACTTTCAACTCTCATAGGGATGGCCTGAAGGATCAGAATAAAATGCCAGGTCTAGGCCTGAGGCCAAGCACTAGGACCAAATATGTCGTTAAGTATTATGATAAATGAATGAAAATTAATTACAAACTGCACAAAGATAAATGCTCCCATACCGGAACACAGACAGGCAATAAACATTTACTCACATTTCCCTATATACACACTAAAAAAGGTATAATAAAATTCAGAATAAGTTAAGTAACATTTCAAAATTTTGTTGCTTTTAAAATTCAATAAATGCTCTAAAGATTTTTGTGCTTTTGTTATTTACTTATTTTTATATTTTACTAATTAAATCACAGTTCCTCATAAAAATCAAAATTGGAATGGCTGAAAATGCAAAAGATTCTGACAAAATTTCCTTTACTGATTTATTTCCAAAAGTTGACAGTCACTGCTGGTCATATTTTGGGTACTTAAACAACATGTCTGCCCGTTAGTATCACCTTGCACTCTGAGCACTCGGGAGCAGCGCTACATGGGCTACTCATTAAGTGTCCATGTGTCAGACGAGTATGGCCTATATGGAGATGTGTCAGAATTACTTGGGCATGTCTCCTCTCTCTCTGATATGATAAACTCCACTTTCTAATATCAGGTTTTATTTGTTTTAATTTATTATTCTCAGGTTCTTCATTCCATATATATTGCCATTTACTTATAATACCCACCTTGTGTCAGAATTACTTGGGCATGTCTCCTCTCTCTCTGATATGATAAACTCCACTTTCTAACATCAGGTTTTATGTTTTAATTTATTATTCTCAGGTTCTTCATTCCATATATATTGCCATTTACTTATAATACCCACCTTGTGTCAGAATTACTTGGGCATGTGTTTCTCTGATATGATAAACTCCACTTTCTAACATCAGGTTTTATGTTTTAATTTATTATTCTCAGGTTCTTCATTCCATATATATTGCCATTTACTTATAATACCCACCTTTATGAGTGTTACATAATCAATAACAGGTATATTTACACTTGATCTTGTCATATAGTTTGCTTCTTTGGCTGCTCTATCAGCTTCTTCATTTCCTTTGATCCCTACATGAGCAGGGATCCAACATGTTTCAATATTTTTCCCATTATTTTTATTTATGAAGAAAGAACTTTATTTGTTGTACAATATTATTTTTTGGATGGTAACTTGGAATGGCTTCTATAGCACTCCTGGAGTTGCTATAAACACAAAATTATTAAATGAGGCTTCTTTAATTATTTTCATGGCTGATGCTATTGCACATAACTCGGCTGTAAATACAGGTAGAGAGAACTCATACGTTTTGTGGAGACACTGCAGCGTACCCCACTCCGTGTTCTGATTTAGATCCATCTGTGTATATTGCGTAATGTGGACCTTTTCAGCTTACATGCTCTATTGTATGTGGTCTATGGTGTTCTGGTGTATATGAGCAACTTTTTGATAAAACGGGGTTTGAACCCGAAGGGAAATGAAAGCCCTATTTTTAGTCTGGGAGCCGCGAGAGCCTCATGCAGTTACGTCTGCCTTAGGCAGCGCCCCGGCTAAATCCCTTATCAGAGAACTTATAGCACAGGGTTGGCACGTATTCATTCCAGTTAACGGAAGCTTGTCACTATTGTGATAGGATATCAGGTCTCGGGGGTTCTGCACTTTGACCCCCTATCCGCCACATTGATGAATCAATTCATGGCTAAACACCTCCACTGGTTACACCTTTCCATCTGTGCTTCCGTGGCTAGTTCGAATGAATCAGGTCAAAACGCGACTATGCATCTACTGTACATGCGCATGTCGCCAACCCAATGTAGGAATAGCTGCACCTCCCTTAAAGGTTATACAGTACTCGCTGCAAATGAAGGGGTGGGCATAACCCAATATACTTAATGCTAACTGGGAGGGTCTGAGGCTCTCGCAGCTCCCAGACTAAAAATAGGGTTTTCATTTCCCTTCGGATTCAAGCCCCGTTTTTTAGTCAATGGGAGCCGTAAGAGCCTCATGCAGGTGTACCAGAGAACATGTTAAAGAGGCTTTTTGTATATTTATAAAACCATCAAACATCATTTGACAGGGAGGATGGACTTTTAGTCAATATCCCTAACCAAAATAGCTTTTTCGCTTCCCTTGGGTTCAAACCGAAATCTAAAATCCTTTCCCTTTACAGCTGTAACAGCCCACCCTTTAAGCTGTCTCTGAAGAGACTGTGTATTGGTGAAGAGCAAAAGAAATAGACTATAATAGGAAAAAAATAACCTACCGGTTTTTAAAACACTCACTCACTTTAAAGGAAGAGTTCCTCTTGCCAGCCAATTCACCTTCCGGGCGTCCTTATCTCTTGCCCACGTATTTGTTTAACATAGTGTTTGACAAACACTCCATGGCCAGACCACCCCGTGTACTTGGATACGTCCTCCATACTAAAGTTACCGAAAAAGGCAAGTGAGGCTGCGTACTTACGGAGGTCATGTGACTTTGAATCTGATACTGGGCATAGATCTACAATTAACTTACAAATGCTGGTTCTAAGGCTTTCTAGGCAAAGTGGGGTGCTTTCGTTTGGTACCAAAAAGAGGGGCCCTTGCGTGACATTGTTGGTGCGATCAAGGTACTTTTTCACTGTGGCCACTGGACACAGCTTCAGATTAGAGGGCAAAGAAGGAATAACTATGGGTTTCCGTCTATGAAACGGATTCCCATTTTTAGCTAAAAAATCTCCAAATGAAAAAGTTACTTTATTCTTTCCGAAAGAAAAAAACTGATCTCCTCTTTTTAGCGCATGGATCTCTGCTGATCTGGCTCCCATCGCCAGGCCCACTAAAAACGTTTTTTCTAACAAGAATTTCATATTATTGTCTGAACGTCTGTTCAGAGCAGCTAAGACTATATCTAGATCCCATGATAATTCACATGGTTGTTCACTCGGCCTTCGGAGAGCCATTGATTTCTTCATCATTTCAAACACTTCTGAATGCACCTCTACTCCGAATCCGTACCTTAAAGGAACCGCAAGGGCCGCCTTGTGATTTTTAATAGTGGAGGAAGCCAACTTTTTTACGTCAAATAAAAACACAAAGAACTCCCCCACGAAGTTATTATCAATGGTAGTTGGTTTACGGTCCCTAACAAATGAGACAAATTTGTTCCACACTGACTGATACTGTTTGGTGGATTTCCCCTTAATATTAGTGATTAAGAATTCCTTGACTTCAGGTGACCATTCCATGAAGCACAGGGCTCTGAGAAAATCCACACGTGAAGGCTTTTCGTCAGAAAGGAGGAGGCATAGACAGTTATCCCTTGAACCTGCTGGGAACGAATAGGCAGATGCAGTGGCTTGTGATGAAAAGTCAGCTTCTGTAGGGTTGGAAACCAAGGGCTGTTCGGCCACATTGGAGCAATCACTACTCCCTCCCCTTGAACTCCTTGAGGAGTTGTACTACTTTCATTAATAAATTCGTTGGGGGAAACAGATAAATGTTCCCCAGCAGGTTCCAGTCCAGCGAAAGTGTGTCTCTGGCCACTGCTCGAAGGTCGTGATAGGGGGTGACAAAATTCAGTAATTTGTGATTATCGCGTGTTGCGAACAGATCTACCTGAAGATATGGGTGATCTTGGAGGATCCCGCTGAATGACCGGCTGTCCAATTCCCACTCCCCTTCCTGGGCTTTGAATCTGGAGATGGAGTCCGCTAGGACATTCTGAGCTCCCGCAAGGTGGGATGCTGACAGAGTCCATTTCTTTACCTGTGTTGTGGTGTAGAATAGATAGGGAAATTAAATAGAAAAGAGAGAGAGAGAGAGAAGGAGAGAGAAATAAGAGTAAAGAGAGAGGCAAAGAACACAGTGATAACGGCCAAATGCTGTTGTGTCGTGTTATCAATACACGCGATGTTTACATTGCAGTATATCGTGTTTAAGCCATAAAAACAGTCGTAAAAATGGGAAATAATGGCCTCGTGATTGAAGCCAAGCAAAACATGAGTCAGCACAGTCTAAATGCTTACAACAGCTGATTCTATAGCCCCGCCTTCTCCGGAAAGGTGTTTTAGTGGAAGTTCCAGGAATTTGGGGTTTGACCCAAGTGATATACTTCTTCAACCTCCAATCAATTATGTGTGGGAGGGTCTTTCCCACACCCTCCTAAGATCACCTCCTATCAAGTCCTCTAAGGAGAGATTTGAATCACACCCACTACAGTCCTTCCAATCAGCTACTTGAAGGGGAGGCCTTGCTGATTAATCCTTCCAATAAGGCTAGAAGGAGGTGGAGATTTGCAGATAGCAAGTTTTCTGAGGGTTCGACGAGTTAGAGACCGACGAGGAGACCAGAGTCAGAAATGTGTCCTTCAAGGGAGAGTACTTCTCCCAATCGCTTCCGTGTTCCCCATATAGACTGATTCAAGAGTGATTCGTTTCTATCATTGTAACTTGTTAATTTTGTACTGATCTTTATAATATTAAGTACTAATTAAAGTGAAGAAATTACCGATCTTGTCTCTATACGCCTTTCTGAGAGATATCAATATTTAAAAGGAATAAATATACAAAGATAGCACATCATCCGCGAAGCGGTCTGAAGGACACCTCGAAAGAAACCAAGGTAAGAAGAGAAAGACTAAATCTATGCAATCATATAACGAAGAACATAAGAAAAAGGAACAATAAAAACATTACACCTGAACTAATCTCATGATCCCCAGCACTGTATGATTCAATGGCTTTGACCTTGATCCCCCACGCTTCAAGCATTGTACCACCGGCTTGTTGTCTATGAACAACTGAATGTGAGATCCACTCTTGGGTTTCAGTCCCTTGAGTGACAGGAGCACTGCCATCATTTCTTTGATATTGATATGGCAGGATTTGAGTGCTCCCGACCACTTTCCTGACACTTTTTCTGATCTGAGTGTCCCCCACCCCCGCATCCGTCCTTCGACAAAGCATCCGTATGAATGGTCACCGAGACTGGTTTTGGGACTAGCCGGACTGAAGATTTCAGGGCCTGATTCGATGCCCACGGTCTGAGCATTGTCTTGCACCTCCTTTTCATCAGGACCTTGTGGTCTCTGAATGATTTGTTTGCCTTTAAAATGGGACATAAAGAAAATCACAGATGAGACGGATGCCCTTAATTAAGCGAAAGGATTTCTTGCTCTAGATGTGGGAGATATTGGAAATTGCTATTGTAGCTTTGGATTTAAGAAATGCTGGACTTGGGGCGACCTGAAAGTTTTTCTAAGAACTGAGTATGGGGCAGATGAACGCGGTGTTTGGTTCGGGATGAGAGCATTCTACAAGATCAGGAAGGGACAGAGTTCCATGGTGGATTATAACTCCTGACTATTTGATGCAGCATCAGACTTTGTGGAGAAACTAAAAGGTTCGAGCTGGCAATTCTATATTGTCAGAAAACATTCAGAAGTGGTTGCATTTTTCCTGGCTTTTGAATGAGGTGCCTGACGTGATAGCAAGTAGTTTTGATGGCCCAGTAGCGCCTATGTCTGGTGAATAATTTATTTTCACCCTCCTACGTCTCATGAATAATTTATATTTACCCAAGTTGGAAAGTAGGTGTCAAAATGCCCGATGGTAGACAGCCCCTTGTCAATAGGATGCTGAAAGCCACGATGGGGGCTCAAAAGAACCTTCAAGAGTGATAGGAAATCTAAGGACCGAACACCACAGTTTCGTTGTTTTAATTGTAATAGGTTGGATCACTCAAAATAGTTTTGCAGAGTTACATACTGTGGGGGTGTAGGAGTTCAGAGCATTCTTGGCAGTTTTGTCCATCACTCAAAAAAAGAGTAATGTTACACCAGTCACTCAGAATTTTGGTAGCAGCTATAGGAAAGCCCCTTAGGAGGTATATCCAGGGGAAGTCTAGAAATAGCCAGAATTTTTGCAGGGCAGGACACCCAAGGGGAAAGGATAGGATGTTCATGTCACATAGGGCTTTTGGGAGATATAGGGGAACCGAAGCCTGTGGTAAAGGGAGCTGTAACTGGGTCTAGTATTTTGATTTTTATAGATACGGGGCATCAGTCAGTTTAGTGGACTATAATTTTTATCAATCGATGTTTTCCCAGTATCGGTTGAGGCAACCAGAGGAGAAAGTGCGTGATGTTCAGGCTCATAAACTGGATGTTGTGGGGACAACAGATATTTGTTTTTTGCTGGGGAACCAGTTAACCCTTAAACGCCTATTGGACGTATAATACGTCGACTAAAATTGTCTGTTGGGTGCTGAGTGGACGTACCGTACGTCGACTACAAAAAATTTCAACCTTCGGTCAACTTTGACTCGACCGAAATGGTCGAAAAACGCAATTGTAAGCTAAAACTCTTACATTCTAGTAATATTCAATCATTTACCTTCATTTTGCAACAAATTGGAAGTCTCTAGCACAATATTTCGATTTATGGTGAATTTTTGAAAAAAACTTTTTCCTTACACATGGGCGGTAACTCAGCCGAAAATTTCATAAATTCTTTCGTCATTTTGTCGTAATTTTTGCACTGTTCTATATTAGGCGTTACATAAAGTTTTATATAAGAAAATGTGCGCAATTTCATGTAAAATACAGCAAAATACAACCCATGGTTGTAGCTTTTATCAGTTTGGAAATATTTTCATATAAACCACGATAACTGCCAAAATTTCAACCTTGGTCAACTTTGACTTCGACGAAATGGTCAAAACGCAATTTTAAGCTAAAACTCTTATGATCTAGTAATATTCAATCAATTACCTTCATTTTGCAACCAATTGGAAGTCTCTAGCACAATATTTCGATTTATGGTGAATTTTTAAAAAACTTTTCCTTACGTCCAGCGCCAGAAATTCTTTCATCACGTTGTCATAATGTTTGCAGTTTTATATTAGTCGTTACATAAAGTTTTATATATGGAAATGTGCGCAATTTCATGTACAATACAACAGAAAATAACTCATGGTTGTAGCTTTTATCAGTTTTGAAATATTTTCATATAAATCACGATAACTGCCAAAATTTCAACCTTCGGTCAACTTTAACTCGACCGAAATAGTCAAAAAATGCAATTATAAGCTAAAACTCTTACATTCTAGTAATATTCAATCATGCACCTTCATTTTGCAACAACTGGAAGTCTCTAGCACAATATTTCGATTTATGGTGAATTTCTGAAAAAAAAAAATTTTTTTCCTTACGCACTGGGATGTGTGATAACTTGGCCAAACATCTCAGAAATTCTTTCATCATGTTGTCGTAATGTTTGCATCGTTTTACGTTAGTCATTACATAAACTTTTATATATGAAAATGTGCGCAATTTCATGTAGAATACAACAGAAAATAGCTCATGGTTGTAGCTTTATCAGTTTTGAAATATTTTCACATAAATCCCGATAACTGCCAAAATTTCAACCTTCGTCAACTTTAACTCGACCGAAATGGTAAAAAAAACAATTGTAAGCTAAAACTCTTACATTCTAGTAATATTCAATCGTTTAACTTCATTTTGCAATAAATTGAAGTCTCTAGCACAATATTTCGATTTATGGTGAATTTTTAAAAAACATTTTCCTTACGTCTCTTGCTGGTAACTCGGCGAACATCTCAGAAATTCTTTCGTCTCGTTGTCGTAATATTTGCACCGCTTTATATTAGTCGTTACATAAAGTTTTATATGTGAAAATGTGTGCAATTTCATGTACAATACAACAAAAAATAACTCATAGTTGTAGCTTTTATCAGTTTTGAAATATTTCCATATAAATCACGATAAATAGAAGAAATTCGACTTTCGGTCTACTTTAACTTGACCAAAATGGTCGAAAACTGCAATTGTAAGCTAAAACACTTACAGTCTAGTAATATTCAATCAATTAGCTTCATTTTCCAACAAACGGGAAGTCTCTAGCACAATATTTCGCTTTATGGTGAATTTTTGAAAAAAAAATTCTTTTACGTCCACAGATATTAAAATTCATGCATCATTTTGTGATAATATTTTCTCTGTGTTGCTTTGATCGTTTTAAAATTTGTTATATACCAAAATCATCGCAATTTAGTGTATAATACAACTAAAAAAATTAACTCATTAGCTTTAACCGTTTTGCTTACAGCGCGATTTGTATACAATTATATACGAGTTTTTTTGCTGTCATATATTCCAATATTTATATATGATAATGATATTTTTTCATTTCTGATGGTTGCATACTAAACTTCAGGCAATGACAAAAAAATGAGCCAAAAACAACTCTTAATCTTAAAAACTAAGCGTGCTGTGATTTTTGAAAAAACTTTTTTCCGCTTGAACTAACTCACCGAACGCATACGGGAGACGTTTTTGTAAATAGGGCTTTAGCATTAAAGGGTTAATAAGGGAACAAGTTTTGGTGGTGAGAGGTGTTAACTTGGGTAACATGGTTTTACTGGGGCATCCAGCTTGTTATAGGATTGGTATTTCTATATATCCTAGTAAAGGAGGTATAACAATAGGGGAAACTGGGGACTTTATCCCGTAAGTGGGTGTTGAGGAATTGGAGTGGAGTTGTTATGGGGGATAATACAAAAATAAGAGGGAATAATGTGGATATTGTGGGAGGTAATCAATCAGAGGGAGAAAATGAACCTAATGATGAGGGGAAGAGAATATATAAAGGTGTTTTAGCAGATGTAATTTTAGAACCAGGTATGGTTGATCTCGTGAAAGTGAAGGTGAGTGATCTAAAGGTGAATAAACAGGTATGTGTGGTGGAAGTTAGTGAAAAACTAAAAGGAGTGGTGTGTACAGTTTCAATAAATAAGGTATCAAATAAAGGGGTTATATGGATGGAATTGTTAAACTGCAATAATTCAATTAGGAGATATCAGAGGAATACTTATGCTGCAGATTTGGAGGAATGGAGGCAGGACACTGAATCAATGGCATTAATAGGGGAGCAAGATTGGTTTTCGGAGGCTGAAATGGATGTTAGAAAGGGAATTTTTAGGAATCACTTGGGTGAGGCAGACTGTAAAGAATACATATAGGGGTTAAGTGAGGTGTTAGCTAAATATTCAGATGTTATTGCTCTGAAAGGATATAAATTGGGGTTGACTGATGTGTTGGAGCATCAGGAGCATTTAGAGAGGGGGACGAAGTAAATTTATGTCCCGTCATATAGAACACCTTTCACGATTAGGAAGCAGGTTGAGTAAGAGGTTAATAAGTGGGAGGAGGAAGGTATAATTAGGCCTAGCTCTTCATTGTTTTATTTCCCGTTGTTGGTAGTACCTAAGAAGGATGGTTCGATCCGTGTACATGTGGATTTTAGAAAACTGAACAATAAGACCATTCCAGATAGGTATCCGGTAGCGTTTGCTGAATTCATTTGTGGAGATTTGAGGTAAGAATATTTATTTGTCAATTGACCTCATGCAAGGGTTTTTACAAGTGCCACTGAGTGAGAAAAGTATGAAGCTGACAGCTTTTCTATTCCGAAGGGACATAATGAATTTACACGAATGCCTTTTGGTTTGTCTAGTAGTCCTATTTACAAGATTAGTGAATACTGTTTTGCATGGGGTGTTGGGGAAAAATGTGTTTGTTTATATGGATGACATTTTGATCTCTATGGATTCTATAGAAGAACATTTAGAAGTGCTTACGGAAATCCTTAGGAGGCTTAGAATGGCAGTTCTAAAGGTTCAATTAGCCAAGTGTGATTTCTTGAAGAGAGACATTGTATATTTAGGTCCTGAAGAGACAGATTGTATATGAAAAGCTTATACAGTAGGTCACAAGTATTTTATGAATTACAATGCGCAGCAGATGTTTGATTAATAAGTGTGGCTAAAGGCATGGGAAAGCGTGTTTCCTAATTAATAAAACTGCATGCGTTAAATACGTCAGGTACTCTCGAGCGTGAGAACATCCTGGGCTCATGACAAGACTTCATGAGTGCATTCGCCAGAAATGTCCAGGTTCCGGAAAACAAGTTAATAAATGTGTTTCTTTTGGGAAGAGTCCCATAGTGTGAAGGGATTAGTTATTACAAAAATGATCATTCGAAGACCAACACCGAATATTTGTACAGGTATTCAGTGAAGACTCTGTGGTTTGAGACCTGTTGATTAAGAGTTGTGAATGTTGCTGTTTGGAGGTAGGAATCATTTTAGATTTCCCAAACTGTAGATTGTTCTTTTCATTTACCATATATCTCACTTGGGTCAAGCATTTATTACACTGTGTGTACTTTATAAGTAACATGGGAGGAATTCCCATATCTTTATTTTTATTTATTTGTTTAACAAGGGTTTTATTTGACTTCTTCAGAAGGTTCGCTGAGAAAAAGATGTACTCATTGGGAACAATAATTAGGAATAATAATTAGTTAAATACGATGGAGTGTAATATGATTGATCTTTCGGTGAACATTAGTATTCCATTTTATTTCATCTCTTGTTTCTTGCAATCCAGTTATGTTAGGCTATTGTCAAATCATTTTGGGTAAAGCTTGTTTCGCTGAAGACCTGAGAGAGAGAGAGAGAGAGAGAGAGAGAGAGAGCATGTGTGTATGTACAAATACCAGTAGCCCTTTTGATGCAGTCACTAGAGTTAGAGGCTAATTTGTTGGTGAGGAGAATTAAATATAAGTTGAGGAGTAGTGAGGATAAGGGTGATACGATACAGATTGTGGTGCCTAAAGAATTAATTCTAGTGATTTTGGAAATACAGTAAACCCCGTGTATTCGTGGGAATGCGTGCAGCCCCCCCACCCCCCCCCCCTTGTGAATACTTAAAATCCTCTAAAAACACGTAGAACTGCATATATTTTGATAGTTCAAACACAAGAAAAACCCTCTAAAAATGCTTATACCTGAGTATTTTAGTAGTTTTAAAACAAAAAGTGCATTTAGTCATGAAAATATGAAAATACAGTAATACTTCGATCTTACACAATTCGAGTTGCGCGAATTCACATACACACGAACTTTTCACTGGAACCTAACTAATGGGCATACGCGATTTTTTCACAGACACACGAAATTCTCGAGAAACCCTGCAGAAGTGGGTGTTTAATTTTTTAAGTAATTTACAAGTTTTCATGCTTTTATGTGTAAAATCTGTATGAAAAATGCATTTCATTCTTTTATGTGTAAAATCTGTATGAAAAATGCATTTCATGCTTCTACTGTATGTGTACAATCTGTATGAAAAATGCATTTCATGTTTTAATGTGCATAATCTCTATGAAAAATGCATTTCATGCTTTCATGTGTAAAATCTCTATGAAAAACGCATTTCATGCTTTCATGTGTACAATCTGTATCGAAAATGTATTATTTTTATTTTTGTACATGCATAAATATGATGCAAAGGTAATTTCAGCACATTCACTTAGTGTACTTTTACAAGATGTGATACCCATTTGCAAAGTTACTGCACTTTTCAAAGATGATACTCCTGCAGAAAATGCTTGTAACTGTAAAATCGATATGGAAAATTTATATTTATATTTCTGTACATAAATATCATACAAGTATTATGTCCATTTGCAAAGTCTTTGTCACAAGGACTTTACATGACCTTGAGATGAGGTTGTTCAGTCGCGCTCACTTGATAAAATGAATTCGTTAACGTAATATCAGAGATGTAACTAAGAGTTGTATAAGTGTCATTCTTTGAAAATTACTCTGTTCACCTCAGAGAAAAGTGCTGGTGCAATCTGTATGTGCATGTAATTACAGCATGTTCGGTTGGTGTACTTTTACAAGATGTGATACCCTTAGTTACAGCATTTTTCAAAGATGATAGCCCTGTAGAAAGTGTGTTTAATTTTTAAGTTTTTGTGTTTTTAGGTGTAAAATCAGAATGAAAAATTTGTATTTATATATCTGCGCATAAATACAATACAAAAGCAGTACAGTTACTGTATTACAGTATCTCTCTCTCTCTCTCTCTCTCTCTCTCTCTCTCTCTCTCTCTCTCTCTCTCTCTCTCTCTCTCTCTCATTCGTAGTTAGCGCTCAAACATACTTTTACAACTTATTATTTCTCTGGTACGTCATTACCTGTACAGTATATAATTTTAAACTGATTGCATTTTACCTGTACTGTACTACCTTCTACTTAACATTATGTACATGTTTTCAATGTTTTATGGAATTGTACTTTTGTTGACTGTGACGTTTTCCTAGTGACGCAAAGAAAACGGCTTTTACTCTAAGTGACAAAGAAAACGGCATCCCATGAATTAGGGGTAACATTAGTATATGTACGCACCTTCTGTAAATGCGCTATTATGAAACTGCAGTACTCAATTTTTATGTCAACCATTTACTGTATTCTTTTTTTAAGGGTAATAAGCTAAATTTTAAATAAAATTACACTAACTTTGGTTCATTTAAAAGCTAGCTTAATACTTTGGGAGCATGATTAGGGTCATATTTAGTACTTAAACTCTGGAAATAAACATTTATTACCAATTTTCAAGACCATGCCAAACTTACGCGAAAATTCACCTTGCACGAGGGGCTCCGGAACCTAACCTCGCATAATTTCGAGGTATGACTGTACAGTAATTAGTGAATATTTCTCAGTGAAAAATACCACAAATGGGCAAATTTTCTGCGAATAATGGGTAAATACGTTCCACAGAAAAATCCGCGAATACGTGAGTCCATGAATCGTGAGAACGCGAATACGGGGGGTTTACTGTAGTACACTGTAAATTTGGTAGTCCACATTTGGGGACTGAGATGATTTACCAGAGAGTACGCGATAGGTTTTTCTAGAAAAACCTGTTTTCTTCAGTGGAGACATTTGTGAAGGGATGTTGTGAGTGTAATCTGTGTAACCCGGCGAGGGTTACGTTGTGTAAACTGGGGTCTTTTCCTATCCCTAGTAGGCAGTTTCAGAGGGTGCATATGGATACTTTAACGAACTTTTATGTGTCAGGGTTTGGACATAAGAATTTGTTGGTGATTATAGATGAGTTACTGAGGTTCGTGGAGATTTTTCTGTTAAAGAATAACACGTTGGATGAGGTAGCAGTGACATTTTTTAATGGGTATATTTGTAGATATGGGGTCCAAGAGATTATTATTATTATTATTGTTATTATTAAAATAGTTTAACCAGGCCACTGAGCTGACTATCAGCTCTCATAGGGCTGGCCCGAAGGATTAGGATGAAATGAAAAGTCTAGGCTAGAAGCCTAGTACTGGGACCTAATAGGTCATTTGCCAATGATGAAGGAATGAAAATGAAAATGAAATTAAAGGCTGTAAAAAGGCATACGCTTTCATACTGGAACACACTCGCACAATACATACATTTATACTCATGCTTCCATATGTACTCACTAAAAAGGTATATTGAAGTTCAAAAAATAATTAAAATTATAAAATTTATACTTGTCTTAAAATTTATTATAATGATTGATTGATTTTTTATATTTTATCAAATAATTCGCAGCTTCTCATGAACATTAAAATGGGTACTATTGAGAATGTTGAAGATTCCGACAAAATTTCTTTTATTGGTCTATTTCCAAAATTTTATAATCGCTGCAGGTTATATTTTGGACATTCACACAGTACATGCTTAACTGTTACCAACACACTGCAATCTGGGCATTCGGGAGGAGGGCCACATGGACTGTTCATTAAGTGTCCATGTGTCAAACGAGTATGGCCTATTCGATGACGGGTCAGAATTACTTGTGCGTGTCTCTCTCTCTGATATGATGAACTCCATTTTCCAACACTGGATTTTATCTGTTTTAATTTATTATTTTCAGGTTCTTCGTTCCATATATTTTGCCACTTTTTTACCATGACTGTTTTTATATATCTTGTATAGTCACTAATAGGGATGTCTACATTTGCTCTTGTGATGTGGACTTCTTTAGCTGCTTTATCAGCCTCTTCATTTCCTTTAATCCCTACTTGGGCAGGGATCCAACATATTTCAATATTTTTTCCCTCATTATATAAATTATGGAGTGAAAACTTTATATGTTGTACAATATTATTTTTTTTATTATAGCTTCGAATGGCTTCTATGGCGCTTCTGGAGTCGCTATAAATCACAAAATTATTACATGAGGCTTCTCTAATTATTTCTATGGCTGATACTATTGCACATAACTCAGCTGTAAATACTGAGGCATTATCTGGTAGAGAGAACTGATACATTTTGTTTGGGGATACCGCAGCATATCCCACTCCGTATTGTGATTTAGATCCGTCAGTGTATATTGCATAATGTGGACCTTTTCGGATTATATGTTCTACTGTATGTTGTCTATGGTATTCTGGAGTGTATGAATGAATTTTTGATAAATATTTCAAGTGTGTACAAATTCTCATTTTATTCACTGTCCAAGGAGGTAATTTTAATATTAAAGTTAATTGTATATGTATATTTAGCGACTCAAACAATCTTCTAGCTCTAATTGGGAAAGGAGGTGAATGACTGTTTATAAACACATCTCTTAATCCAAATAATATTTTGGTTGGAGAATCATTTGTCTGAATTCTCAGAGCACTCTTCATTGTTACTAGCTCTCTATGGAGAGACAGAGGTAGTTCACCACATTCAATTTGTAAAGATGATGTTGGTGATGATCGAAAAGCTCCTGACCATATTCTAAGACCTTCATTATGAACTGGGTCTACCATTTTCAGTGTTGCGTCTGATGCCGAACCATATATTTCACTTCCATAGTCAATGACAGACAGCACTGTTGCTTTATACAGTAAAGTAAGGGTATGTCTATCGGCTCCCCAAGTAGTGTTCGATAGTTTTTTAATTAGGTTTAATGCTCTTTTACATTTTGATTTCATGTATGTTATGTGGGCTTTCTAGTTCAAGTGAGTATCAAATACTAATCCAAAAAATTTTGCTGTTTGGCCAATTGGTATGGAATGATTTCAGATTTTTAAATTTATTTCTTCACCTTTTTTCCACTTTTTATTTTTATAAAACATTACTGCTTGAGTCTTTTGTATAGAAAATTTGAAGCCTACAGATGAGGCCCATTCATCTATTTTTATTATAGTTTTATTAATGATCCACTCCGCAGTTTTTACGCGAGATGCTGAATAACATATGGCAAAATCATCCATGTACAAGTTACTTTTAATTCCAATAGGCAAATTATTACTGATATCATTTATTGCTAAAGTAAACAGTGTGCCACTAACAACACTTCCTTGTGGAACACTATTTTCAAGTAGAATCTTCGAAGATGTTATTGACGTGTGCGAGCGGTAAGGTAGCGTCTACACACAGACAGGTAAAAATGAAATTTTTATGATAAAATAACGTTTCACTTATACTTACCCGGTAGTTACATATAGCTGTCGTCTTTGACGTCACGGCAGTATTCAAATTTCGCGCTAGCGCTATCGTTACAAAAGGTGATCCCTCTACCCCCGCCCTCTATCGGGTATCGGGAACCGTCCCAAGAACACGAACACGTCATAAGTTTTTGCCCAACTGCCCAGGTGAGGGGAGGAGGGAGGGTTATGATTATGTAACTACCGGGTAAGTATAAGTGAAACGTTATTTTATCATAAAAATTTCATTTTCACTTATACAACTTACCCGGTAGTTACATATAGCTGATTGGCACCTTGAGGAGGTGGGGCACTGGCAGCTAATAAAATTCTTGGAATTATCTACTTGCAACAAGTTACATAGGTTCCTTACCTTTAAAGGTAGCTGACTCAGTGGTTACTGCCTCTGTAGTCTGCTGGCCTTTATATTGTGCCGAGAGGATATAAGGGATCCGTGTGTCGGACACAATAAAAACAGTACCTGCCGTAGAGAACATGGCTGCGTGCGGACAAGTCTGATGCCCTTGATCAGGCGCAGTACAACGAACAACAAAACGAGGATCACCTAACATTACCATAAAACCAATACCAAAGATTAAAAACTGGAAGATACTAACACATCATGTATCTCCAGGCAACCTTCAAAAAACAACAACCCCAACACCAAGATGAAAATGTTAGTTAAGGAGCGGACTCCTTTTCACCCTCCCCAACACCGTGTCAGTCGCAATAAAGGGCCCCAGCGTAGTGCACTCTTGAAAACAGTTTGCACGTCCACTAAATAATGCGATGCAAACACTGACTTGCATCTCCAAAAGGTGGACTTAACCAAGTCCTTCACAGATAAGTTTCTGCTAAAGGCTACAGAAGTCGAAACTGCTCTAATCTCGTGCGCTTTTACCTTAAGAATACTCATCTCCGAGTCAGCACACTGCTCATGAGCTTCTTTTATCAGGCTTCTCAAAAAGAAAGAAAGGGCATTCTTAGAGAGAGGCCTAGAAGGATCTCTAACCGAGCACCAGAGGTGGTCATTGGGACCTCTGAGCTTCTTCGTTCTCTGAACATAGAACTTGAGAGCTCTCACAGGGCAGAGGTACCTTTTGGGTTCTTCGGGACCGACCAATTGGGAAAGGTCCTTAATTTCAACTCTCTTGGCCAAGGTCTAGACGGGTCTTCGTTCTTGGCTAAGAAACCAAGAGTAGACATACATACTGCCTTCCCCTTAGCAAAGCCTACTCTTTTGTCAATCGCATGTAGCTCACTTACTCTCCTGGCAGTAGCCAGAGCTACCAAAAAAAGAGTCTTTTTTGTGAGATCCTTCAAGGAGATGTTCGCCATCGGTTCAAAGGACTGAGACCGTAACCATCTCAGCACTACGTCAAGATTCCACGCCACTGGTCTCTTCTGGTCTCTCTTTGACGTATTAAATGATCTAATCAGATCTGAAAGGTCTTGACTCAAAGACACTTCAAACCCTATGTCGAAAGACCGAAGCTAACATGGCTCTATACCCTTTAATGGTAGGTACAGCAAGCTTTTTCTCTCTGTGGAGGAACAAGAGAAAATCGGCCATCTGGGCTATAGACGTCGAAGAAGAAGACACGCCTTCTCTTCGACACCAGGACCTAAACTGTGTCCACTTCGCCTGGTAAACATTGTCGGAGGACTCTCTTCTTGGCTTCGCGATAGCTTCGAAGCCTCTCTTGAAAAGCCTCTCTTTCTGATGAGTCTCCTGACAGTCTGCAGGCGACAAGATGAAGAGCGGACAAGTTTTGGTGGAACCTCTGAAAGTGCGGCTGTCTGAGTAAATCTGGTCTCTCTGGCAGAAGTCTCGGAAAAGTCTGACAGTAGGTTTAGAAGGTCCGGGAACCACTCCTGGACGGCCAGAATGGAGCCACCAGAGTCATCCTTACGTTTGATGGCTTGAGAACTTCGAGATTACTTGCCGCAGGATCTTGAACGGGGAAAAGGCATAAAGGTCCAGGTCCGACCAGTCCATGAACATTGCATCCACGAAAACCGCTTTGTTGTCTGGAACTGGAGAGCAGTAAAGGGGCAGCCGAGTCGTTTTGTCGGTTGCAAAGAGATCTATGAGCGGACGTCCCCATATCTTCCAAAGCTCCTCGCAAACTAGGGGATGTAAAGTCCACTCGTTGGATAGGACCTGGTTCTTTCTGCTGAGAAGGTCCGCTGCTACATTTTCTCCCCTTGAATGAATCTCGTTACTAGTCTGGTCCCGATCTCCTCCGTCCAAACTAGAAGCTCCTCGAGGTCTCGTAGAGGACCACGAGTGAGTGCCCCTGTTTCCGAATGTATGCCAGAGCGGTCGTGTTGTCCGCCTGGACCAAGACGCATTTGCCTTCCACTTCTTTTGAAAGGCTAACAGGGCTAAGTGAACCGCTTTTAGTTCCTTTCGATTGATATGCCAGTTTCTCTCTTCTCTTTGCCACTGGCCCGAAACTTCTTTTTGTCCCCATAGTCGCTCCCCAGCCCTTGTCCGAGGCGTCGGAAAAAGAGTTAGGTCTGGGTTCGAAGCTGAAGAGGAAGTCCTTGTGACAGCCTTCCTTCTGACCTCCACCAACGGAGGCACTCCTTTATCTTTTCCGAAATGGCGAATGTGAAGGAGTCCGGGAACTGTTTCCTGGGCCACTTCTCTTGCAGGTAAAACTGCAGTGGTCTCAGGTTTAAAGCGCCCCAGTTTTACAAACTTCTCCACTGAAGTTAAAGGTTCCCACGAGGCTCATCCATTCGTTCGCGGAACAAATCTTCCTCTGCAGAAAGTCGTCGATCTTCTGCAGGCATGAGGCTATCCGTTGGTTGGACAGAAAAGCCTGAAAAGTCTGAGAGTCCAGACTCACTCCCAAATAGACAATCTGCTGACTGGGAGTAAGGCAAGACTTCTTCTCGTTGATAATGAGGCCTAGAGACTTCGTTAATTGAAGAGTCTTTGATAGGTCCTCCAAACAGCTCTCCCTCGAAGCAGCTTTGAGCAGCCAATCGTCGAGGTACATGGAAACTCGAATTCCTTCCAGGTGAAGATGTCTGGCTACTGACAACAGGATCCTTGTGAAAACTTGCGGGGCTGTCGACAGACCGAAGCAGAGGGACGGAACTGATAAACCTGTCCCTCGAAGACGAACCTCAGGAACTTCCTTGAAGCTGGGTGTATCGGGACGTGAAAATAAGCGTCTTGGAGGTCTATCGAAACCATCCAATCCCCCTGATGTAAAGACGCCAAGACCGACTGAGTTGTCTCCATGGAGAATTTTGTCTTCTGAACGAAGACATTCAACGCACTCACGTCCAGGACGGGTCTCCATCCCCCTGATGCTTTCGTAACCAGGAACAGACGATTGTAGAAACCTGGAGATAGAGGGGCATGAAGCAGTTCTATCGCTTCCTTCTCCAGCATGGCTCGGACTTCTGAGCGAAGGGGCGTCTAGTTTCGCGGAGTTGTGCGAGTGCGCCTGTAAAGAAACTGGAGCCTCCACTAAAGGAGGTTTGGAAAGGAAGGGGATGGCATATCCTTCTTTTAAAACTTGGATCGTCCAAGGGTCTGCCGAGATCTGTTGCCACTCTTGCCAGAACCTTTGCAGTCTGGCTCCTACAGCTGAATGGAGGACAAAAGGTTCATTTCTTCTCTGGGGCCGTCGAGGTTCTAGGCGTGGCTTTGCCTTTTCCTCTGGCCCTGCCAAAAACACGTTTAGAGGGTCTTCCTTTATACTGTCCATACGAGAATGCGGGGGACGAAACACAGCGCACAGAAGCCGTGAAAGCACAGGTCTCTTCGCTTTCTTGGCAGACTGCGACAAAAGATCCTGGGTTGACTTCTGGGCTAACGCCTGGGAAATTGCAGCAACCAACTCTTGTGGAAACAGATGAGCCTTGTTTAAAGGAGAAAACAAGAGAGCCGACTTCTGGCTTGAAGAAACACCTTTGCTAGGAAGGAGCACCAAAGTTGCCTCTTTTGAGAACCCCTGTCGTAAATAAAGAGGCCAGTTCTACTGCACCGTCGCAGATGCCCCTATCCATGCAATCCACTACTCCTACCACATCATCCAAGAGCTCGGAAGGAAGATTAAAATCCTTAATCTTCCTGGCTAAGGCCGCACCGCCCAGTCCAGGAAGCTCACAATTTCAAGAGTCCGAAATCGCTCTTGAAAACTTGATCCAGTTCGGAGGACGTAAAGAAGACCTTCGCAGAATTAAGTGCGGTCCTCCTACTGGCATCCATGAGACTGGAGAAGTCCCCTGTGCGGAGGCAGCCACACCCAGGGAAAACATTTCCCCAGTCTCATACCAACTCCGGTTACGGAAGGAACGACGAGGAGGGGGAAGACAGAAGACGTTCTTTCCAATTTCCCTCTTCTCGGCCAGCCAAGCATCCATCTTCTTAAGGCCTTTCTTCGCCGAGATGGACAGGACAAGTTTGGTAAAGTCCGAAGAAGAAACAGAAGCCTTGTCCCTCTTGTACTGGGACCCAGGAGACGGAGGAGCCGCAGGCGAGAACGAATCAGGGAAGTTCTCAATAAAGAACTTCAAGAGCTTCTTGTAGGAAGAGAGTTGCGGAGACTTCTCCTCCTTACACTGCTCCTCTAAGCCCGAGAGGAGTTCGTCAGAAATGGGGATAAGTCCAGCTGGACAACATCTTCATCCAAGTCTCCTTGAACTGAGACTTGAGTTACACGAGGTGGGGCTGGAAGGCTAGTGACATATTCTTGCTGTGTCACCGAAAGAGTTTGAGCCTGTTGAGGAGCCATCGGGGCGCCAAAGGAGGCGCAGTTGATACAGCAACCAAGGTGGCGCCAAAGGAGGAGCAGTCGGTACCACAACGACAGGTGGCGTCAATGAAGGCGCAAGCGGCGGCGCTACGGAGCGGCAGACATAGTCGTCGGGCGGCGCCGCTGGTATCAAAGGCGCCAAAGGAGGCGCAATCGGCACAGCAGCCAAAGGTGGCGCCAACGGAGGCGCAAGCGGCGCGCTACCGGGCGACAGAACGAGGAGTTGAGGTGGCGCCGCTGGCATCGTGAGGAGGAGCCAAAGAAGAGACTTGATTTTTAGACAAAAGTTGTAAAATCGAGTCCAAACGGGCGTTAATTCCGTCAATCACAAGCTGTTGAGGTTCATCGAATGCTGGAGCAGGCGCCACAGGAACAGGAGTCACAGGAGTCGCTGGCGCCAAAGGAGCAGGCCTCTCAGATGTAATCGTCTGATAGGGAGGATCCGCCGATAACGAATGAGACGAGTCCGACGAAGAAAGCCTCTCGGTTCTGCCCAAAAGCTACAGGAGGGGGGAAGGATCCTCCAGAAGAGCCTTCTTCTTAGGAATCTTCAATGGAGAAAGCAGACGAGACCTCTTCAAAGGTCTAGAAGAGTCGCGAAACGCCAACCTCTAGGCGGGGAGGAACTCCAACTGGATCCACTCGACACTCTCCGCTCCTCACCTTTTCGGTGGTGAGGGCCAGCAGCCTGGGAAGCGGCAACAGGACTGCTTGAGGGGGCAACTGCTCAGGAGCAGGTCCCACTCACCTCCTTTCGGCTTTCGGCATGCCTTCTCCCTGGAACCTGGGAGCCTGACAGGGCCTAGACCTGGGAGCGTGAATGGGCCGAGAAGCTACCTCCTCCACAACACTTACACAAGGCACAACACTCGCATTATCACTGCGGTCTACTAACCGCTGCAAATTGTCCCCATTTTCTGCATGGAAGACATAAACGCATGGACTGACACGGTATCAGGATTGGGAGAAACGGTGTCCGGGGTAGGTAAAACTACAGGAACTACAGGGGAGCAGGGATAATAGGATTTAAGAAAACCTCTTGACTACCTCCTGACCTCGAAGACCTAGAAGAGGCCTTCCTAATCCTATCTCTTTCTAGCTTCTTCATGTACTTCCCCAAAGCACTCCAGTCAGACAAAGTTAGAAGTTCACACTCGTTACAAGTCAAATCAGCAGAACATTTTTGCCCCTGCATGAAAAGCAAGAAGTGTGCGGATCTAAACTAAGCTTAACAAGCCTGGTTTTGCAGCCTTTGCTGCAAAACCGGATACCACTAGAACCAGAATCAGACATAATAGTCTAACTAATAATAACTCTCAAGCAATAACTAGCGCCAGCAAAAACAACAAACCGAGTACTTCACCAAAAAGGAATTAGAAGTTCGAATTGTTGAGAAATACTACCAGCAGCAGAACCGTATTACATACGGTTCGGCACGGCAAAAACTAATGACGTGTTCTTGGGGCGGTTCCTGATACCCGATAGAGGGCGGGGGTAGAGGATCACCTTTGTAACGATAGCGCTAGCGCGAAATTTGAATACTGCCGTGGCGTCAAAGACGACAGCTATATGTAACTACCGGGTAAGTTGTATAAGTGAAAACAGAGGTACAGGCTCGGGCATCTGTGTTTGTCGGCAGACAAACAGATGGCGATACCAAGAGACATGATTAACATACAGTCATGAAACATATATCAATGGAAAGGCCAGGAAATTCTACATATGGCCAATTGCATGAGATTCAAGACAGATTACTGAATACAATGCAGTAGCATAATATATGTGAAATGGACAGACGTTTGGCGTCTTCACAAACATAAACACACATACAGTTTGATACAGAAGATTCAGTGGAACATTTTGAGTACATGATTAGAATGCTTGCATGGCAATGCAAGTAGTGGTGATTGTACATAAAACAAGACAACAATGGTTAGGGAGAAACAGATGGAAATATTGTAGGGTTGAAATTGCGTTCCATTAGAGAAAGAAAACGAGATGCTGTTGTTTTGTCTTGGCCACTCCGATGGATGACAATTGACGAACACACGAACACACACGTTTGGAAGAGACAGCGTTGGGCTTTTACATATTTATAGGTATTTATAGGTGTATATACATATACATATATATACATCGTCGGTTAAACCAGACTATCAGCTAAGACGGACACCCTTGCCCCCCATTAGTCCACCTTAATGATGGTCAACTGTATATAGGTTCTACCAGTACAAATGAAATGCATAAGATACAATTAACACCCATGTACTTTCCTTAATAGTTACACAGGGCCCTGTTGCTAATATTATGCTACTTAATTATGCAATTATAGTTGAAAGGTACTCTGAGGTGACAAGCGCCATCACTGTCTTTCAGACGCGCTTCCTAACCCGTCGAATGCTAAACCCTTACTGATCTTTAACTTTTCAAACTGAACTTGCTTAGGTCAGAGACCTCAGCTGATTGGTCTATTATAATCGAAAGGAACCAATAAGGGTCTTCGATGTGTGGCACTCGTTTGAATTACCGACGCCAAACCCCAACGATCATATGGCACTCGACAAATCAGCAGTATCTGTTAGTAAAACAACTAGCAGATTTTCTGTTATGTAGACATGAATTTCTATATAAATCAATTCACCACTCCCCCCCTAAAAGTTCTGCATCTCGCAGGACTCACAATACTATTTTTTTTTTTTTTTAATTATTATTAGTTTCTCTGCTATTTGTGCACTGCCATTTGAGTACCATACCTCCCGACACGTTACCAACAATTCATGCAGAAACAAAAAACTAAAATTTAGCAAGCCAAGGTCAAATTGCACTGTTACAATTGACTATTTACAGTGTTATGAATTCCATGCATCACAATGCAACAATTTTATTTATTTTTCTTATAATTAAAAAAAAAAAAAGAATTATATAGGATCAATGGAATAATAATTTTTAGCTCCACACATTAACACACACAACTTTCTTAGAATCTGAATTGAAATAACCTGCAGTTCAAATAATCATAAGGCAAAAACCAAATTATTGTCAATCATCAAAACAAAATAATTCTGTAAAAATCACAGAAATTGAATAAAAAGAATAAATGACATCAAATAGACATGAATGAAATCAACCACAAAAATTAAATAAAAGATCATGGAATGCAAGTACATAGACATGTTTATGTTTTCTTTTCACAACAGCATGACACCAATATTTGTAACCTTCGTCTGTATGCACAGTGGGTGCACTATTAATGATCCCCAGACATGCTTGCACATCATTTTCACTCTCCTCCCCCAGATAGCCAAGCAGTTCTGGGAAAGGGGGTACTGGCTTATTCAGGTGCCACATCAAGACATCTTGTTTGACGGGATGCATGTGTGATAGGTGGTACTCACCTTGGACACCGGCTTTAACAAGCTGGCTCACCGCGGTGTCGTTTTTAATTTCTTTCACACTATACGGTCCTAAGTAGGCAGACTCGAGTTTATGTTTCCTTGGTTGCAGCCTTTTTAGATAGATACTGTCCTCTGCTTGTATCTTAGATGTTTGCGTGTGGAATCGCTGATCATATTTCATCTGATACTTTTCACTAGCCCTCAACAAAAGCATCTGTGTTGTCTGAAACACTCTTTGGGTCAGGTTAAAGAACATCACCCGCTATTGTTCAACGCTATATGGTGGTAAAGTTCTAGGGTCCATGATCACAGTACTGTATATGGCAATGAAGGGTCCTGTCCATACACTAAAAAATACGGGGTATCTCTTATGGAGCTGTTATGCACTTTTATTATCATTATTAAAGTAGTTTAATGCAGACCACTGAGCTGACTTTCAGCTCTCATAGGGAGGAAAAGGATTTGATTAAAATACTAGGTCCAGGCCTGAAGTCAACCATTAGGACCCAATAGATCATCCGATACAAAGATGAATGAATTAAAATCAAATTAAAAACTGCACATAAGCACATCCTCTCATACAATAAATACATTTTCTGGGTTGTCCGACCTGTGTCAGCCGGTGAAATAACCATTCAGCACTTATTTCTAGGTAAAGCTATTGCTAAATATATCAGAGAAAAGCCAAATGTCAAGCTGGAGTTACTACCCCCAGTGCGAGCTCCATGAAATGGAGTCGTGTATGAGAAAGGGTGAGATTGTCACAATCACAGGCCTCCGCCCTGTAAACATTCCCAATGTCAAAAGTCCCACCGAGTGAGGTGCCGTTACAAACCCCCACACCACTCGCGGACTGTAAACAAACCAGCGTCACCTACATTCCATTTTTAGCACGCGTCGCTTTTGTTCGCCTTTTTTGTGTGCGCTCTTTTGTGGCTTATTTTCTTGATTTAATGGCATCCTCCCAGGATTCTTCATCACCTAAGTTGAGTACCATCTCTTTATTTTATTTTAGGCGGTTGAGGCTCCTTATTTCCCTCTAATTTGATAATTAGGGGGATTTATAACGCCCGCCTCGTCCACCTTCTCCCGGCCTCATGTGACCTTCAGTCTCAGTGCGGGATTTCTATGTCGGGGCTTCGTTCCATTCATTTTCTTATGTTTTGTGCCTTTTGCTTATCCTATATTCAATTTGGCATTATTATTTATTGTTTTGTTACCCTTCTCTGGGGAAGTTCGGGTCCTTGTCGTTTAGGCTACGGGTTTCCCCCCTCGGGCCTATCCGCTCTTTATCAATTCTTATATGTGTTGTATTTTGGACCCTCACTTCCTCCAGCGTTTGGGTATATTATTTGAGATGGTACAGTTATGCTTATTAGGTTTATTTTAGGCCTAGCGCACGGATGTCTTTGATATTTACGGATTATGTCCTTTGTTTTTAATCTTGAAGGTCGGCCATTTTCCCTCCGCGCTCTTATCGCGTTGGGTTTGGTCCTCCCTTCTACATGTGTCTTTATGATTATTTGAATTATTGAATTATTTTATTTATGCCTAGGTTAGGTTAACTTTTAAGGCTAGTCTGGTAGATACCTTCTCCCCCTGGGCTACCTCCTTCAGCCAGCCGGCTGTGTTAGGTTAGCCTAGGAGTTACGCTATGGCGTTCTGTTCCCTTCCTCGGAAGGAAGGTTTAGGTGTGTAGGAGGGCCTCATGGTTGGTGCTTCCCTTCGGATTGTGTTATGGTTAGAGGTGTTGGGCCTGCGTTGTCTCCCTCTCCCTGTTTCAGTCTTTCCGTTTGGACTGTTGAGTCCTAGTAAGGTTAAGCTGGAATAGCGAGGGTATCTTGCGTAGCCTACCCTTGTCCGATCCACACCTTCGGGTTAGCTTTCCAACTTCATGTATATACCCCTCTCCTACCTCCTTTCTCCCCCCTTGGTTCGCTTTCATGTACTTTGTTAACTTACCAAGGCTTGAGAGCTTTACCCTGTTCCTTATGCTATAGCCTACATCCCCTTCCTCTGCATTGATTGGTTTTGTCCTCTCGGTACTGGGTTTCCGACCTTACCCGGTCGGCACCCTGTCGAGGTCTTGTTTGGTGACCAGGGGTGCTCCCACACTCCTGTTCACCATTCCTTTTACCTTTCTTTGCTCATTTGGCCTTTGAGGGTTCCCCATTCTCTCCTCTCTCATTATCGTTCGTACATGTTCGTCCGATCGAGAGGGAGAAAGGTGGATCTCATGGCGCCCGGGGAGTGCTTACTCACCCCCTGGTCGCCACTACTGGTCCCCCTCTCCTGGCCTGTCCCAACTCTCCCCCCCTCCCTCTAGCGTCAGTGCGTTGTTTTTCCACAACCCGGGTGTCGTTCTCCCAGACCGCCACCTCGGGGAAAAATTGTGTACATGTAGCCAGTTAGAGTTTCCCACCTTACTGTCTTCTGTCTTATTCACACGCCATTGACGTTTACCTTCGTTCTATTCATTCAGAACGCGTACAGTTCCCTAGTATCTACCCTCCGCCGACTAGCTAATTTTGTATTTTCCACTAGGTAGTCGGGCGTTCTCATCGCTTACCACTCCGGTGGGTACGGTGTATGGTCGGTCGGTGCTCACCACACCTCCTCTGCTGTCACTGTATTAGAGTAACAGGACACGCCCGGCTCCAAGCGGAAATACCCACTCTTACTTATAGTTGACCTTTCACTAGCATGTATATATATATTTATATATATTTCTGAAATTTTGAATTTTACATGGTTTTTCGGGACCTTCCTGTTGCTCCGGATTAACTCCGGTGGTCCCTTTATGTTGTTTTTGATCTTGCATGACATAGTAGACCCCTTAACCTCCCGGTATGCTCCGGTGGGGCCTATCTGGTCTAATTATCTATTATCCTAAGACACTGCTCCGGCACCCTACTCCGGCGGCCTTATCAGCATACTCATGTACCCGTCCACTTACAGATGGTGCGTTGTTAGGAGCAGGGGTGCACGGCAGTCCTTCAGCAAGCTAGTGGACATGAAGTTTGCAGGTCCCACTCCGGGTGCGCCGTTCACGTAGGGGACCTGGTCGTCTGGCACCCTGATGGCTGTGAGGTGTGCTACGCTCTCTATGAGCGGGTTCTGGATGAGTCGGTAAGTTAGTTATTTCCTTTCCGGTTCATGCTTTTCTTTGAGTTTTGTCTCTTATGGATAATTGGAAGATATTCTCTTTTTAGGAGGTTTGGTCACCTGACTTTCTTCTTCTTTCAGATTGACCGCAGCTCTCGTGCCTCTTCGCTTATGACCCTCAAGACCTGGGTCAGCGGCTTCGGGAGGAACGTCGGGGCAGGGAAACCCTACGTCCTTTCTAAGGATATCTGCAGCGTTCTCTTCCCCAGCGCCTGGATCTCAGCGTCAGTTGCTGACGAGGTAGCTGCCCCTTTGATCGCTGGGATCCAGGAGATGACTCAGCCCTCCCAGGAAGACGTGGCTGCATGCGGAGAGGTCACCGAGGATGTTGCGGCTCTTAATTTGAATCTGGAGCCCATGAACATGGACCTGGATCTCCAGGCAGGTAAGGGGTAAGTGAGGCAGGTGAATATCTGTTTAGCTCTCCTCCTCCTTCTGCTTCTTCTTTCCGGGGATTCGTGAAATCCTCTTGCCTTATGGACGGTGCAAGGTCTACCGTCCCTAAGGTTAAATCTGTCAAGAAAAAGACCTTGAAGTCCCAGAAAGTCCGCTCCGGGGTTCCCTCGAAGACGTCACGGGCTCCTAGCCCCGTGCCGTCTACGAGCAAGGCCTCTACCTCTGGGAAGGGAGCACGACCCAAGCAAAGTAAGGAGGTTCCCCCCCCTCCTTCCTTTGATGCAGAAGCATTTGCCGAGCTTCTTATGCAGAAGCTCGACAAAAGAGTAGACGACAAGCTGTCGCAACTCTCGAATCAGTTGTCATCCTCTAATGCTTCCGTGCTTTCCCTATCGCAGCAGGTTAAGTCACAAGGGACCTTAATCTCTGGATTCATGCGTGGCAGAGCGGCCACCAGATCTTTCTCCGTTCCGGACACCTCCACCCTTCCTCCCTTTGATAAGGGGAACCCTTGGCGCCTGACCCTTTATGCTCCCCAGCATGAGGGTACCCTTACTATCAAGGGCCTAGGCACCCGTAGGTTGGAGGAACTCGAATTCTTCCCTCCTGGTCTGGAATCTCCTTACCCAGGTTTTGCCAGACTCACTGAAGAGGCATGGATTCGGTCCGATAAGGTCCCCAAGGAGACTGTCATCTTCCCGAGGGACCAGGCCCAGTCGTCTCTGCTAAGGACTCTATCGGAGTGGCAGGCGGAGAACACCAAACTCACCCCGGCCAAGGGTGCGTTTACGATGTTCTCTTTGGGAGAGGTTCTTCCCACTCCTTGCACCTCAAAAGTGGCTTCCCTCACTAGTCAAGCTTGCATGGAGGGTAAGCCTCTTCCTCATCTCCGGGAGACAGATCCCACCTCTCTTGTCTTCCCCGGAGATTCTGAGTTTTGGGAAGGAGCCCCAGCCACTTTCACGGTGACTGACTTGACCCTGACTGTGCTTCTAACCTGTTCAGTGAGCAACTGCCTAAGATCCCAGAGTCGCTCCTGAAAGCTGAAGCTGAGACTAAGGACAGGCTTAGCAGGTCCTTAAACTCTCTGACTTTGGCAGAAGCAACGTCAGTGGTCTACAGCGAAGACGCTTTATTCCAGGTACTGACGAAATCTCTCTTAGCGAGTTTTCAGCAGGACCTGTATGACTTCATCAAGGCCCGGATGAACTGTACGAAAGCACATCTTTTCGGCAGCCACCATCCGTCATGAGCCTGACAGGCTTATGAAAAGTTCCATCTGGGGAGCTAATCTCTTCCCCAGGAAGAGGTTGATCGGATCCTAGCTGAGGCAACTAGGGCCAATCAAAGTCTCCGCTCCGTTGGGGTCTGTCATTCAAGAGGAAACAGTCTGAGCCCGCCGGAACCCACCCTAAGTCCGGGAAGAAATTTAAGAAATTCAAACGGCTTCCTACTCAGACTGTCTTGCAGGCTGTCCAGGTTCCCGCCCCTGGTCATCCTTCAACCTCCCAGTCCTAACCTCAACCTCAGTATGTGCTGGTCCAACCAGCCCATCAGCCTCTCGCTGCCCCTTCATGTCTCTTCCCCGGCTTTCAATACTTCATATGAAAGCCAGGGGGCATTTCGTTCAATACAGAATGCAAGGGGAACTAGAGCCAGAGGATACTTTAGAGGTAGGGGAACACCTCGCTCCTCCTCCAGAGGAAGAGGAGGCAGAGGCTCTCCCGCCCAGTGAGATATCTCAGGTAGGCGGGAGGTTGTATCATTTTCGGGACCAGTGGAGCTTCAGTCCCTGGGCCCAGAGCATAGTCTCCAAAGGACTGGGGTGGAGTTGGTGCAAGGGTCCTCCCCCCCCAGTCAGGTTCCATCAATCACCGTCCAAGGCTCTGAAGGACTTTGTGAAAGATCTATTACAAAAGAGGGCAATAAAGAAAGCGAGACACCTGAAATTTCAAGGCAGACTGTTCAGTGTTCCAAAGAAAGGTTCCAGTCAGCGAAGAGTAATTCTAGACTTGTCTCGTCTAAATTCTTACATTCAATGCGACAAGTTTCAATGCTTACAATCTCGTTCGGACCCTACTGCCCGTGGAGCCGTAACCACCTCTATAGATCTTTCAGACGCTTTATTATCACGTCCCAATTGCGAGAAGGTTCTCTCCTTATCTGGGGTTCAGACTGGGAAATCAAGCATACTCGTTCAGGGTCATGCCATTCAGTCTCAATATAGCCCCCAGAATCTTCACCAAACTGGCAGATACGGTAGTTCAGCAACTCCGGTCTCAGGATCATGCTAGCCGCATACCTGGACGATTGGATTGTTTGGGCATCCAACGCCAACGAATGCCGGAGAGCGACAGCCATAGTAATCGGCTTTCTGGAATCTCTAGGCTTTCAAATAAACAGGGAGAAATCCCGCCTAGTACCGGAGAGTCGCTTTCAATGGTTAGGGATCCAGTGGGACCTGTGTTCACACAAACTCTCTCTTCCGCCGGCCAAACGGAGAGAAATAGCCAAGGCAACCAGGCAGTTCCTCAAGAACAAGAAAGCTTCCCGTCGTACCCAAGAAAGAGTCTTAGGTTCTCTTCAGTTTGCTTCAGTGACGGATCTACTTCTGAAATCCAAACTGAAAGATATAAACAGGGTATGGCGGAGCCGAGCCAATGTCAGGTTCAGGGACAAGGTGTCTCTGATTCCACCGATTCTGAAAAAGAGACTCCGGCCTTGGACGACAGTCAAGAGCTTATCGAAGTCAGTACCTCTTCAATTTCCTCCTCCGGCATTAGTAATTCACACCAACGCTTTCCTAAGCGGGTGGGGAGGATACTCTCAACACAAGAAGGTACAGGGGACTTGGTCCACCATGTTCCGCCAGTTCCATATCAATGTCCTGGAAGCTATGGCAGTCTTTCTAACCCTGAAGAAGCTGCGTCCAAACAATCTGATTCATATAAGACTGGTTTTGGACAGCGCAGTAGTAGTACATTGTATAAACAGGGGAGGTTCCAAGTCGAGTCGGATCAACCAGGTTATGATAGCAATATTCTCCCTAGCAAACAAACACCGGTGGCATCTGTCTGCTACCCATCTTGCAGGGGTCCAGAATGTCATTGCAGATTCCCTATCCAGGACAACTCCGCTGGAGTCGGAATGGTCCTTGGACAAAACATCATTCAGATGGATTTGCAGTCAAGTTCGGGTCTCAAGTAGATCTCTTTGCAACAGAATGCAACCACAAACTACCTTGTTATGTTGCTCCCAACCTGGACCCTCTAGCTCACTCCACAGATGCAATGTCAATAGATTGGAACAAGTGGCAAAGGATCTATCTGTTCCTCCAGTAAACCTGTTACTGAAAATCCTTCACAAGCTCAGGACATTCAAAGGTCAGGTAGCCCTAGTGGCTCCCAACTGGCCGAAGAGCAACTGGTTTCCACTTCTTCTAGAGCTGAAGCTTCGGTGCTTTCAAATTCCCAACCCAAAACTGACGCAAATAGTACAAACTCAGACTGTGTCAGCTTCCTCAAGAATTCAGAATGCCCTGGCTTTGTGGATTTCATGAATTTTGCAGCTCAGAAAGATGCTAATATTGATCCTATTAACACTTTGTTCCTAGAATCAGACAAAAGGGAATCCACTCTCAGACAATATGACTCAGCAGTTAAGAAATTAGCACTCTTCCTAAAAGAATCTGAAGCAACTGTAATGACCACAAATTTAGCAATTTCATTTTTTAGGTCATTATTTGAGAAAGGTCTGGCATCAAGTACTATTACTACAGTCAAATCAGCTTTGAAAAAGATATTTTTACACGGGTTTAAGATTAACTTAACAGATTCTTATTTTTCGTCAATCCCTAAAGCCTGTGCTCGTTTAAGACCAATAACCTGCCCACGTACGGTTTCCTGGTTCTTAAATGATGTTCTTAAATTAGCTTCAGAAACGGATAATCAAAATTGTTCTTTCATAAATTTATTGAGGAAGACCTTATTTTTAATTTGTTTAGCTTCAGGTGCTAGAATTTCCGAGCTGTCTGCCCTGTCTAGAGAACCCAATCATATTGATTTCCTTCCATCAGGTGAAGTGTTGCTAGCTCCTCACCCTAAGTTTCTAGCTAAGAATGAAGATCCTCGAGATAGGTGGTCTCCCTGGAAGGTCATCCCCCTCCCACAAGACCTGTCTTTATGCCAGTCTTTACTTTAAAAGCCTATTTAGACAGGACCTCACAGATAACTGCGGGGCCTCTGTTTGTATTTTATTAAACAAGCAAACCCAGACTCAGTTCCAAAAGTACATGACATTAGGGCGGTGGCCACCTTCACTAACTATTTCCATTATATGAATTTCGAGGATCTTACAAAATATACAGGGTGGAAGTCTCCCGTAGTTTTCAAACGCCACTATCTGAAATCCTAGAAGCTCTGAAGTTCACCACAGTGACGGCAGGAAACATTGTTCCTCCTCTGTTTAATTCTTTTCTCGTACTCAATCACTTTCCTCCCTCCTACCTGCCTCATTTATTCCCTTTCGATCACCTCCAGGTCAGGCATACTTCACAGCCTGTCTCCTGACCATGTTATAGTTTTGTATTGCCTCCTATGTTTAAATTTAAATACGTTTTTGTGTTCTTTTGTCTTGTGGAACATAGTTCCCCCACCTTAATCTTATGTATATATTTAAGTACCTATATTATATGTTTATGTACACCTTAATCTTATGAATAGATTTATGTTTATGTACCCAGAAAAAGGATTTTGACAAAGGAAAAATCTATTTCTGGGGAGAGACCTGTGTCACCCGGTGACCCACCTCCGATTCTTTTTCCCCCCCCTTGATAAAATACCATTCCAGGATGGGGGTGCTAACATGGAATGTAGGTGACGCTGGTTTGCTTACAGTCCGCGAGTGGTGCGGGGTTTGTAACGACACCTCACTCGGTGGGACTTTGACATTGGGAATGTTTACAGGGCGGAGGCCTGTGATTGTGACAATCTCACCCTTTCTCATACACGACTCCATTTCATGGAGCTCGCACTGGGGGTAGTAACTCCAGCTTGACATTTAGCTTTTCTCTGGTATATTTAGCAATAGTTTTACCTAGAAATAAGTGCTGAATGGTTATTTCACCGGGTGACACAGGTCTCTCCCCAGAAATAGATTTTTCCTTTGTCAAAATCCTTTTACTCAGACTTCCTTACATACATACTAAATCGGTATATTAAAATTCAGAATATAAATTAAACAAAATTTTTAAAATTTTTCTCTTTTTTGTAAAATTCAAATGTTAAAAGGGTTTTCATGCTTTTATTATTTACTTATTTTTATATTTTATTAATTAAATTACAGTTTTTCAAGAACATCAAAACTGGAACGATTGAAAATGTGAAAGATTGACAAAATTTCTTTCACTGATCTATTTCCAAAAGTAGACATTCGTTGTCGGTCATACTTTGGACATTCACATAACACGTCTGACCGTTATTATTACTCTGCATTCTGAGCACTCGGGAGCCGGGCCATGTGGGCTGCTCATTAAGTGCCCAAGTGTCAGACGAGTATGGCCTATTCTGAGGCGTGTTAAAATTACTTGTGCGTGTCTCTCTCTCTGATATGATGAACTCCATTTTTTAACATTAGGTTTTATTTCTTTCAGTTTATTACTTTCAGGTTCTTCATCCCATATATATTGCCACTTATTTATGATACCCATTTTTATGTGAGTTGCATAATCAGTAACAGGGATATTCACATTTGATCTTGTCATGTGAGTTGCTGCTTTAGCTGCTTTGTCTGCATCTTCATTTCCTTTGATCGCTACATGCGCAGGGATCCAACATATTTCTACATTTTTTCCATTATTATATAATTTATGGAGATATAATTTAATTTGTTGTACTATATTATTATTTGATTTGTAACTTTGAATAGCTTCTATAGCGCTTCTTGAATCACTGAAAATCACAAAATTATTGAATAATTATTCTTTAATTATTTTTAAAGCTGATGCAATTCCATACAATTCTGCTGTAAATACAGAAGCATTATTAGGAAGAGAGAACTGATAAGTTTTGTCTTGGGACACTATCCTACTCCGTGTTCTGATTTAGATCCATCTGTATATATTGCGTAATGTGGACCTTTTAGGTTTATATGCTCTATTGTATGCTGTCTATGGTGTTCTGTTGTATATGAGTTACTTTTTGATAAATACTTGAGGTGTGTGCAAATTCTTATTTTATTCATTGTCCAGGGAGGAGGTGATTTTACTATTACAGGCACTTGTATATTTATATCCAGCGACTCAAACAATCTTCTAGCTCTAATTGGGAAAGGTGGTGGATGGTTGTTTATAAATACATCTCTTAATTCAAATAATTTTTTGGTTGGAGAATCACTAGTTTGAATTCTTAAAGCACTTTTCATTGTTACTTGCTCTCTATGGAGAGACAAAGGCAGTTCACCACATTCAACTTGTAACGATGATTTTGGTGATGATCTAAAGGCTCCTGAGCATATTCTATGGCCTTCATTGTGAACAGGATCTAACATTTTCAGAACTGCGTCAGATGCCGAGCCATATACTTCGCTTCCATAATCAATGATGGACAGAACTGTTGCCTTATACAGCACAGTAAGGGTATGTCTATCGGCTCTCCAAGTAGTGTTCGATAGTTTTCTAATTAGATTTAATGCTCTTTTACTTTTAGATTTTACATATGTAATGTGGGCTCTCCAGTTCATGTGGGTATCAAATACTAATCATAAAAATTTTGCTGTTTGGCCAATTGGTATACTATGGTTTCTGATTTTTAAATCTATTTCTTCACCTTTTTTCCACTTTTTATTTTTATAAAACATGATTGCTTGAGTTTTATCTATGGAAAATTTAAAGCCTACAGATGAGGCCCATTCATCTATTTTTACTATGCTTTTATTAACGATTCGTTCTGCATGTTTTATTCGGGATGCTGAATAATATATGGCAAAATCATCCATGTACAGGTTACTTTTAATGCCAATGGGTAGATTTATTGATGTCATTAATTGCTAAAGTTAACAGTGTGCCACTAAGGATGCTTCCCTGTGGAACACCATTTTCAAGAGGAAATGTTCCAGACAGAACATCATCAATTCTCACCTGAAAACTGCGATTTGTCAAAAAGTTTTGTATAAACCTAGGTAAATGTCCACAGATGTTGTTTTGTAAAGTTTTTAATATAGCATGAAGTATCATATGCTTTTTCAATGTCAAAAAAGACAGCTACAGTAATTTGTTTTCGTTCAAAACCTCTACGTATATGGTCTTCTAAGTTACAGAGAGAATCCCATGTGGATCTGTTACACTGTGACCCAAACTGAGTGGGAGTTAAAATTTTTATTTTCTTGAATGTGCCATGTTAGTCGAGCATTTACCATTTTCTCTAACAATTTGCATAAGCAGCTTGTTAAAGAAATTGGTCTGTAATTATTTACGTTACTGGGATCTTTTCCAGGTTTGGGGATAGGAATTATTATAGCTTTACGCCATTCATCTGGAAATAAATTTCAAAGCCATAAATGATTATAAAACTCTAATAAGTATGACTTTGCCAAAGGTGCTAAGGGAAGGAAGACGACAGACAAGAACAGAGAAAAGCAGAAGAATAGAGCTTCAGTGGAGTAAGGTCGTAGCCTCACCAGTTGTGGGTTGAGAAGCAGCAAGGCTCATGCTTTGATTCATACTTCAATTCACTTATTTTTGTAAATGTAATATCTCTTTTAATTAGTGTGTTAATGAAGTAAGAAAGCTGCACTGTGTCTTTCTAAAACCTCCTGAGGCTCAAACGCTACTATAACAACAAAGAAACGATAAAGCATATACAAATTCTTGACATGGGCAACAAATAAAAGGCGTAATAGAAGGTGGTAAAGAAACTTTACAAAAAGAAATGCATATTATTAGAGAGATATGATACATATTTCCTCCACGAAATGATTCTTCCTTGAATTACGTCCTTTTTAAATTTCTCAGATATTTTGTTGTATAGAGGTTTTACTGTATCAATTTCCAGTAATAATACAGTAATTTTCTGTAAAGTTACTTCTAATATTGGTAATGCTTTATTTATTTTACTGAACTTTCAACTCAAATGATCTAATTGTCTCCCTATTGTGTGTTTTATACTTTATTTATTAATTCTGTTAGGTTATTGGATGCCCATAGAACTTTCTGTTCTGTTGGATGGGGTTTTGAGTTTGGTATTGCTTTACCAGCAGCATTTTTAATGAAATCAACAAGAAATTTAGTAGTTTCATTATGGGCTTTTAAATATTCAAATGTTGGGATATTTGTTGTGTGCATTTCATATCGCTCCCTATCTGCTTTATAAATGTTATCGTGAAGGACATGTTTTGAAGGATTTTGTAATAAGGAAATTAATATTGGGAAACGATCACTGGTGTGCAAGTCATCAACTGTACAGTAAACCCCCCGTATTCGCGTTCTCACGGTTCGCGGACTCATACATTTGCGGGTTTCTCTGTGGAACATATCTAGCCATTTTTCATGAAAATTAAGCCCATTCATGTATTTTTCACTGAGAAATATTCACTAATTACTGTATTTTCATATAATTTTCATGAATAAATGCACTTTTTGTGATAAAACTATTAAAATACTCAGGTATAAGCATTTTTACAGGGTTTTTCTTGGTTTAAGCTATCAAAATGGGCAGTTCTAAGTGTTTTTAGAGGGGTTTTAAGCATTCGCGGATTTGACCTATTCGTGGGGGGGTGTGGGACGCATCCCCGCAAACACGGGGGGTCGACTGTATTCCAATCTAATCTGTCAACTATACTTGTTGTCCATAGATTTAAGTCTACTGAGGAAAATGTTCCATGTGTTTTTGAAAAATATGTACTAATTTCGTCATCATTTATACAGTACATGTCGTTTGAATCCAGGACCTCTTCTATTTAACTCCCTGCTCTATTCGAGTTTGTACAATTACCGTCCCATATCGGAATGTGAGGGTTAAAAACACCTACTATTAATGTGGGTTCTTTGGTATTTTTAAGTAAATCTTTAAGCTTATCAATGTCGTAATTTTTATTAGGTTGGATGTATATAAATTATAAATTACATAATTATCGTTTTTCATTTGTATTCTAATACTCAATATTTGCAGGTCAGTAAAGTTTACAGGTACTTTGTCATAACATACTTTGTTATGTACATAATAGCAGTACAGTACCTAAATTTCTTTCTTCTTCTCTTGGTGTTGATTTTACGAATGTTATGCGGGCTTTCCAGTTCAAGTGAGTATCAAACACTGATCCCCAAAATTTTGCTGTCTGGCTAACTGGTATACTTTGGTTGCTGCTTTTTAAATCTATTCAAGCTTTTTTCTACTTTTTATTTTTATAAAACGTAAAAGTTATATTTCAACCTAAAAACATTTCATATGAAAAAAAAACAACCTTGCCCCCATACAAATAAATTATTCAAGTTTTTTCCACTTTTTATTTTTATAAAACGTAAAAGTTATATTTCAACCTAAAAAATTTCATATGAAAAAAAAAAACAACCTTGCCCCATATAAATAAATTATCTAGAAATTCATTTACGCTAACTAAAAGCAAAAAAAGCGATCTGAACTAGGTTAAATATGGCAAAACAAACTTACCGCGTAATCAATTTCCAAACCAAAACTATGATCGCAATTTATAATACAAAAGCAATATAAGAATATATACAATGTTATTGGATACAGTGAATTACGGCATAACATTTTAAAAGATCTATGAAAAAGATGCATATTCATTATGTTGATGTTTATATACTATGATATGTGAATATAGAATACAGTAAAATGTAGGCTAGGCTACCATATATGTATACAATATATCATAGTGTAGGCTAAGCTAATTCTTGTCTGTTATTCAATTTCTCTTTGTGAATTATCATAAGTCACTTTGCATGAACCTCCAGAATTAGCTGATATTAACATTTACTATGCCGTGTATGTACAGAGTAAACTTTATAGTGTAGGCTAGGCTACCATATTTGTATACATGGTACTGAATACCCTAGCTAGTGTGGGCTAGGCTCTATTCGAGATACATTTTTTCCAACAAATGATGCATGTTTTGGAACCTAACCAGATCGTAAGTAGGATAATACCTGTATAAGCATTTTTAGTTTGTTTTTGTGTGTCTGAACTATCAAAATAGGCAGTTCTAAGCAATTTTAGAAGACTTCTAAGTATTCGGGGGTTTCAGCTATTCGTGGGGGATGTGTGTGAGGTACACATTCCCCGCAAATATGGGGAGTTTATTGTATCATATGGCTTTTCAATGTCAAAAAAGACAGCTACAGCAATTTGTTTTCGTTCAAATCCTCTTCATGTGTGGTCTTCTAAGTTAGATGGAGAATCCAGTGTAGATCTGTTGCACAGTGACCCAAATTGAGTGCGAGTCAAAATTTTATTTTCTCAAATGTGACATGTTAATCGAGCATTTACCATTTTTTCTAGTAATTTGCATAAACAACTTAAAGAAATTGGTCTGTAATTCTTTACATTACTGGGATCCTTTCCAGGTTTGGGGATAGGAATAATTATGGCTTTATGCCATTCATCAGAAAATAAATTTTGAAACTATAAGTGATCACAGTATAAAACTACTAAGTATGACTCTGCCAACGGTGCTAAGTGGCCGATCATTTCAAAACAAATGCTGTCACCTACAGCAGCAGATTTATGGTGTTCAAGAGAGCAAATTCCAACTCTTCCATACTGAATTTCTTATTTTAATATATATATATATATATATATATATATATATATATATATATATATATATATATATATATATATATATAAGATTTATATATATATATATATTTCTTATAAATATTATATATATATGTTCAAGATATATATATATATATATATATATATATATAAATTATAACTATATTCCATACTATAATTTCTTATATATATATATAAATATATATATATATATATATATATATATATATATATATATATATATATATATATATATATATATATATATATATATATATATATATATATATATATATATATATATATATATATATATATATATATATATATATATATATATATATATATATATATATATATATATATATATATATATATATATATATATATATATATATATATATAATATATATATATATATATATATATATATATATATATATATATATATATATATATATATATATATATATATATATATATATATATATATATATATATATATATATATATATATATATTATATACATATATATATATATATATATATATATATACAGGCAGTCCCGGTTTACGATTTCCGGCTTTCACGATTTCGAGGTTACGACGCTTTTCAAATATATTCATCAGAAATTATTTCCCGACTTACGACGCATGTTCGGGGTTACGGACGCGTCGTACTCCGATCCGACGGAAGAAATCTGGCCCCAAAACGGCAGAATAATCATAATTTGAAGGTTTTTTTGATGTAAAACTCAATAATAATGCAGTTTACGTCGTTTTCAATGCACCCAGAGCATTAAAAGTAAGGTTTTCTTATGATTTTTGACGATTTTCGACGATTTTCCGGTTTACGACAATTTTCGGGTTACGACGCGGCGCAAGAACGGAACCCCGTCAGTAAACCGGGGACCGCTGTATATATTATAATATATATATATATATATATATATATATATATATATATATATATATATATATATATATATATATATATATATATATATATATATATATATATACAGGTAGTTGTCGACTTTCATTTATGGCATTAGGTTCCGACAGAGCGGTGGAAGTCGATCTCGTCGTAAAAGTCGACCAACCACATATGTACATGTATTCTGTACCTACGTTATATTATCCATCATATTTCCTAAGTATGACTAGCCTACATATACATTTTATATTATCCAAAAATGTGCATGTATAGTACCTATTTTTACGTTTAGCATATGAAATCTTATCATGCTTGAACTCCTTGATTAATACTTACTTTTATTACTGTATTTAACATTTTTATTGTAGGCATTCAAACCATCTGTCTGGTCTGTTTACATTTCTTATTCGCCATTTGCATTGCCAATCGACTACACGTATGACGTATTATTTACTTTTGTTTATTTATAGGTTTGAATTAAAAACATATCGTATTTGACGGGCGTATAAGATGCACTTTTAAAAAAAAAAAAAAAAATGGCCTAAAAAATCCCCTAAGTCCCTATGTACATAATGTAGGCTCAAAATTTAAGAATTTTGGCCGAAATTATACATGAAACGTCACGTAGATGTTGTAGCCTAGCGTAAAAATTCGGTGTTATCCTAATAACCTATTAAAAACAAAGTTTATTATAATTATATTTATCATTATCACACTTACCATCACACCGCAATTACTACTGCTAGTATTATAATCAATATCTACGTTGTTATTATCGATATTTTCATTAAAATGTTAATATCATTATAAAAATGTCTCTACAGCGGATCGCCGCATTCCACATTTATAGATATAAACAGTATGCGTGTGCTGCCACCTATTGGTGCTTATCTCGAGAGCTTTACGGATAACAAGGCTTCGTTCAGTTGGTAGTTGGCAATTCCTGCTAACATTCTTTTTACGCATAACAACATGGCTTCGATCAATTGGTGGTTGACAATTCCTGCTACCATTCTCTTTAGGCATAATAACAAGGCTTCGTTGAGTTCATACTTACGTAAACTCGTGCTAGCATTCTCTTTTAAGAATAATAACATGGCTTTGTTCAGTTGCTCACGAGACTCAAGCCGTTACATAGGAAACATTTTTATTTATTGAATTTTACCCCTTGATTGCATACTTTTATAATATTTAATGGATATATATAACATATATTACCGTAGGTAACATCTTTATTAATGTTTTTGTTGATTCTGGCGGTAAGAAACGATGTTTACAAATGAATGTGTTGCGATCTATTGGTAAACCTATGAGGTAGCTTTCAGCAGCAGGCGAAACATGCGATCGTAGTAAATGGCTGATTGTATAATACATATTTTGATAAATATAAATATGGTAAATAACTTCTTTATGAATGTTTTTGTTGATTCTGTTGGTAAGAAACAATATGCACATGATAACCTAATACTACAGTTTTTACTTACCAAAATCATATTAGCATAGGCTAGGAAACTTTATTTTTTTCCTCAATGTCCTGCTGAAATTAAAAGTGCGTCCTATGCAGACATGCGTATTATAAGCCATCAAATACGGTAATATGTTATTACATTTATTTGCAAAAAATAGAAATAGAACATACATTACAAAAATATGAATCTTTTACCATTTTCAACGACACAAACACACAATGCTGCCGAAAGCTGAGCATCTCTCGGATATGAGCGCTGCGGTAGCGGGAAAAAGTATCGTCACGCTCGGCGTTTTTAGCAAAATATAAAATTAAATATTATTATATATTATTATATTGTCGTAGAAATATTTAAAAAACGGTCAGTCGTAAGTCGCATAGGTCGTAAATTAAGTACTGTATGTATATATACCTGTATGTATATATATATATATATATATATATATATATATATATATATATATATATATATATATATATATATATATATATATATATATATATATATATATATATATATATATATATATATATATATATATATATATATATATATATATATATATATATATATATATATATATATATTTTTTTTTTTTTTTTTCTCAAAATTAAGTATTATAGATTCTGCTTTATTCTTTATTTCTTTGAAATGTTTGTCCAAATTTTGGTCACTGCTTATTTTGGCAAAACTTTTCCCAAGTATGTTACTAATGTCGAAGGGATCTAAAATATTTTTGCCATTACCTAATATAGCTTGCCTGGGTGGTTTGTTCAATTTATTTTTCAGAATTTTTCCCATACTTTTTGAATGGATTTTTTGCTTATTATTTCTGATACATAGGACCTCCAAGATATGAGGCGTCTACAACGAAAACGTCGATTCACCACACTTGGGCAAAAATAGTTTTATTACATAAAAATGTAGTTCGATACCTAAATTTTCATGTCCAAGTCTGCTTTTGCTAATTTTCCAACTCTAAATAGTCTTTTTGGCCTCAAACATAAGAGTGAAATTCCCATCCGTCTCGATTATTCTCCCTCACCTCCGCTGCGCGGGAGTCTGGGGGAATGTTTGGGGGGGAAGAGCGCAGATGGACCAATCACAGGCTTGCTAGCCTCTCCCAAAAGTCACGTGTAGTTGTTTATAGCTTCCCTTTACACAGTGTTACCACTTTGGTTGACAGCACAGTACTTAATTAAGCATTACTTCCATTGCTCTCAAGTATTTTTCGCACAACTTTTATAGAATATTCCATAATTTGGTACTTATTGCCTTATTTTCCTAATAATGATAATGATAATGTTTTTGTTATTACTTAATACAATGACAATTTTTAATGTCCAAAGGAAGAATGTGTCATGGTACAATGGTTACAGACCGTATCATTCGGGACGAAGGAAGCAAATAAGACGAACATAATGTTGTGCGATTTTCAGTCCATTTTACCAGATGGATAAGGGTGAATATCCTTTACACTACAAACCTGTTTCCCCCATCGAAAATGAAACAGGCCCGATTCTTAACCTCTGGTATGTTTCTAAATTTATCGTATTAATTTATTATTATAAAATGTCCGTCCCTTACTCTTCAGCAGCAGCTGAAAATTTTTCTGTACTTAACTTTTTTAAGATTAAATAGTGATCAAGACTACTGGCATTAATCATTGAATCATAATGGGAAATTAATTCAGGCAACCGTCAATATATGCAATAAAAAATGAAAATAATGAGCGATCCCTGTTTGGTTATCTTTTAGTAAGGATCAGGGTACTATCTACAAACCTATTATAGAAAGCTGACCATTCATTACTGCGTGATAATCCCTGACTTGTGTCACACGTATCTTCACGCTCTGTTCTTTTCCGTTTAAAATTCTTTTAACAAATGGCAGAAAGTATTCAAGACGACGTATTAGCACATAGTGGTGATGTAATTGGTGATGACCCAGGAGGGTCCCAGTGGTGTTGTGCCTCAGAGAGAGATACCAGAAGGGGACGAAGTGAATCTCGATCATGTGCTGGTATTTCAAAAAGAGGCCGAAAAAGAGAACGAAAAGTAGAATCTTGGGCTGCTAGTGTTTCAAAATGAAGAGAATCCTTGGCCAAGAATACATAAGCATGAAAACAAAGAAAGTGATGCCAGCCAGGGAAATAGGACAACCCTGTAAAGATGGGTGCTTTGAAAAGTTTGGAATGGGAAAAATCAAAGACATTTTCAAGGCATATTGGGACATCGGGGATTACGATAAACAAAATGAATATTTAAATTCGTGTTTCTCTCAAGTGCCCTTCAAGAGGAAGTACACGACCACAGCTACAAGTAAGAGGGAAGCAAAAATTGTGTACAGTGTAACACACACTGGTGTTGTTTTTGAAGTGTGTCGGGTTTGTTTTATGAACATTCATGGCATCAAAGAACGCAAATTGTCATGGATTTTAAATAAATGGAAAAAAGCTAAGATCCACACTGGGATTGTGCCAACTGATAAAAGGGGCAAGCGTGATCCTGCTAATAAATTAAAAGCGCAAGTTTTAGATTATGTACATGACTTTATAAAGTTATTGCCTGTGGTCTCAAGCCATTACACTCGGGCCAAGTCTCCTTTAAGGCAGTATTTGTCTTTTGGGGGTTCTGTTACTGGACTATTTGCTGAGTATCAGGAGTGGATGCACCAGAATGGTAATGATCAGCATACCGTAAAGGAACAAATGTTTTGGAAAATATTCTCAATATTTTATAATATTTCATTTGCTCCACCCAGAACTGATGAGTGTAATAAATGTGCACTGTTAAAAATAAAGAAGGAATCGGCACAGGAAGCAGATGACATGGATAAAGTAGCAGAGATTGTTGAAGAGATGACGAATCATGAAGACGCAAAGAAAGGTCTACAGCTTCTGAAAGAACCCCACGACCCGGATGTTCGTTACATTGCCATTGATCTCCAGCAACTGCAACCATGCCCAAAGATGCCTGTTAATAGGGCATATTATACAAGTAAGCTGTGGTTATTAAATTTTTGCATATTTGACATCACCAAAAACAAGGGTAACATGTTCCTGTGGGATGAAACAGTTGCAAAAAGGGGTCCAAATGAAGTCGGTAACTGCCTGCTTCGTTGGTTACAAATAGTGAGAGAGGAAGAAGGAGAAGACAGTATTAAGCAGCTGAGAATTTTTGCAGATAATTGTGCAGGACAAAATAAAAATATCTTCGTCCTGTTAATGCTGCAACAGATAGAGAAAAATTTACTTACGAGGGTGGAATTTATTTTCCTCGTAAGTGGGCATTCCTTCATGCCCTGTGACCGTGCCTTTGGTCAAATAGAACTGATGCTGCGGCGACAAGCGTACATCTGCAGTGTACCTCGATACCGCGAACTGATACGCACAGCATGCAAGTCAATATACAATGTATATGACATGACAAGAGAACATTTTGTGGATATTAAGGTGCTTGCTGATGTAGTCACGAATCGTTCTGCAGGGCTATTATCAAAAGCACGGCAATTTGTAATGAAATCCTCACACAAACAAGGCTTCTTCATGAAGAAAGACTTCGACCTTGTCGACCGACCTAACAATACCACCTACATCAACCTCCAGAAGGGCCGCCAGAGTCGTAAAGGACGAGGGCGTGGCGAGGGAATACAATTTGGGTTGGCATCAGTCGTGCTGCCATGCAAGTTTGATGGTGAAAGGATGCTCACCAGGAAAAAGGTGGAGAGCCTTGCAACCCTAGTCCCGATGATTCCAAGCACCGAACAGAGGAATGGTTCAATGATCTACTACAGCGGCAATACTCCTTGATGGCACTGCAGCAGCAGATTAATGTCGACTCAGGCGGCGACATTAACGAGGATGCTGACAGCCCTGACAACACTATCCTCCGTGATGAAGATGTCATGAGAACTCAATAGCTGTTCTGATTGCCATAATGTTGACGAACCGGAACGAAAAGGACCCCAAATTGCAATCACACAAGAAAAAGAATATATACTGCTAGTTGCAAAGAACGAATGTTAATAATATTTTTTGTTATTAAGTAAAATTACAGCAACCAGAACATGATCTAATTATGAGTACTTTCATGCATAAACACTAAATTTATACATTCAGCACCAGATTTACAGGGAAATTAATCATAAAACTATTATTATGAAAATGTGCATTATAATAATTGTTACTTTATATTTGCAAACTTTTCATGTATTTGTTCCATTGCTTTGCTGTGGTATTTTTAATTTATTTAACATTATTATTATTACTATTACAGTATTATCAATATTCCGGGAATGAGTAGTGCAATAGTGTAATGTGTACTGTATCATTACTGCTATTATAAATATTAACGTGCATGAATACAGCAATAGTGTAATGCGTACTGAATTAATACTATTATCAATATTTCATGCATGAGTACAGCAATTGTGTAATATGTACTATATTGAATTAAACATGTTGCATTGTATTTTGTGCTTAGTATTGATGACCTATAACACTTTTATCATTATTCTTTACGTCCGGAAGTATAGCAATGTATGTTTTTCCTTATTATCTGAAATAAGGCCTGAATTAAATTTTTAGTTCTTCCTTCCTATTATTTCAGCAGTCCTCTAAAGATTAAATACCACAATTACAATAATATATTATTTTCTACTTGATATTATGTAGAAAAATCGCTAGACATCATCAGGTTTGCATTCAGGCTGCGATAGTTTAAAACATAATTATTACTAAAACTGGGTAAAATAAGTACAAAATAATCATTAATACTTAATCATCAGGGAGAGCGGCGTGTTAAAGCTGTCTGGGAGAAAAACCACAAACAACGTAGTCAGCTGAAGCGTTAGCGACATTATGATCACGAGTAATTTATAAGCAAACACTGACCGCCACTGGTTTCATAATCGTTGCCTGATGCTTGGAACTTTGTAAGTTGGCTGGCATTCATCACACACCCTCAGTTTACTCTTGGATTTCAAGTTACTAATGTCATCGTCAGACAAAAGACCATGTGCATGTTGGTCAAGTGGCCAACGCTTTACAGACTCAGAAAATGAATGTGAATGTAGCACCTTGGAAAATGAGTTGGATTGTAACACCTTAGAACAGACCGTAATAGTATATGAATCTGATGAAATTTTTGATACTCAGGAAAATAATGAAAATGCCATACGAGATTTTGATGAAAATCGTGATTCCTGTAAGGAAAATTTTAGTGAAACAGACAGCACCTTTTATGTTAATCTACCCGAGGGCCAAAGATTCACAGATTCAGACGAGACATTTTATGAAGACATTGAAAACCCGGTAGTATCTGCATTAGATTATGAGCAAAATGACAATGCTGATAATAGTGATCGTGAAGATGTTTATTCCTACGATTTATTCAGTGATTACTCTAGTATTCACAATTCACAATTACAAACAAGTGGATCAGATGAAATTTTCTGTGAAGCCACGAAAAATCGAAATAATAGTGTATGTTCCGATGATGATAGTGAAGAGGACAGACAGAATTATCAAAATACAGGATCTGATCCTAGTGATAGCTACGCCGTGGTAACGCCATTTCCTTCCGTTGCAAATACAGACATTCTCGGTAGGTTTTTGGGGGAAGATTATTTTGGAGAAAATACAGAAAGCTATTTTGCTGACGATGAAATGGAACAGGCTGGTTCCGATTCATCTGAAGAAGAATAAAAATAAAATAAAATAAACCTAAGTTTCGGTAACAGCGACTACAGGCAAAAAGCACCAGTACACAACCAAACAGTAAATTTGGCAGCTGTAGGATAGCTGATAATCATAGAAATGGAATAATATTAGTTCTGAAGTTTGACAATATTAACTGTCAATAATGAAAAGACAATATTATTTTCACAATTAGGATCGAAAACCAAAATAATCGGGAAAAGCAAAATTTTGCAGGTGAGTATTTTTATTCTTATGTAACTCATATATTATTATTTTAGCATTATCTCACGGAACTCATTGCCACTTTCATTACTAGTTTTATATAGTAAGGAATGAAACCCGAATGTGTGTCTTTCTCGGCCGTTCGGTCCCAACTAACTCCGTTACTTTTTTTATTCATCTTCCCAGGTAAACAAACATCTGAGATAGGGTGGTCAGTCCAGTCCCGTTACTTTTTTTATGCATCTCCCGGGGTAAACCTTTACCTCTATCACAGAGTCTGTGTCGCATTTCACCCAGCCACAAAATAGTTTTAGTACTTTTGAAGTAAGTTAATGGTTATTAATCACATTTCATAATCATGCCCCGAATTATTTTATCTTTACAAACACAAAAAACATAAACAGTACCTATGATAAATTAATATTAACTATTATTGTTTAAAATGATAAAAACTTTGGTTGACATTAATTTTATGATACTTGAGTGTATAGAAAGATTTTCAATCACACCTAAGCATTGACTATAAAGTTTACACAAAATTAAAAATACAGTGAAGTGTTGAAGTTTGTGCGTGTATGTGTGTTCTTGTTGCCTATCATGGGATGAGTAAACTAAAAGAGTTACGACCGTAGAATAGGTCTGGTAACTCTGTTCAGCTGACAGCACATTACAAAAAATGGGTACCCAAACATCACATACTCAACTATTGCATTTTTTTTGTTTTTTTTTTTTTTGTTTTTAAGTAACTACCCTTATTAGGAAGCTTATTTTAATGTACAGACACTTTAATTTTTTAGTTTCCATAATAATAAGTAATTTGTAAGTGATTACAATCATATAGGCTGAGTTTTATGGAACATATTTAGTAAAAATAAGAAACCGGTAAACAGCATGAATCTAGTTTATTGCAAATATTCACTAGCTACTAATAAACTTATGCAGTTTGTTACATTTTCTTTGCAACAGTCATAAAGATGGTACTTGAAGCTTCAATTTGGTATAAAGAAGTTGTCTGTAAGTTGAAAATTAAAGTTTCTAGAGTAGAAAAAAAGAAAAAAATTTCAAACTAGTTTTCTGGCGTTTTTTGAATTGTGGCGAAACGATGTTTTCGTTGTAGACGCCTCATATTATTGTACCTTTTATGACTTCCTTTCTAAATTTGGCTGATATTTGATTGTATAAAGGTTTTAATGCATCTATTTCTAGTAATATAACTCATTTTTAATAGGTTTTCTTCTAGAAATGGTTTTGATTTACAGTATTTATTTTATTGAATCTTTTGTTTAGAGTATTCTTGCTAGAGTTTTTCTCGTACTAATTCAGATAGATCATCTGACCACCAGGGGACTTTATGTTTTTTATGATGGGGTTTAGAATGAGGAAAAGCTTTTTCTGCTGCCTTTTTAATGAAAAACACAAATACTAATTTCTCACTATGATTTTTCAAAAAATCATATGGCGGTACATTTCTGGTCTGTAAGTTAAAAATGTCCCAATCTGCTTTTTGCATGTTATAATGTGGGGAGTATGGTTTTGGTTCATCATTTAATAAGAATATTATTATGGGAAAATGATCACTCGAGTAAGAGTCATCACATGCATTCCAATCTAGTATGTCAACTATATTTGTTGAACAAAGGGTGACCTCTATTGAGGAAAATGTTCCATGGGTTTTGGAACAACATGTATTTACTTTGTTGTCAGTCAGACACAGAGATTATCTGTGTTCATTAAGTTTTCTATTTTTTTTTTTAATTTTATCTTGTTTAATATTGTTATAGTCCCATATATGATTACGTGCACTGAAATCTCCTACAATTAATGTGGGATTCTTAAATTCTTCTATCATTTGTTGTAAAATGTTTAAATCATATTTTTTATTGGGCTGGTTGTATAAGTTAATATCAAACATACTGTTTTCTATTTTCACTGTTATTGCTGAAATTTGTAATGCAGTGTAATCTATATCTACTTTGTCCTATATTATTTTATCATGGACACATATACTGCTGTTCCTAAATTATTTTCATTTTCCTTTGATGTTGTGGCTAGTACTGTAGATATTTACCTACATTTGCAACAAGTTTTCCTATGTATTGTATACATATAATCATTGGATCATACTCACTTATAAGTCGCTGAACTTCTCCTAAGTGCATTCTCGTTAATAATCGATTTATATATCACTGAATTATATAATGATTGAATAGTGTAATATGAGAGTGGTCAAATTACTCTAAATTATTTAAGCTGATATTTCCTTAAATTTTTTATAAGTTAATTTGTATTTTTGTAGGTCGATTTATTTTTTGTTGTATAGTAAACCCCCTGTATTCGCAGTCTCAGAATTCGCTGACACCTATTCGCGGATTTCTCTATGGAACTTAGATACACATTATTTGTGGAAAATTTGGGATTCGCGGTATTTTTCACCAAAGAATATTCACTAATTACTGTATTTCCATATAATTTTTAACTAAATGCACTTTTTGTGATAAAACTATTAAAATACTCGGGTAACCAGGTAGTGCTCGAGTTACGATAGTTAGCCTTACAATAATTCGATTTTGCAATGGGGTAAGCAATTAATACTGACACAAACAATATTTATAAAATATTTTTAAATTTCGCACAGGCACAGGCAGCAGTGTACAATCAGGCCGCGAGAGAGACCAAATTACAATACCAACTTCTTTTCCTACATCTCTTTATCCCATCTTCTGGTTAAAAAAGTAAAAGAGAATGATAAAAGTATTGTTAGTAACATTATGCTCTTGTGTAAATGCATACAGCCATAAACAACCGAACAAGAAACTGTTGTTTTGCTTACCACCTTTATCGGATAACAACAGCCGTTTCGCTTGTATTTCAACCACCGTACGGTAGCAAACAATTACCGTATTTATGTTGCAAATGACGTTAAGTAGAATAGGACTGATACATTTTTACATTATACCCTTATTCGCTAGGGATAAATGATTGGCAAGGAAATATACTGCTAAATTTAAGCGGCAAGTTGTAGCTAAAGCTGGGAAAACAATATTCAAGGTACTAATGACTATATATTAAATTGCATCAGCAACATGGATGAAACTCGATTTTAACCAAAATTGGAGTTATTTTAATCAAAACTACTGAGCATGAAAGAACACATATTGCTGCTGTTTTCACGCTGATAAAAGATAAATACATAAAGCTCATATTATGATGAAATCAAGTGAAAATAGAGAACGGAATCTTGATTTTTTTTTTAAGCAAAACAAACATGCCCCCAAATGGCCAACGTCATGTATTAGCAGAAAAAAAAAGCTCATTTCACAACGAGACGTATTTAACTTATGTTTCAACTTAAAAACACTTCATATAACAAAAAATAACCTCGAATAATGGAAAATAACCTTGCCCCATATAAACAGAGTATCTAGAGATTCATTTATGCTAACTAGAAGCAAGAAAAGAGCGCTGAACTGAGTTAAATATGGCGAAATAAACTTACCGCATACAGTAATTAATTTCCAAACCAAAACGTTGATCGCTATGATCGCAGTTTATAATACAAAAGCAATATAAGAATATATATACAATATTATTGGATACAGTGAAGTAAAGCATAACATTGTAAAAGATCCATGCAAAAGATGCATATTCGTTATGTTGATGCTTGTATAATAAGATATTAATATGTGAATATAGAGTACAGTATAATGTAGGCTATGCTACCATATATGCATATGATATACCATAGTGTAAGCTAAGCTAATTCTTCTTGTTATTCAATTTCTCTTTGTACTGAATTATCATAAGACAATCCGCATGAACCTCCAGAATTAGCTGATATTAATAATTACTATACCATATATGTATAGAGTATACTTTATAGTGTAGGCTAGGCTCCCATATACTGTATGTATACAAGGTACTGAATACCCTAGTGTAGGCTAGGCTATAATCGACATATGTATTTTCCAACAAACAATGGGTTTTTTAGAACCTAACCCCATCGTAAGTAGGATAATACCTGGTATAAGCATTTTTTGAGTTTTTTTTGTGTGCTTGAACTATCAAAACAGGCAGTTCTACATGTTTTTAAAGGGGTTCTAAGTATTCGTGAATTTCAGCTATTCACTGGGGGGTGTGGTATGTATCCCCCACAAATATGGGGGGTTTACTGTAGTTTGAATCTGACTTTCGTTAACTGTTATATTTTTACTATCTTGATTTAATTTCTCCATTTTGATGTTCTTTAGAAAATCTCTTCATACGATTTGATGTTTGTTTTTTCTTGATTCCTATTTCTCATGAAATTTCTTATGGTGTTGCTTAGGCTTTCTTTTGTTATAGTTTTATTTTTATGGCTACAGAGCATTAATTACAACCACAAGTATCTTTGTGTTCATTAGTTTGTTGTTCTTTCTTGGTTTTTCATGTGGGGCTTACAATTGGTGATAGGTGAATTTCTTTGCTTTCATTGTAGTTATCTGTACTTTTGTTTTCCATTTCAAATGAACTTATGACTGCTCCTAGAGGTACTGTTGTTACTATGGAAGACAGTGGAATGTTTGATTTAGTGTTCTGTTTCTGAACTTTAGCTTTTGGTGAGACTGGTGGGTTATTTATTTTTTTCAAGTTTGGTTTGGTGGAATTAAGCGGAGTCTTATCTAGTTGCTTCTTCCGAGTTGTGTTATCTGTTTTATCACCTTCACGTGATTTTAATTCTTCTTCGTCTTCCCCTATGTCATTAATCATTTCTATTTCCGGTAAAGAGGTAAATCGACTGTCCACCGTGATAATGTCATTGATATCTGAAATTTCTTTAGAAGAGTTCTTCTCATCTTGTATTTTTTGTAGAGGTATTTCTTTATTTCTGTTATCATTCATTTCAGTTCTGGTATCGTTTGATTTTGAAGTACGGTAAACCGCCTGTATTCGTGGGGGATGAGTAGCCCCCACGAATAGCTAAAACCCCCGAATGCTTAGAACCCTTCTAAAAACACTTAGAACTGCCTATTTTGATAGTTCAAACACACAAAAACAAACTAAAAATGCTTATACAGGTATTATCCTACTTACGATGGGGTTAGGTTCCAAAAAATGCATCATTTGTTGGAAAAAACGTATCTCAAATATAGCCTAGCCTACACTAGGGTACTCAGTACCATGTATACACATATGGTAGCCTAGCCTACACTATAAAGTATACTCTATACATACACGGCATAGTAATTATTAATATCAGCTAATTCTGGAGGTTCATGCAGAGTGACTTATGATAATTCAATACAAAGAGAAATTGAATTACAAACAAGAATTAGCTTAGCCTACACTATGGTATATTGTATACATATACCGTAGCATAGCCTACATTATGCTGTACTCTACTGTATATTCACATATCGTATTATACAAACATCAACATAACGAATATGCATCTTTTTCATAGATCTTTTAAAATGTAATGCCTTAATTCACTGTATCCAGTAATATTGTATATATTCTTATACTGTATTGCTTTTGTATTATAAACTGCGATCAATGTTTTGGTTTGGAAATCAATTATGTGGTAAGTTTATTTCGCTGTATTTAACTCAGTTCAGAGCACTTTTCTTCCTTCTAGTTAGTGTAAATGAATCTCCAAATAATTCATTTATATGGGGCAAGGTTATTTTTTGTTATATGTAGTGTTTTAAGTCAAAATATAGCTTAAATGCGTCTCGTTGTGAAATTAATTTAGCTATTTTTTTTGTTAATAGTTGAGGTTGGCTGTTTGGAGGCATTTGTTTTGTGTAAAGAAAATCAAGATTCCATTCGCTATTTTCACTTAATTTCATCATAATACGAGGTTTATGTATTTACTGTTTATCGGCATAAAAATAGCAGTACAGCAAACCCCCACATTCACGGGGGATGTGTACCACACCCCCCTACAAATAGCTAAAATCTGAGAATACTTAAGTCCCTCGTAAAAACACTCAGAACACAAAGTTTAAAAAAAAAAAAAAACACTAAAAATGCTTATACTTGAATATTTTAATAATTTTATCACAAAATGTGCATTTAGTCATGAAAATATAAAAATACAGTAATTAGTGAATATTTCTCAGTGAAAAATACCACAAACGGGCGAATTTGCCGCAAATAATGTGTATGTACGTTCAACAGAGAAATCCGTCAATAGGTGAGTCCGCGAATAGTGAGACCGCAGTCTCACTATTCACGGTTTTCTCTGTGGAACGTATCTACCCATTATTCGTGGAAAATTCGCCCATTTGTGGTACTTTTCACTGAGAAATATTCACTAATTACTGTACTGTATTTTCATATCACTTTTGTGACTAAATGCACTTTTTGTGATAAAACTATTAAAATACTCAGGTATAAGCATATTTAGAGGGTTTTTCTTGTGTTTAAACTACCAAAATGGGGAGTTCAAGTGTTTTTTTAGGGGTTTTGAGTATTGGCGAATTCTAGCTATTCGCGGATTTTAGCTATTGGTGGGGGGGTACGGTACGCATCCCACGCGAATATGGGGAGTTTACTGAGTAAACCCCCCAATTCGCGGTCTCACTATTCAAAGATTTTTCTGTGGAATGTATCTACCCATTATTTGCGGAGAATTCACCCATTTGCGGTATTTTTCACTGAGAAATATTCACTAATTACTGTATTTTCATAACTAAAATCACGAGCTGCAAAACGCACACCTGGGAAAATGTCTGCATTTAATGGTTGTATGGCCATATCTGCAACAGTTCTTGCAATGCATAGGTTTGGGAACATGAGGTCTCAGTTCCCTATTTAATCCCAATATTTTCATTTTTAAGGGCAAGGTTTGGCCACTGAACTTTATCTTTGCTATTTTGATTATTTTACTTTTGTCTTTCCTGCTTGGGACCTCATATATTTCACAGTCTTCAATATTGTTGCATCTTTTCTTTAATGAATTTAATAAAATTAATTTGTCTATAATTTCATCATCAAGATTTGGCACTACTGCTGGTGCCTGCACACTATTCATTGTATCATGTCTTGTAACATTTATATTTACGTTATCTATATTTTTAATGTTCTGGTAATTTTCAGATTGGTTTCTGGTTGTTGTTTCAACCAACCATTCCCTTTTTTTAATTTGTCTTATGCTCATCTCGTGATAGGCATCGATTCAGCATGTAATTTTCTCATTTCAATAACGATATGTCTTGGTCTACTGGCAAATTCAAAAACCTTGACCAGTTTGACTCTCCAAAGAGAGAATCAAAGTGAGTCAAGGCTGGGTCAGACAATATCTTCTTCTTTATGGTTTAATATATGGCAATTAAGGTTTTAATACCAGCTTAATTTTCATGAATTTGTTTTCTTTTGAACAGTCCACTGCCATCCTAGAAGTTGTAGGGAGGTTTGTAAGTTTCGCCATATAACGGTTTTTATAAATTTCGATTAGTTCCTCATTGAACGGGTAGGTACTGTTCTCAGCTAGCACTCTGCTGGGCCCGCATTCGAATCTCCGACTGGCCAATGAAGAATTAGAGTAATTTATTTCTGGTGACAGAAATTCATTTCTCGGTATAATGTGGTTCGGATTCCACAATAAGCTGTAGTCCCATTGCTAGGTAACCAATTGGTTCTTAGCCATGTAAAATAAATCTAATCCTTCAGGCCAGCCCTAGGAGAGCTGTTAATCAACTCAGTGGTCTGGTTAAACTAAGGTATACTAAACTCATCCAGGATGAGGTCCCTCTCACCAGGGAGGCCCAACTAGGGGCAGAGCAATACAGCAAACCCCCTGGATTCGCAGGCTCATGATTCGCGGACTCAGTGAATTGCGGGATTTTCTGTGGAACCTATCTAAAAATTATTCACGGGAAAACTCGCCCATTTGCGGGTTTTTTGTCAAGAAATATTCACTAATTAGTGTATTTCGATGTTATTTTCATGACTAAATAAATTTTTCATGATAAAATAATGATTTACTAATTTTCAAGTATTATTAAGATTAATAATAATAATAATAATAATAACAATAATAATACTGCAAGATTAAATAATATGTAACAAGATGAAATAACACGTAATGTTTCTCTCTCTCTTTCTCCCCTCCTATTTCAGTTCTCTCTCTCTCTCTCTTACTGAGATGAGAGAATATTTTTATGATAATAACTGATTTACCCTAATTATAAGTACTAATTTTTGAATATTAATAAGATATGATAATAATAATAATAATAATAATAATAATAATAATAATAATAATAATAATAATAATAATAATGAGTTTTGGAGATCATGGGGGAGGGTGAACCTGTCAAATATGTCAAGTAACCTGACAGCCAGGGTTGGGTGGTCAGCGTTGCCAACCACTACAAAGTATATACTGAAAAATCTCTCTCTCTCTGGCCAAAGGATAGAATGTGATAAATAAATAGATAACTAGATAAATAGATACTTAATTCATAGTGTTTTAAAAACATAAAGGTACTTCTTTGGAAGATAAAACACAAACATCTTTTGGTTGTCAGTCGCTTAAAGAGAAATGGATTAGAGATAAACTCACTCTCTCTCTTTTGCTTGTACTGGCTGAATATAAATTAATGGTAACTCTATCTTTCTGTTGGCTGGAAGGGTTAGAAGTATGTATGTATATATTTTTAAAGGTAGTAATGTTTAAGATGACTTTGTAATGATATTAATAAAAATATAATTTCAAAGGTTAATACAGTAATAAGATAATAATTTAGGGTATATTTGATGTAGGATGATTTTTTTAAGTATAAATTTGGTATCTGAACTTTCAAGATAGGCAGTTATGAGTGTTTTTAGAGGAGGGGGGGTGTTAACTATTCATGGATTTTAACTATTAGCGGGGGGGTCTGGTACGCATCCCCCACAAATACGGGGGATTTACTGTACTGCTACCCACAGTGGTAACTACCCTGGGATCCTCACCTGAATATACACCACACCCACAGTGACTGAAGGGTCATCAGTCCGTCGAGATCGGACCCAGCACTGAGGGCATGGTTTGACATAAATATTTCCCCTCGCTTGACCACGTCGGGTACTCTAGTTTTACAAGTGGAGCGGCATGCCGTCCAACTCCACCCTTCATCAAGCTAAAACAGCAGTGAATTCAGTAACCCAATACCATGCCAAGGTTGTAAGCAAAAGAGGAAGAAGGGAAGTGGAAAATTTACAGGAGGAGGAGGAGTAAAGGAGTTAAAGGTCCCAATGTTCAGTTGAATCCACAACAGAGAGAGGAGGCATAAAAGAGCATACTTCCCTGCAGTGGATCCCAAGCCCCTAACCTCATCGGGGTTGGGATCAGGGGGATGGGATTTCTAACATGGAGACTCATGGTAAAGGTTAGGATTCATCCTAGGAAGGAACACAGGAAATCTGCCAGACATAACAAGATTTGATGTTAAAAGAAGGCATTGTTTTACGGCAAATCTACACACTGACGAAACTGATCTAATCTACTGCTCCTTACTCATTACCACCTTGGCTGATGAGGACAAGAATTTAACAGGTCAAAAGCTTTCCAGGCAACGCATTTCCGCTTTTTCAGGTGCAAATGCTACTGGTGGGGATCACTGCAAATCAGTGGTAATTTGACATGAAAAGCAATCATGTGTCCCACATGGGTTGATGGACAGGCTCCTCTTGATTTGGTATCATTAGGCCAAGACTTGGTTCACCTGGACAGGCTCCGTGATTTGGTATCATTTGGCCAATGCTTGATTCACCTCCAAAATTGTAACCAATTGATTCCATAACCATTTTTGCAAGGAGGTTATTCGTCACCAGACACAGGACCTTGGCACTGCTAGACATCAGGTGAAGGCTTAGCTCCTAATGGACAATGCACCTGTGCATCCTAATACAGCCCAGTTCGTTGGTGAGAAGGTCATATAGCCTAAGGGTCATGTATCTGCCTATTTGCCACATAATATGACTGTACTTGTTCAGCCAATGTACCAAGGTGTTATTGTTGCAACAAAACAGCTATAAATGAGGATATTCCAGGAGGAGGTGATGATAGTATTGGAGGACGAGGAGGAGAAGGAACAAGGTTTGGATACAAGGAGGGAATGGACATTGGAGGATCTTCAAAAGTATTCGCTGAAGTCTGCCATCTACAACTTGCAGAGTCTTGGAGGGATGTTACCACAGAGACCATAAACCATGCCCAGAACTTTATGCTGAATGGACACGAGGGCATGATGGCCTTCTAGGGGTTCAATGTACGTGCCCAACTCACGACTGGAGCAACAACGTTGAGGAGGATAATGTACAGGAGTGGCTTGATGACATGGTGGTGACCTTGGCTGCCAGCTGCTGTAGTTGCTGGTGGTGATGAAGAAGCACCTGAAGACGATGGCAACAACGATGAGACTGTTTCAAAACCCCTGTGCACCCAAGCCAATCACCATCCACTTCTTCGGTAACGCATTCATTCAGCATAGAACAGCAGGCGAGCAGGTCTGCAGTCTTCATTGATATGTGGAGCTCCTTCAGCAAGAATCTGATGCGTCACTGCTCCACTTTAATAACCCTGACCTGGGCATCTCTATGCCTCTGCCAGCTACTTCACCACTTAATGTCACCTGGGAGTCACTGAAGGCAGAGGAAGATGATGATGATGATGCCAGTCTCAATGACACAGTCAATCTGGAGGTGGGGGAGGAGGTGGAAGAGGACCTGTAAACCTACTCACAGTAGGTGACAGAGAAGTTTGTACGTTTTTTTTGTGTAAGACGACCTTTAAAAGTGTTTGAGTAAAATGAAATAAAATTGTGTATAACCTGCCGTGTTGCATGTTGCATATAAGAAAAAAGGCATTTGCTTTTTTTTTTAAGTGCATTTACACAGCACAGGCAGTCCCCAGTTATTGGCGATCGGGTTTTACGGCACTTGTCAAGTGATACTAACGGAACTTTCAGCACCGATATGCGCCAATCTCCACTTTTTGGTGCTGATCGCCCGTTTTCGGCGCTGATATGTGCTGATCTCTGGTTATCAGCGCCGATTTCCGGTTATTGGCACTGATTTGTGCTGTTATCACCAATTTTCAGTTATTATCATGCCATCGGGAACAGAATCCCGCCAATAACCGGGGCCTGCCTGTAAATATTTTGTTACAAATACTGTATAGGAAAATAAGGTAGATAATTGCTTTTTGTATAGTTTTCAGTTTAAAGTGTGATGGTTGATGTTCACAAGCATATTAGTGTTTACGGTTATGTGGTATTGACAAGGTAGGGGGAGGAAGGGTAAAGAATAGCCATTTCACATCCATAAGGGTTGTTTTACTTGTGCTTATCCAGATGTTGCCCTTATCAAACAGGGCCTTGCTCTATTAATCCAGATAATCGAGAGATTACTGTATTTGAATACTATGATCTTAAAAAATACAAAATTACTTTGCAGTCATTATTCACAATAGGAGTAAAACTGAAGAAAATAATGGCACCAAATAATAAGAAAAACACTCATCGGTATAAAAAAAATTAGCTAATCATTGCCATCTGAGACAAGCGATTATGTGAGCTCCCTTTGGTGAATTCTTCTATTGATAACAAATCCCTTTGGTGAATTCTTCTATTGATAACAAAATATTTCCCTACAATTGTAACATACTGGACAGCAATTTGATCAAAATTACAAAATTGTACACCATACTGAACATCATGTTTCTCTTTGTTTCTTCATAAAGTTTTCTAGGAATTATAAAATTATCCTTGATTCCTTAAGTAAAACCAATTAGCATACATACAGCTAACTGACAGAAACAATAACTTCAACCAGCACTGGGAACATAGGAATAAGTCATGCCATTTAGGGAGAAAAAGATAAATTCTAACAGAATAATCTGATGCAATACTATACTCACCATCTTTGGGTACTCAATGAATATTTCCTGAACCTGCCAATCACAAACTTTGTATTTTCTTTCTTAGACTTTTTTCAATGGAATTGGTGTCTAAAGCAAAAGAACATCCACCTGCAAATATACTGTATTTTAACAATGATTTAAAATCAATGACAATTCTTCAAAGGAGACAAAAGGCTTGGAGATATAATACTAAACATTTTGAAAGTCATTTGTATTTGTCATAAGTATACAAACCAAAGCCTTTGGTATATATGAGTATCCTTCAATGCAAGCGAGAACTGATCGTTAAAACTTGGTAACAAGATAATTAACTGATGGAGATTGAGGGTGGGTGGGGAAACTCTCCTCTCTCACCATTCGTCACTGCTCACTTTCTCTTCAACCACAGGAACTGAGCAGGGATTAAAGTGTATAGAAGGTTCTCATTTGTACACCAAGTAAAAAAACAAATTACAGTCAATCCCGGGGATTTGCAGGGGATAGAGACCACAACCATTTGTGAACAGCTAAAATCTGCGAATACTTGACACATCCCTCAAAAAACTCTTATAACTACCTATTTTAATAGTTCAAACACCAACAACCCCCTCTAAAACTGCTTATAACTTCCCATTTTAATAGTTCAAACACCAAATATGCCTTCAATTATCATCCTAAAACACTTTAATAATATTTCAATGAAATCTTACATTACCCTTAAAAATATATTTGTGGCTTACAGCTATGTGTGAAACCTAATCAAGTGCCCCTATACTGTATTCAGGGATGCACATTTTCTTTCATACAGTTACTATTCAAGCCATCCCATTTTCTTTTACAGGGGAAACATTAGTATGTAATTCACAAGAGAGAGAGAGAGAGAGAGAGAGAGAGAGAGAGAGAGAGAGAGAGAGATGCACATTAAAGATATTCAATATTAAAATTATGTGCATAAATCATATGGGCACTGTACTCACCAGTGATCAATGCTGACTGAAGATGATGGTGACAATGATGATGAATCAGCTGTGCAGTCTGATGAAGGAATGAATGACTGCACAGCAAAGCAGAGTGTTACATCTCTGGGGGTGCCTCTTCCCCTTCTTCAAGAGGCACTTCATCAGGGGTTTCAGGAGGCGCCATCATGTTCAGGTACTTGTACATTCTCACAAAGGTGTTATGATAGGGCTTCATGAGATCATTAACCCTTAAGGGACGGCATAATTTATCAATGTGCAACACCCCAGACAGGGGAAACTTTGAGGTTGCCAAAATAAAAAAAAAGATCACATCAATGGAAAGAGAATGACACGTACATTTACACTGTATAAATAAAAAAATTCTAAAAAATTTTTCCCTACCTTCCACGAGAAGTTGAAAATGACTATTTACAGGGGTTGTGGGGCATCATTTACAAGACAATTGTAAATTTTACCAACTTATATATGTTTTTTCTAATAAATAAATTTGTATTTTGTAAAATTATTATTACTACTCACACAATATCAAAACAGGTAAGAAATAAAAGCAGTAACAAATTTTTTGCATATTTGCTGAAAAATATTCATGTAAATTTACAAGAAGGAAGATTCAGTAACTTTTTTTTTTTACTTTTACATGCTTTTTCTAATATTTCTTTGCAATTTTCTTCGTAAAATTACATTTACAACTGACATACTAAACATTTACAACTGACATACTATCGTAAAAGACAAAAACTAAAACAACAGCAACCCCTCCATATATTTACAAGCAAATTTACAAAAAGACTCATGTGAGAGAGAGATGCAGTACTTTCCCCCTTGAAGTCACAAGCATTACTGATACTGGCCTAACTCTCACGTCTGTATAAAAGTTGTCATTAGTGAATTCATAGCATATAGAAGTATTGGCACCTCTATTTCGAATCATTACCATAACAGTGGTGCGTAATTCTGTTTCACACTGACGCTCAATCCGTCGACTTCCCCAAACCTGTTTTACTTCACACTGAGGCTCAATCCGTCCCGTAAGGGTTAAAGCCATTTGAAAAATTAGTGAAGCTTTCCCTAGAATCATCCCATGCCTCTATCATCACCTGCAACTCCCTTGGCTTTCCTCAAAATCTGGTATAGACCTTTAAATTCTTCTAAATCCTGCTCCGTCCGGGGGATAGAGAGTACATGAATGAGGGCAGCGAGTTCTTCTCCACCAAGGGCCATCACAAGGATTCTACCATCTTTGTATGCCTTCTCGATAAAGACAATGGCACTTTCTGTCACGCCGTAACGGGCAGCTACTTCTCCTTTGATTTTTGCCCTCTCTTAACATTACAATAATGTCTATCTTCTGTTAAGTCATGATCTTCCTTTGGCATTTAGGCTCTTGTCCAGGTGCTGTAGAAGAAGCAGGACATTTAGGAGGCATCTTAGGGCTCTATTTAAAAAGATCTGCGAAGTACGCACTGACATATACGTAAGCAACACTAGAGGCATTTGCAGTGAACCGAGATGCTGGGTCATTTGCACATCATATACAGTACATATATACGTACATGGCAGTGTGCATATCAAAACTGGTATTCTGTGCATACTGTACATTTTATTGATATTTTGCTGTTGTAAGATTATTTTGAAATGATATTAAAGTGTTTTAGGATGATAGTAGAGCATGTCTAAAATATGTAGGTAGTTTGTAGAATGACAGGACTATGTTTGTCTCCGGAACCTGTCAGTCATTCTATTTTCAGGCTATATTGTCATGACTAAATACATTTTTTAATGATAAAAAAAGATTTACTATTTTTCAAATATTACAGTACTGTAATAAATAAATGTAAAGAGAAAAATATCAATAAAATGTATTTTTTTTAATGTTCTACACAGGCCAAGCGAAACGCAAAGCTCTAGCAAAGGAAAATACATCTTGGGACGGATGCTGATACTGTATACCCAGGCGCAATGCTACTCGACACACTGTTGGCTGTCGTTTGCAAACCAGCCAATCCTGGAGTGCAATCATTTACCTTGGACCTCACTGGCTGCACCCCTCAAAGATCTGTCTTGTGGAGATGGGCTGCTCCATCCCACACCTCTGCCAGTTCACTGCATATAGCCTCTGCTGATTGAGTGTGTTGTGTATCTGTGTGCTCTGAGTATCTTTGTGTCTTGTTTTTAATCTTTGTGTACCTCTTTTAATTGTGCCCTGATATATATATATATATATATATATATATATATATATATATATATATATATATATATATATATATATATATATATATATATATATATATATGTGTGTGTGTATGTATATTTATATATATAGATACATAAAGATATATATAGTTACATAGTTATATTATATTTTATATATATATATATATATATATATATATATATATATATATATATATATATATATATATATATATATATATATATATATATATATATATATATATATATATATATATATATATATATATATATATATATATATATATATATATGATTATCACTTTTGTACATGATTCATTTATCACACATTATCACAAGTGAAGTTCCTCATTGGAGGGGTGGGTAGAGTTCTCGGCTAGCACGCTATTGGCCCAGTGTTCGATTCCCCGACCGGCCAATAAAGAATTAGAGGAATTTATTTCTGGAGATAGAAATTCATTTCTCGTCATAATGTGGTTCGGATTCCACAATAAGCTGTAGGTCCCGTTGCTAGGTAACCAATTGGTTCTTAGCCACGTAAAATAAATCTAATCCTTCGGGCCAGCCCTAGGAGAGCTGTTAATCAGCTCAGTGGTCTGGTTAAACTAAGGTATACTTAACCACAAGTGAAAAATAAGAGACGGGGTGTAGTCCTGACCAGTTTCGACCTTTTTATCACCTGTGGTAATGTGTGATATATATATATAGATAGATAGCTACAGATATATACAGCGATCCCTCTCCACATCGCGCTTCAACTTTGCCGGCTTCATTGCACCGCGGATTTTTCAGAAATATTCATCGAAAAATTAAAATTAAAAAGTACCACCATATCAGTAGCCATATTGTGGAAAACAGCAATGTTTCATTATGTTACGTGAGGAGAACAGCTTGCGAGACCGACACGCAAGGACTGGAAGCTTCATATATAAACCACGGGCACTCGGACAAGGCATGTGATTGGTTCCCGGTGCGAGATCAACCAATGAGAGCACAAGTGGATGTAACCCGTGAGCTGACTGGCTGCGCATCATTGCATCATCACGCAGCTTCTTCCCCTGCTGGATCCCTCTCGTTGCCACTCTTGTGCTGTAGACGCTCTCAAGTGTACTGTATCGCGCGCATTTTGTGTTGTGTGTTGTTAAAAGTTAACTTGTCGTGCCCTTACAATGCCTCCTAAACGCCGTGCCCCTGCAAAAGGTTCTTTAGTGAAAAGGTCAAACTTTTAGACATGTTAAAAGAGGGCAAAAGCTATGCCGCGGTAGCACGCCATTATGGCGTGAATGAATTGACAGTGCGCTATATAAAGAAGGAGGAAGTTAACATCCGCAAAAGCGATGAAATAAGCTTCAACAGAGAAGTGAAATGTGTGATAACTGTGAGTAATAAGAGAATAGTGAAAGTGGAATCTGCATTAGCCTTGTGGGTTGCTGATGGCAGAAAAAAAAATGTGAGTTTGGACAGTAATATGATCAGAACAAAGGCTAAATCTCTCTACGATAAAACCTTGCCCGGTGACGATGACGAAGGAGATGCTGAAGAAGGCGCTGAAGAAGATCCTGACGACCCTCAACCCAGTACTAGCGGTGCCACGAGTGATTCGGCTGCTCGAAGACGAGACTTTGAAGCCAGCAAAGGCTGGTTTGAAAAATTTCAAAAAAGGTTTGGCCTCAAAAGCATGCCTTTGTATGGTGAGGCTGCCTCTGCTGACACCGAAGGTGCTCGTCGTTTCGTGGAGGATGTGTTCCCTAAACTCATCAGTGATGGTGGCTACCTCCCTGAGCAAGTCTTTAACATGGACGAGACAGGTCTCTTTTGGAAGAGGATGCCTTCTCGAACATTCCTCTTCAAGGATGAAGTGAAGAGGGCAGGCTTCAAGGCCCACAAGGACCGTGTCACACTCATCATGTGTGGCAATGCTGCAGGCTTTATGATTAAGCCAGGCCTTATTTATAAGGCCAAAAATCCACGGGCCTTAAAAAACAAAAATAAGGCTCTGCTCCCCATGTATTGGATGAATAACTCTAAGGCCTGGATAACGAAAGCCCTGACCATCGAATGGTTCCTCCATTGCTTCATTCCCCAGGTGAAGCTCTATCTGGCTGAGAAATGACTACCCTTTAAGGTCCTTCTCTTGATGGACTGTGCAGGAGGCCATGCAAAGAACTTGGAATATGATGGGGTTCAGATCAAGTTTCTGTCCCCTAACACCACATCTTTAATCCAGCCGATGGATCAAGGTGTTATTCGTGCCTTTAAGGCACTCTACACGCGTTCAACGATGGATAGTGCAGCAGATAATTGCATATTTCATAAGAATCGTTCAGATAGTGAAACAAGCATGAAATTTTGCACAAGTGCTCTTTAAAGTTCCCTCTATCAGAAAAGGGCGCTGGCCACGCAAAAAATTTAATATGGCGGCAAGATGGCGTATCGACAGATTTTGGCTAATTTTCACTAGAATGGCATGTATTTGCTTCTAGCAATATGGTAAAGCTCTTCCATACTATTTCTTGTGAATATTATGTTTCTGTAGCTTCCCAGTACAGTTTACCTTTAAATATGGGGGCTATATGGCTGCCAAGAAAAGGTAGAAACAATAATTATAATGAGAAATAATGCCCGTTCAACAATTATCGTTTTAAGCATGGATCTTGGTTTCTGTGGTTTTAGATCCTAATGAGGCCATCTCTTTCGAATAACTCATCAATTTTGAAGGAAAATTAATAAATGTAAAAGAGTGTATGTCTGCACACAACCAGGGCACACTGGTGACATCACTGCTGTGTAACTCAGCATGGGGTTCAGTGCCAGCTAATCCAGCTTTACTAATCCTGTAGTCTTAGACTAGTAGTTGTAGTATAGTTTAGTTTAGTGTCCCAAATGCTTTCTAACAGCCCCAGACCAGCTATAGTTAGATAGCCGCACCTGAATAGACAGGATGTGCCAGCGCGGAGAGCCGAGCCAAGGGTATGGGGGCTGTACATGATGGTTCATGTACTTACCCGGATGGTGTACAGATCACACGGGACTTAAATGGCACTGGATGAATGATCGGGCTAGGTGTAGGGAGACCGAACCTAGTTGAATCCCATACAGGAATGTGTGCTTTGTTTAAGGTGGTAAAGGATAACCCCTCGGCCTTAATCAAAAGTGAAATCATGGCAGAATGTGATGCCAATCCAATATTGAGCAGTAGAAAAACAAACTGGAGTTTGTGTTGTCTTTGTCAGAAGGACAAAAGAGGTGAGCACTTGACATCACCTCCAAGTCATCATGTCCTAGACCATGATGGGTACACAATGCTGGCAAGGAACATTCCCATGTTCAGTGAAATTAATGAAATGCCACTGATAATGGATCCAGCAAGGCTGGATGAAGGTGATGGCATAGAGGCCACTCTCAGGAAAAATGCAGCAAAAATACCATGTGAACTGTCGCTTGTTGTTTAACAACACTAAACTGGACCGTGCAAGAAAGCGACAATCCAATGACCAGACCAGCAACACTGAGACTAGTCGTGCAAAACTGCGCCCGAACCAGTCATGACAATGAAGTTTGCATTTTCTGTGAGAAAGTGGCACCTGCATCTGATCTCAGACAGGCTAGTACTAAGGGCCTTGACTTGAAATTGCGTGAATGTGCAGAGATACTTAGTGATGGCAAGCTCCTTGCTAAGTTGACTGGTGGGGATGTCATTGCACAGGAGTTTAAGTATCACCATGCCTGTCTTTGTGCCCTCTACAACAGAAAAAGGTCCTACCTGAGGAGCCTTGAGAAAGACCAAGGTAGCACTGAGTCAGAATCAGATGTGTATCCACTAGTTCTGTCAGAACTGATGACATACATTGTTGAAAACAACCTTTGTTCAGATGATCCAGTCACATTTCGGCTGGCAGATATTTGCCACCTCTACCAACAACGTCTGGAACAATTAGGTGTAGAGTCACCAAGTGTAAATTCCACGAGACTCAAAGACAAACTTCTGGCAGAAATTCCAGAACTTGAGGCTCATAAATCTGGCAGAGATGTATTACTTGCATTTCAAAAGGATGTGGGAAAAGCACTTGCTCAATCATCTGATCTTTCAGAGGCAGTTATCATTGCTAAAGCAGCAAATATTCTCAGAAAGTCTATACTTGATCATCAGTCACGGTTTGATGGCACATTTTCTGAGGCTTGTGTACGAAATTCTGTGCCTCCTCTCCTGCTCCAGTTTGTAGGGATGGTTGAGCATGGGGCTGACATCAAGTCAAAGTTACGATTTGGAGCATCAAAGTCAGACCAGGCCATTGCACAGCTCATGCACTTCAACTGCTACTCCCGATACAAAGAGGGAGCAACAACTCATAGACACTCCAAAGACAGAGAAACACCATTCCCAGTCTACATGGGACTCTCAGTCTATGCCAAAACCAGGAAGAGAAACCTGGTTGAAATGCTACATCAGTATGGCCTCAGTATCTCTTATGACAGAGTACTGGAGGTCTCTGCACAGTTAGGAGATGCCACAGTTAGCAAATATGTGGAGGAGGGTGTGGTCTGTCCCCAGTACTGCGAAAAGGGTTGTTCACCACTGCAGTGATGGACAACATCGACCACAACCCATCTGCAACTACTGCCACTACCTCCTTCCATGGAACTAGCATCTCCATATTTCAGCACCCCACCAAGGAGAACACTGGACAGGAAAGACAGCAACTAAAGTTTGCACCTGAAAGTGAGGTCGGTGCCTGAATTGCTGGACACATTCACAAACGAGAATCAAACATTCCCAGCTTCCCTTAGTGAGGGTGGTAGGCTGTACACATGTCAGAAGTCTCAGCTGACCTCGGTCCTGGAGAGTCATGTTACACTAGAAGACAAAGAACCAAAGACTGATGTCCTCATTGTAGATGGATCAGCTTTGGTCCATGCCTTGCCACCAAAAGAAAGGAAAGACCTTTGAGGGCTATGCACTTTGCGACTTCTTGCCTGTGATACAATCCTATAGCAGCAAGTACACATCATCACATCTTGTATTTGATGTATACAATACATCCAGCCTCAAAGCTGAGACCAGGCTCCAACGTGGTCAAGGAGGAAGGCGCAAGGTGACAGACAAGAACACAATTCCATCCAACTGGCGCAATTTCCTAAGACACGATGCCAACAAGACAGAGTTGTTCCAGTTCCTGGCAGACAAAGTTGCCCAGATGTCTGCCACAAATGTTGTCATTGCCACGAAAGGGTCTGCTGTCCTCAGCACTCATGAGGCTAGTCTTCAGGGACTGGAAAAGTGCTCTCATGAGGAAGCTGACACCCACATCTTTCTCCATGCCAAATATGCCACAGAACATGGAGCCAAGACCATCACGGTTAAAGCAAATGACACAGATGTTCTTGTCGTTGCAGTCAGTGCTTTCTCCACTCTCCACAATCTAGGGCTAGAGAAGCTATGGGTGGCATTTGGCCAAGGCCAGAGCCTGCGCTGGATTGCTGTGCATGACCTGTGCAACTCTGGGCCAGGAGAAGGTGAATGGCATGCTCTTCTTCCATGCGTTCACAGGCTGTGATACAGTGTCAGCCTTCGGAGCAAGGGCAAGAAGACCGCCTGGCAGACATGGAACATCTTTCCAGAGGCCTCCACTGTGTTCTCCAAACTGAGTCACTACCCTCTCAGAGTGGAAGAGAGTGACCTGAAGGTCCTGGAGAGGTTTGTCATACTTATGTATGAAAGATCCAGCACTGCTGGCACTGTGGATGAGGCTAGACTTGATATGTTTGCCAGAAAACAAAGGGCATATGAGGCCATTCCACCAACCAGGGAGCTCTCCTCCAACACACCAAGCGTGCTGCGTACCAGGCTGGTTGTGTGTGGGGGCAGGCCACCCAGTGTCAGCCACAGCCAGAGAACCCTGCTGAGTGGGGATGGCAAAAGTCTGGTGAAGCATGGCAAGTCCTCTGGACAACCAACTCGCCCTTAGCCAAGAGTTGCCAACAGCTTACCAAATGTGGATGCAAAGCAGGCTGTCGGGAAAGGTGCAAGTGCTACAAGCTGGGTCTTCCCTGCACAGCTCTGTGCACTTGCAAATGTGAAGTCTAGATAAATATTGCCCTCTCTTCAGTAGATAATCTAGCTTGAGCATCCAACGTGTCATGCTATGCCTACCTTCTTATCCTCGAATTTTTCAAAGGTGTAGGTTGAGAGACCTATACATAGATTGGTTGTGTTTAGTCCGTATTTCTCTTCTTTTCTTTTTATGGTTACAGTCTTAGACACAATGTTGTGTGACCATACCATTACTATTTCAGTTGAAAATAGCATATTAGTTAAACTGTCTGATCACATGAATATACCATTAAATAAAAACAGTTGGTCTCTATGTCTGCTAGCGCTGTGGATAGAAAAAAACTTTTATGGCAACCATTTTGTACGCCATCTTGGTTACAATTCATTTAGTAAGGGTTTTCAATAAAATGTGTGGTATGGAACATTTTTATAACCTAAAAGTCGAGGTTTAAAAAAAAAAAAACTGGCATATTCCATCCAATAGATGCTCCCAAACCAGTGAATCTCAACATAGATGGTGGCCATTTTGAAAAATAGCCGCCATCTTGGATTTTCAGGTGGCTAGCGCCCTTTTCTAAGAGAGCGTAGTCTTAGGAATGTTTGTGCCAAATTTCATGCTTGTTTCACTATCTGAACGATTTTTACAGCAATCTGCTGCACTAGGAGGGCCTCATCACTGCACTTGACGACGATACCGAAGACTTCAGTGTGAAAAAGTACTGGCATAACTACGACACTGCGTCATGCTTGTGTAATATCCAGCGAGCATTGAAGGACATGAAAACCGAGACCATAAATGCTGCCTGGAAGAAATTATGGCCTGACGTGGTTCATGATTGTAAAGGCTTTACTCCTGACGAAATTCATCACTCGGCGGTGCAGAAGGCGGTGAAATTGGCTAACATCATCAACAATGAAGGATTCATCGACATGACGGAAGATGACGTCAACGGTCTTATCGATGCCCACTCGGACCCACTGACAGATGAAGACCGCGTTGAGATGAAGTCTGCGAGTGAAGAAGAAAACCAAGAAGACGAAGACGAAGACATTGAAGAGCGTGGCCTTACCCTGGAGAACCTGCAACAATTGTGCAACATGGCAAGGGCAATGCAACAATTTGCTGTCGAGTTTAGGAACCGTGTTGACAGGGTTATGCCCTTGTACAAGGGCATTTTACAGCAGAAGAAAAAACAACGACAACAACTACCAATCACCATGTTCTTCACCAAGGTAAAAACCCCAGCTACACCATCAGTGCCTCCGAGTGAACCTGAAGCATCTATGAGTGAAGTGGGAGCCTCTTCACCGCCAACACGAGCTTCTTCGCCTCTTTCGGAAGAAAATGGTGACGATCCAGCGCCGATATCTGACGATGAGGCGCTTCCTGAACTGACGTAAAGGCCTCATTATACCTGTGCAGTAACACCATCATCGTCATCAATTAATCATCACATTCATCGAACTGCACAGGTATCTCATCATCGTCATTGTCACCTCAAGATATTACGCTACTGTCATTGAACATACGTGTTAACGTCTCGTATGAGAGTGAGTGAGTGAATGTATAATAATTAAGGTTTTATAATTACAGTACAGTAATGTACGTCTCATATGAGAGGGAGAGAGAGAGAGAGAGAGAGTGAATGTATGTACAAGGTTTTATAATTATTGTACTGTACAGTACAGTAAATATATTTACGTAAAATAAGGTACTGTAAATAGTATACCTGTACAGTACATTTGTTCACTTTTATACTTACCTCGCCTACGTAATGTTGCTCATACATGGGTGTTTTATATATATATACCACCCATAGGGAGGGGCCAATGCTACTTCGCGGGATTTCACCTTTCGCGGGGGGTTCTGGTCCCCATTATCCGCGATAGAAGAGGGATCACTGTATATATATATATATATATATATATATATATATATATATATATATATATATATATATATATATATATATATATATATATATATATATATATATATATATATATATATATATATATATATACCATACATAGTTTTACTTTCCGACTTACGGCGCTTTTCAAATATATTCATCAGAAATTATTTCCCGGCTTACGACGCATGTTCGGGGTTACGACGCGTCGTCACGCGATCCGACGGAAGAAATTTGGCCCCAAAACGGCAGAATAATCATAATTTGAAGGTTTTTTTGATGTAAAACTCAATAATAATGCAGTTTACGTCATTTTCAATGCACCCAGAGCATTAAAAGTAAGGTTTTCTTATGATTTTTTACGATTTTCAACGATTTTCCGGTTTACGACGATTTTCGGGTTACGACGCGGCGCAAGAACAGAACCACCGTCGTAAACCTGGGGACCGCCTGTATATATATATATAAGCAGTCCCCAGTTATTAGTTGGGGTTTCATTCCCAACAGCGTGACAATAACCAAAAGTCAGTGATAACAGTGCCAGGGATTGGTGCTGCTGTTAAGTGGGGGATCGGCACATATCAGAGCTGAAAATCCAGCTATCATTGTTGCTAGACAAGCACCGTAAAACTGGATTGCCGATTACAGAGACTACCACATCAGAATTTCTTCATATTTCTTGCACTTGGATCTTAAGGCTTTGTAGTGACAAACGTATCCAAAAAAGCGCAAAGAATTCAAGAAAGTTAAGGGGGCATTGTGGCTATTACAATTACATATGTATCTGGTAAATAAGAGACGGGGTGCAGGTCCTGACCGGTTTCAACTTTATTTCCAGTGCCTTGGAAATAAAGTCGAAACCAGTCAGGACTACACCCCGTCTCTTATTTTTCACTTGTGGTTAAGTATACCTTAGTTTAACCAGACCACTGAGCTGATTAACAGCTCTCCTAGGGCTGGCCCGAAGGATTAGATTTATTTTACGTGGCTAAGAACCAATTGGTTACCTAGCAACGGGACCTACAGTTTATTGTGGAATCCGAACCACATTATGACGAGAAATGAATTTCTATCAACAGAAATAAATTCCTCTAATTCTTCATTGGCCGGTCGGGGAATCGAACGCTGGGCCAACAGCATGCTAGCCGAGAACTCTACCCACCCCTCCAATGAGGAACTTCACTTGTGATAATGTGTGATAAATGAATCATGTACAAAAGTGATAATCATATATATATATATATAATATATATATATATATATATATATATATATATATATATATATATATATATATTGTATCTATCTATCTATCTATACATTATATATATATATATATATATATATATATATATATATATATATATATATATATATATATATATATATATATATATATATATATATATATATATATATATATATATATATATTGTATCAATCTATCTATACATTATATATATATATATATATATACCGTTTACTGACGGGGTTCCGTTCTTATAAAATCGTATAACATCGTAAAATCGTCAAAAATCATAAGAAAACCTTACTTTTAATGCTCTGGGTGCATTGAAAACGATGTAAACTATTATTATTGAGTTTTACATCAAAAAAACCTTCAAATTATGATTATTCTGCCATTTTGGGGCCATATATCTTCCGTATAACCCGAACATATAATAAATGTCGGAACAAGTAAACCGGGACTGCCTGTATATATATATATATATTATATTATACTGTATATATATGTATATCTATATCTATCTGTATATAATATATACTGTATATATAAATCAGGGCACAATTAAAAGAGGTACACAAAGATTAAAAACAAGACACAAAGATACTCAGAGCACACAGATACACAACACACTCAGTCAGCACAGGCTATATGCAGTGAACTGGCAGAGGTGTGGGATGGAGCAGCCCATCTCCACGAGAGTACATTGACACAGTTTGTGCAGTTTGTATATTTTTTGAGAATATTACTTGATGGGCAATCATATAAGTGCTTTGTTTTATGTGTAGATTTGCAGTCATCCATTTGAACTGTATTCTTATTGTCACACTGAGGGCAGTGTGAGATAGCGTGACTGTGATGCAGTGATGTTAGGGAAATTTGAGAGAGAGAGAGAGAGAGAGAGAGAGAGAGAGAGAGAGAGAGAGAGAGAGAGAGAGAATAAAGGGGAGGCAGAGAGAACAATGATAATGCTTAAAGCTGTTGTTATTGCTGTGAACTAAAGATATGCTGACCGAAGTAAAAACTTCTTGCACAAACTCAAAACAGTGAGCGAGTGTATCGCGCCTAAAAGCAATAAAACCGATCGTAAAAGTTGGAAACTGTGGCCTCGCAATTAGCTTACCCAAGTCATGAGTCAGCCCCGCCAAAAAGCTAACATCAACCAGCTCTATAACCCTGCCTTCAATAGGAGGCATTTTCATGGAAATTCCAGGAAATTGGGGGCTGGACAAAGTGATGTCCTTCAACACCCTCCAATCAAACATTCTAGGGAGGGGTCTTTCACACCCCCTCCTAAGATCATCTCCAATCAAGTCCTCTAAGGAGAGATTTGAATCACACCCACTACAGTCCTTCCCAATCAACTGTTTGAAGGGGAGACCTTGCAGATAAATCCTTCCAATAGGACTAGAAGGAGGTGGAGATTGCAGATAACAAGAAATCCAGGGGTTCAAGAGCCAGGAGAGCAACTGTGGAGAAGCAGATTCGAGCAACGACCACCAGGGAGAGTACGTCTCCCCTCGCTTTCGTGTTCCCCATTCCACTCAACTCTATAAGAGTGATTTCGTTTATAGAGTAAACCCCCCTATTCGCGTTCTCATGATTCGTGGACTCATGCATTCGCGGGATTCTCTGTGGAACATATCTAGCCATTATTCGCGGAAAATTCGCTCATTCATGGTATTTTTCACTGAGAAATATTCACTAACTAGTGTATTTTCATATAATTTTCATGAATAAATGCACTTTTTGTGATAAAACTATTAAAATACTCAGGTACATGCATTTTTACTGGGTTTTTTTACTGGGTTTTTCTGTGTTTAAACTATCAAAATGGGCAATTCTAAGTGTTTTTAGAGGGGTTTTAAGTATTTGCGGATTTTAGCCATTTGCGGGGGGTGTGGGACGCATCCCCTGTGAATACGGGGGGTTCACTGTACCACTGTAACATGTTAGTTTGTACTGATCTTTTATAATCTTTAATAAGTTATATTTCATTATTAAAGTGAAGAAATTACAGAACTCATCTCAATACACCTTGCTGAGAGATATCAGTACTTTAAGAAACGAACACTGGTCCGCTAATCAGAACGAGGTACCATTCTGATTAGCAGACCAGGGTTTGTTTCCCATTACCGCACATCAGAATTTCTTCATATTTCTTGCACTTGGATTTTAAGGCTTTGTAGTGACAAGCGTATCAAAAAAAAAAAAAAATCAAAAAAGTTACAAGGGCATTGTGGCTATTGCAATTACATATATATATATATATAATATAAAAATATATTATATATATATATATATATATAATTACATATATATATATATATATATATGCTATATATATATATAGTATATATATATATATATATATATATATATATATATATATATATATATATATATATATATATATATAATATATAATATATATATATATATATATATATATATATATATATATATATATATATATATATATATATATATATATATATATATATATATATATATATATATATATATATATATATATATATATATATATATATATATATATATATATATATATATATTTATATATATATATATATATATATATATATATATATATATATATATATATATATATATATATATATATATATACATATATATATAT
>NC_089750.1:40224996-40357496 GCF_040412425.1 Macrobrachium rosenbergii | reverse complement strand
CGAACCACCCACCCCACCACAGCGAAGCTGGGGACGGTATGGGAGGGAGCGAATCCCTCTACCAATAGGAGGAGTCCCTGAACTCGGAGAAAACGCCATCTAGCGTCACCCGAAAGAGTTGCAAGGCTGAGGGGGGGGGGTAGTGGAGAGGAGTAGGCTACCCGGAAGGGGACAGGAGACAGGGAGAACATGACACCCGCTCAACTGCATCCTTCCCTCCAAATGAACTTGGAAGGGTAGCCTACTCCAGGGAGCTACACAACCCGAAGCCCAACTCCTGCTAGGCGAAGCCTAATATAAGCCTAACCTAGTATAGGTTAGGAAGGAGTAAGGGGTGTAAAAGGAGAGGAGGAACCAGCAGGGAGAGAAATTTTGTGCCGAGAGCCAACCGGGACCGAGAAGGGGGGGGTAAGTAGGCGACTAGCCTAGAGGAAACACATCCAAAGAACTCGATTCCCCCAAATGGAGGAAGAGAACTAAGGGGCTCACTCTAACCACCATAAAACGACCCCGGAGGAAACAGCAACCAAAACTCTCTCAACCTGATCTCCGCACCCAGGGCAAGGGGATGGAGCTCACACTACAAAATACCATCACACATAAACAATCAAAATAAAATTAAGTTCATAGGAAGCGTAGCCTACCTCGGGGGTGAGGCCCACTGGAGGTAAACCACACAACCAAAAAACAATAAACAAAAATAATTAAAAATACTAAAAATAAAAGAAGAGCACCATCTTCAAGTATAAAATAATAGCCTATGAGACTAAAATGAAAATGAACCCAACCTGGTGGGGGGGGGGTACTAGGCGGAGCATCACCCTAAGAAAGGGCGATAGGCCGATAATGCAAAACAAAAACTAAAAAAGGGGGGGGGAGCCACCGCAAGGAACCACCAGGAAGGAATTCAAGGGGTAAAAACCTTTCTATAACGACGAGGAGACAACTCCAACCAAAAGAACAGAAGGAGTCGCCTCGCGGTCGACATGGCTGACGGGGGACGCCGTGGCGTCATACGAAGATCTCAATATTTATGAAAACACGAGACCAAAACAGCCAAAAACAGATCAAAAACCCCACAAGAAGATGGTACTTAACTTAGAGATGGAAAAGGTGCTTGATGCCATTGCAGATGATGAAAAAACAATCCAAAAAGGGGACGAGCACAGAAAAGAAACGAACGTATCACGTGCTAGAAAATGGAATGAAGTAGGTGGCGCTGGTGTCGCCGTCCTGGCGGGTGTTGAGTGTGGGGCTGTAACGGCTCACCGCTCTTTTTACGGGGTTTTGATAAGGAGAGATCTTTCGAGTATATTTCCGTGGTAGTGGTATTTCACTCACCCTTCATTATACCGACGTCTTCCTAAAGACGATCGACTGGGGGTAGTAACCCCAGCTTTCCTGAAAGCTCTTTTTCTCTGGTATATCTAGCATTGTTATACCTAGAAATTCGTGCTGTAATGGAATTTCACCGGGTGACACGGGACCTTCCTCAGAAATAGATTTTTCCTCTGTCAAAATCCCTTTTCTTGAATTTTGTTTTCAAAATTATTTCTTGAACACAGGGATAGACATTAGTAGTTTCGTAAAGGTTGTCAAGGTTGCAGATGTACTCCTTATCCCTCAAAATTATGCAATCCTTTAACTGAACATCAGTAATAAATGACATCATTAGCCCATTTTCTTCTAATGCAAAATTGATGTTGTTGACATTTGAGATGATTACATTTTCCTTTATCAACTTGGGGAAGGGATGTATGGACATCAGTACATCTGCATCTTTTTGATTAAAGGTAACACTAAAATAGTAGACCATGACATCCTTTACCATAGGGGTATAATGCCCTCTCTACCAAAAAATCATTAATTATGCTTTCTAGCTCCCTGGGAGTAATTAATGTTGGGCTTAATATTCCATTATAAGCTAACAAAATGGCATTTAATAGGTCTCTATTATCTTGCAAGAGAGTTCTGACATTACTAATGAAAGTACTTAGGTACTGTTGATCCTCTAATTTATTTACTTCCTCAGTTATATTTTTGTTGATTGCATTAATGAATACCTTTAGTTTTTCTAACTCTTGGTTATTTAAGTTTTGAAAATTTATAACTCTATTTAGGACAATGCCTCTTGTTGCTGCCCATTTTTCCAATTTATCTATATGGGCCCTTTCTTTTTCTATATTAGAGTCAGTTGCTACACCAAACAGTTGATTAAGTGCTGTTCCTATAAAAGGTAAGAGGGATCTTTTGGATCTTGTATTTAACACACTTCCTATGTCATTATCTAGTTTTTCCAACAATGGTAAAACAGTGTTATTTTCAATTTTTAGAATTATTGATTTTAATTCCCTTTGAACATCTTTCAACGTCATTTCACTGATAATGTCTATACTCACAATCCCCAGGTCTTTGATTAATTTCACAGATCCCTTTTCCTCCAGTAGTGCACCTTTCCGGATCACCACCTTGGATGACACATAAAGCAGTGTTATGATAATCAAGAAGAACCGCATGTTTGTATCTGTAAGAATAAGCCTTATCAGATATTCTATATACATAAGATATTTTAATGTCTACATATATTGTTTATATATAACAGTTCAACACTTTACATTATTTTTATCTTTTTCTTAAGTTATAAGTTATTTGTTCCTGCTTATCTTGTTTCAACCATTCCTTCATTCTTTCATTGGACCAAGCGTCTGTTTTTATTACCTTTACATGATTATAATGAACAATTCTTTCCTTTAGATCACTCTCACTTATGACCTTTAGCTTATTTAATTTTAACACTTCTAATACTCTATAAGGACCATGAAATTTTGGCGACACTTTTACATTAGGACCTTCTGGAATATGATTCTAAACATATACCTGAGCACCTACAATTTCTGGTTTAGCTGTATTTTTGTCATAGTACTTTGCTTGGACACTCTGAGATTCTTTAAGTCTAGTCCTCGTCTGTTTGATCGTTCCATATGTACGTCTAGTTTTCCATGCAATATAATTATAATTATACGCATGTCGGGGTGGTGTGGCTCATCTAATAACGTATCTGGTAGTCTCTTCGGGTATCCATATAACAAATAGTGTGGTGATTCTCCTACTGTTTCATTTACAGTATGGTTTATAGTAAACTGTACGTCTTCCAAAGCTAAATCCCAGTCTTCTGTATTAGGTTTAGCTAAAGTTTTCAGGATATCCTTTATTTTACAATTTGTTCTTTCTACTGCTCCATTTGAACTTGGTTTATATGCTGTTATCTGACATTTATTTATCTCATAAAATTCACATAATTTTCTTGAAAGTTCACTAGTAAATTCAGCTGCGTTATCAGAAAGAAGAACTTGTGGACATGAATGTCTCATAAAAATTCTAGATTTAAGAGCTTCTGCTACTGTAATTGCATCTGTATTTCTTACTGGTACAATCTCTACATATCTTGTTAGATAATCTAAAAAGACTAATATTTGTTTATTCCCTCTAACAGTGGCAGGAAATGGACCTAAAAAATCCATTGATATGACTTGGAACGGATTCAGTTCCGATGGATCTTTTTCAAGTGGAGCTTTTGGATTTACGTTACCTTTACTTCTATTACAAACTACACAATTCTGTACAAAGTTCTTGGCATCTATACGACAATGTGGCCAAAAATAATTTCTGGTTATGATTCTACTTGTCTTTTTGATTCCTGGATGTCCTCCTAACTTATGTGAGTGGGTTAGTTCTAAAACTTCTTTGATTAGTGTTTTTGGGATGTATAGACGAGAATAACCATTCTTCTCTGTTGGTCTTTTATATAATAAACCATTGATTAAAACAAAATCAGGTTTTGAAGATTCACATGTCATCAATTGTCCAATTATCTGCCTGATTTCTGTATCCTTTCCTTGTTGTATTTGTACTCTTTCTAAATCTAAGTCTACTACTTGACAGCTAAAACAAAAAGTATTAGTGGTAATGCATTTCTGTTTCTTCTTGGGATCTGGATAATGCATCTGCTAGTGTATTAAATTTTCCTGGGATATATCTGAATTCTGGAGCAAATTCTAACACACTGATGAACCATCTATTGAACTTCATATTATTTGTAAAAGTTCTCTTCTTAAACAAATCACAAATGGGTTTGTGATCAGTAAGTACATTGACTTTATGTCTTTAGATTATGTGTCTAAATTTCCTTAAACCCCAGTACAGTATAATGCTAAACATTCTCCTTCTATTGTGCTATAATTCCTCTCTGCTGCATTTAATACTCTACTGGCATAATATACTGCTCTCATTCTTGTTTTGTCCTTTTGTAATAATACAGCCCCTAGTCCGGTACTTGAGGCATCACAGGCTAAGTAGAAGTCTTTGGAGAAATCTGGGTAGACTAATACAGGATTCCTGGTCATTTTACTCTTTAGTGTTTGGAAGGCTGTCTCGTGCTCTTTATTCCATTCATATTTGACATCCTTCTTTGTTATTCTATTAATGGTTTGGCTATTGTAGCAAAACCCTTAATGAAAGGTCTATAGTAGCCTACCATTCCTAGGAATTGTCTCAATGCTTTCAAATTTGTAGGAGCTGGATATTCAACTATTGCTTTTATCTTGCCGGCTTGCATTCGCAGGCCATCTTCACTAATTACATGACCTTAGTATTCCAAGGATTTCATCAAGAATTGACATTTCTTTAATTTAATTTTTAATCCTGCTCTTCTGAATCTTTCTAGGACTATTTCTAAAGTTTTGAGGTGACTTTCTAAATCTTTGCTAAAAATGATAACTTCATCTAAGTAAACTGCAACATTTTCTATGTCCTCCAGTATCTGAAGCATTAATCTAACAAACATTCAAGGAGCCAAAGTGAGTCCAAATGGCATGACTTCAAATTGCAAGTGTTCTATCAAATTATCAACTATGGGTCTTTGGCTTACTGGTAATCTGTAATTAGGAATAAAGAATGGTTTTGTTCCATCATCTAACAAAATTTTATGTCTTAGGACATTTGTTCTACCTAATTTATCTCCTTCTATAGCTATTACATCTCTGTATTTTTCTAATACCTGAATCAATTTACCCTTGTTTTCTGGAAAATCTGTTTTATTCACTTTTTTGCTTAATTCAGATGTTTGACCAGTTACAGAGAAAAATGCTTTTCCTTCTAATGTTAGTAATGGATTGTTAATAGGTATTCCTTTGCAAAAGACAATGCCTGCATATAGTATTAGTTTGTTATCTGAGTAGTTTTGGACATAAACTTCACAAGTACTACCCTTCATGTGGACTAAAGAATTATCCATCCTGACAAATTCTGGTAACTCTTCATTTAGTAAAAGAACGTCTTTAACTTCTATCTCTTCTTTTCCCCTTAGATGTATTTTTGCTAAACACTTTGGATGCAAAATTACCTGTCTATTTAATATGAATTGTACTTTATCATCATCAGCAGTGCTTACGCAACATATTTCTTCATCTTTTATCTCTACAAAGTAACAATGTTCCGCTTCTACACTATTTTCTTCAGTTACTGCTATTATATCATTTATATCTACTTTATTTTGTTTAACAAAATTTCATTTATTAACTTCCTTTCATTATCACAACTTATTACTACATTGCTATAACTATCTGTACTTATCTCTGCAAATTTCTCATCATAGACACCTTGTTTTTCATCATAATCAGAACCTTGGGATCACCATTATTTATTTCTGGGTCATTTCTTTCTTTGGAGGATATAATTTCTGGATGTGCACATCTTCCATTTCTAGTCTGTAATTGTGGGAATTCCTCCTTTCTATTCCTTTCCATTTTCTTTCTCGCTTGTTGAAGTTGTCTCAGACAAATTGATCAGATTTGGGTGAAACTTTTCTTCTTCAAGCGTAAAGCATACGTTCCTTTTATTATCTGGTTTCAGGTTAATTCTTCCTTCTCTGCAGTCTAGGACGATTCCACACCTCTTCATTAAATTAAATGAGAACAACACCTGTGCAGGAAAAAATCTGTCTTCTAAAACTATAAAACTTTCAACAGTTTTAGGAGATGAAAGGTCTATTTCTAAGTTCACATTTCCTAAACTTTTAACCTGTTTACCTGCTACTCCTTTTATTATTTTGCTTTGACTCTGAATTAGCGTTTCTTTAACGCCCAAGTCATTTGTTAACGTATGTTTATCAATTATGCTCAAAGTACTACCTGAATCCCTAAGTACAGTACATAATTTATTATTTATTGGAACTTTAATAATAGGTAAATCCTTTCTGATTAGTTCTTCTTCGTCCATGGAAAATACAACTTCTTTACTCTGCAAATAGGATAGTGAAGATGAACCTTCTTCCCCTTTTTACTAATTATTCTACTTTTAGATTATCTTCTTGAAGGGACTTTCTTGTGGTATTATGTGTAGGGATAATTTGTCATTGACTTGAAGACTTATTTGATGTTGAGCGATTACTGCCTAATTCAACTATTTCTTTATTTCCTTCTTGTGTTCTAAACCAGCAATTCTTTGTTAAATGTCCTACTTTCTTACAAACCGTGCAGATTCTAGGTTTTCTGCACGCATTTGTAAAATCTTTATTGAATATACCAATATCATATTTCATTAAAATAACCAGATTCTTTCAGATAACCCATCTCATTAAAATAACCAGATTCTTTCAGATAACCCATCTCATTAAAATAACCAGATTCTTTCAGATAACCCGTAAGGTTATCTACCTCAATGTCACCATTTAAACTTCTAAAATATTCTTCCCAGTTAGTAAGTACTTTGCCCTAAGGCAATTAAATTTAGGACATTGCACCAACATGTGCTCAACGGACAGCTGACCACCACAGTGAGCACAAACTGGGGCACTGGTTCCCTCTAAAATATAACTATGAGTGAAGCGGGTATGGCCAATCCTAAGCCGTGTGAGGATGATCTCAAATCTGTTGCTATTAAAACCCTAACTCCAAAAATTCAATACTTTTTCTAATGTTTCTGTACGTCCTATTTGTGGATAAAATGGGGGAAGTTCATCTCTCCTGCCATTCTGTACGAATGTATTGTCTGATAACTGGACACATATCCAAATGGGACACCTTATTAGTTAAGAAATCACATCTTGCGGCATCCTTCGCTTTACTATCAGCCAGTTCATTCCCTTCTAGACCAGTGTGCCCAGTAATCCAACATAACTTTACTGTTTTGTGGTGTACAGAAAGATAAAAAAAAGTCATTCTTGAGCCTTTTGAATTAAGGGATGGGTAGGGTTAAACTTCTTTAGGGCTTCTAAAACACACCTTGAGTCACTATATATTACTGTGGATTTAAATTTCTTATCAGATGCATGATTTAAAGCATCAACTATGACTGCTGCTTCAGCAATGAAAATGGATGAGGAGTCTGATAACTTTTTTATATGTGATTCTCCCTCACACACCACTGCACATCCTACTCCATCTTCCGATTTTGATCCGTCAGTATAGATTTTCCTGTCATTTATATGCCTCTCATCATGCTCCAAAAACTTGTTTCTGACTTCTTCTTCTTCTGAAAGATCTTTCTTCCTTGTCTCTTTAATGCAGACATCTATTGCTGGACTAAACCATGGAGGGATAGCAGGGTATTGAACTTGTAGGATCTGCATTTTTATGCTTTCATCCTCCAGTTCACCTGGCTGTCTGATTTGAAATGGTATTGAAGATCTAGATCCAAAAAGCCTTGAGTTGCACTGTTTTAAGATCTCAAAAGGATTCTCCTTTGAGCTTTTCATCCACATGGTGTATCTCAGACCTAGCTCATGCCTCCTTAAGTCCAGTGGTAGCTGATGGGAGTCTACATAAATACTTTCAATGGGTGGAGTTTTAAAAGCTCCAGTGCAGATCCTTAGCCCCATATTATGCACAGCGTCCAATTCCTTAAGTTTAGTCTTTGAAGCAGATGAGTATACTTGGCAGCCGTAGTCTAACTTTATAAACATACTGCATTATAAAGCCTTCAAAACGATTTCTTATCAGTACCCCAATTAACCCTTAAACGCTGAGCCTCTATTTACGAAAGTGTCTGCCGTATGCTGGCGGCGTTCGGGAGTTAGCGCCGAAGCTGAAAAAAAATTTTTTTCAAAAAATCACAGCACGCTTAGTTTTTAAGATTAAGAGTTCATTTTTGGCTCCTTTTTTTTGACATTGCCTGAAGTTTAGTATGCAACCATCAGAAATGAAAAAAAATATTATCATATATAAATATTGAAATATATGACAGCGCAAAAAAAATTTCATATATAATTGTATACAAATCATGCAGTGAGCAAAACGGTTAAACCTAATGAGTTATTTTTTCTTTGTATTGCACACTAAATTGCGATGATTTTGGTATATAACAAATTGTAAAATGATCAAAGCAACACAGAGAAAATAATATCACAAAATGATGCATGAATTCATAACGAGCGGACGTAAAAAAAAGTTTTTTTAAAAATTCACCATAAATCAAAATATTGTGCTAGAGACTTCCTGTTTGTTGCAAAATGAAGGTAATTGATTGAATATTACTAGACTGTAAGTGTTTTAGCTTACAATTGCAGTTTTCGACCATTTCGGTCGAGTTAAAGTTGACCGAAGGTAGAATTTTTTCTATTTATCGTGATTTATATGAAAATATTTCAAATATGATAAAAGCTACAACCATGAGTTATTTTTTGTTGTATTCTACATGAAATTGCGCACATTTTCATATATAAAACTTTATGTAACGACTAATATAAAACGGTACAAACATTACGACAAAGTGACGAAAGAATTTCTGAGATGTTCGGCCGAGTTACCGCGCAGACTTAAGGAAAAAGTTTTTTTCAAAAATTCACCATAAATCGAAATATTGTGCTAGAGACTTCCAATTTGTTGCAAAATGAAGGTAAATGATTGAATATTACTAGAATGTAACAGTTTTAGCTTATAAATGCGTTTTTCGACCATTTCGGTCAAGTCAAAGTTGACCGAAGGCTGAAATATTGGCACATTGTGATTTATATGAAAATATTTCAAAACTGATAGAAGCTACAACCACGAGTTTTTTTTTTGTATTCTACATGAAATTGCACACTTTTTCATATATAAAATTTATGTAACGACTAATATAAAACGGTGCAAACATTATGACAAAGTGACGAAAGAATTTCTGAGATGTTCGGCCGAGTTACCACGCGCGGACGTAAGGAAAAAGTTTTTTTCAAAAATTCACCATAAATCTAAATATTGTGCTAGAGACTTCCAATTTGTTGCAAAATGAAGGTAAATGATTGAATATTACTAGAATGTAAGAGTTTTAGCTTACAATTGCGTTTTTCGACCATTTCGGTTGAGTCAAAGTTGACCGAAGGTTGAAATTTTGGCACTTATCGTGATTTATATGAAAATACTTCCAAAGTGATAAAAGCTACAACCATGGGTTTTTTGTTGTATTTTACATGAAATTGCGCACATTTTCATATATAAAAATTTATGTAATGGCTAATATAAAACGGTGCAAAAATTACGACAAAATGACGAAAGAATTTATGAAATTTTCGGCCGAGTTACAGCGGATGTAAGGAAAAAGTTTTTTTTTTTAAATTCACCATAAATCGAAATATTGTGCTAGAGACTTCCAATTTGTTGCAAAATGAAGGTAAATGATTGAATATTACTAGAATGTAAGAGTTTTAGCTTACAATTGCGTTTTACGACCATTTCGGTTGAGTCAAAGTTGACCGAAGGTTGAAATTTTTTGTAGTCGACGTATGGTATGTCCACTCGTCACCCGACAGACAATTTTAGTCGACTTACGATACGTCCAGTCGGCGTTTAAGGGTTAACATTACATACTACTTTTAAATTACTTAGTGATCTCTTCACTTTCACTTTTAACTGGTCAATGTTTATTCCAAGTGAGCTTTTCATCAAATACCATTCCTAAAGATTTCACTTCAGTAGAGTAAGGTAAAATAATTCCATTTAAGGTAAGACTTGGAATGGTTGCCAAGACTAGAAGATTCATTTAAGGTGGCAGACAGTCAAGATCAGCCTGCCCCATAGAGGAACATAACCCCACAGTTCAGGGCATTCAAGGTCCACTCAAGAGTAAGAGTGCTTTTCTGACAACTCAGTTCAACTGCCAGAAATTCCAGCTTGACTAGAAAAAACTTGATTGATCGTCGGCAGAAAAAACCTTGTCACTTGGTGGCGAGAGCTAATGTAAAAAAGTAAGGACTGTGATCTGTCTAAAGGAATACTGCAGTCTAAGAGTGAGCAAGGGTTGAGAAGAACTATAGTCTGAAGTGAATGGCTCTCAGCTCTCTGGCATACATGTGAAGGTTTGTTCCCCTTGGGACATGTCCCAGAAATTTCCCAGTTCCCTGAGCAGGGTCCCTCTACTAGAGCAAAGAGTGAGAAGCAATCTAAGACTAGTTTCATGATGAGGGAATTCTTCCGAAAGTCTCAATTCGGACAGATACCACCGTAAGTCCGATGAAAACCAGGTCTTTGGGGAAAAAAAGCAGAGTTCGGTTACAATTCTTTGTCCTTACTGGTCTTTCATGGTCAGAAAAAAGACAAAAGCAAGCAGTGAGGAATAGAGAGAAATCTTATGCCATAGATGTCGAAGCCTAAATTCTCGCACTGGAAGACCCTGTCTCGTAAGACAGGTCTGATATATCTTTCGGAGTTTGTATGTGGACATAAAAATGATATTTTTATGATAAAATAAAGTTTTGTACATACTTACCCGGCAGATATATACTTAGCTATAGTCTCCGACGTTCCCGACAGAATTTCAAAACTTCGCGGCACACGCACAGGTAGGTCAGGTGATCAACCATACCCGCCGCTGGGTGGCGGGAATAGGAACCATTCCCGTTTTCTAATCAGATTTTCTCTTCCACCTGTCTCCTGAGGGGAGGCTGGGCGGGCCATCAATCGTATATATCTGCCGGGTAAGTATGTACAAAACTTTATTTTATCATAAAAATATCATTTTTGTACATGCAACTTACCCGTCAGATATATACTTAACTGAATGGCACCCTTGGAGGAGGGCAAGAGACAGAAAATAACTAAAAACGGGAAACAACATATGTTGTAGGATAAACAAAAACCATGGTTCTTACCTGATTGGGCAGAAGACTTCATGGATACTGTCTATGAGTCTGCTTGCCTCAGGAGCTTCAGCGAGGATGTGACCTGTGACTGACAGCCCTTCTGGATCGTGCCAATGGGGATGACCCACTAACATGGCCGAGCCTATTAGCGGATCGTGTCAAAGGGGGCTGACCCACTTACATGACCGAGCCTACACCTGAATCGTATCAATGGGGCTATCCCTCTTACATGACAGAGCTAGGTGTCCATACAAAATACAAGGAACATGACAACCAATCCCGACCACCTGACCAATCCTAACCTTGTTAGTGATAAGAATTGAAAGGGAAGCATAATTCCATCACCCTCTTTCAACCAACCATAAAAACACACACCACCAAGCCTTAAAAAACAACTGAATTAACTAAACTAAATAGGATTGGATTCAGCTCCCTGTCCCAGCACCGAATCCATGAATCGTATGCTCCTAGAGAGAAGCACTTATCATATGTTACTCTAATATCTCGTAAGTAATGAGATCAAACGTTGAATTACACCTCAATAGGTTGCCTCTATAATAGACTGGAGAGACAACGTCTTGTGAAAAGCCAAGGATGTAGCAATGGCTCTCACCTCATGTGCTTTCACTCTAAGAGCTTAAAATGCTCATCTTCACACGAGATATGAGCTTCCTTGATGGCGTCCTTAATAAAAAGGACAGCGCATTCTTTGAGATTGCTCGTGAAGGATTCCTGACAGAGCACCAAAGACTTTCAACCGATCCTCCCAGTAATTTCTTCTTTTCTAAATAGAATTTAAGGCTCCTGACAGGGCATAGAGTCCTCTCAACTCATGTCCCGTCACAGAAGAAAGACCTTTTAATTCAAAGGTTCTTGGCCACGGTTTGAAGGATTCTCATTCTTCGCTAGGAAGAATGGTTTAAAGGAGCATATAGCCGAACCTTCCTTAAAACCAACTTTGCCGTCTAAGGCTTGTATTTCACTTATTCTCTTAGCTGAAGCAAGGGCAAAAAGGAAAAGTGACTTCCTGGTGAGATCCCTGAAGGAAGCTTGATGAGGAGGTTCAATTTTTTTAGACATTAAAATTTCAAGACTATGTCTAGATTCCAACTGGGAGGTTTTGAAGTCATGAATTTTTAGACGTTTCAAAAGACCTTATAAGGTCATGAAGGTCTCTGTTTTCCGAGATATTCAGATCTCTGTGTCTGAAAACTGAAGATAAAATACTCCTGTATCCTTTAATTGTGGATACAGCGAGGTTGCAATGTTCCCTCAGGAAGATAAGGAAATCAGCAATGTTTGTCACAGAGGTACTGGAAGAGGATATCTTATTGGTCCTGCACCATCTTCTAAAGACCTCCCACTTCGACTGGTAGACGCGAAGGGTTGAGGATCTCCTGGCTCTTGCAATAGCCCTCGCAGCTTTGTGCGAAAAACCCTTCGCTCTGACCAGACCTTGATAGTCTGAAGGCAGTTAGACTGAGAGCGGGGAGATTCTTGTGGAATCTGTTGAAGTGGGGCTGTTTGAGAAGATCGTTCCTGTGTGGGAAGCGATCTTGGAAAATCTACTATCCATTCCAGTACCTCTGTGAACCAATCTTGAGCTGGCCAAAACGGAGCTACCAGGGTCAGTCTCGCGCCTTCCGACAGAAATGAACTTTCTTACCACTTCTCCCAGGATCTTGAATGGGGGAAAAGCATACCCGTCTAATCCTGTCCAATCTAGGAAGACTGTCTATTGCAACTGCTCTGGGGTCCGATGTCGGAGAGCAGTAGTTTTCTAGCCTTGCATTCCAGTGGGTTGCAAATAGGTCGATATTCGGCCTTCCCCACAGGTTCCACAGTCTTTGCAAACTTCTGAATGGAGAGTCCACTCTGTGGGAAGGACCTGATCCTTCCTGCTGAGAAGGTCAGCCCTCACATTCCTCTCTCCCTGTACAAATCTGGTGAGGAGTCTGATCTTCCTCTCCTGAGCCCATAACAGCAACGTTTTTGCCGTTTGTAAAGGGAGAAGGAGTGTGTTCCTCCTGTTTTCTTATATAAGCCAGGGCAGTAGTGTTGTCTGAGTTCACTTGGACTACTTGTCCTGAGACAAGGAACTCGAACTTGATGAGAGCCAAATGTACCGCTGTCAGCTCTTTCTTGTTGATGTGCCAGTTCACCTGGTCTCCATCCCAGGTGCCTGACACTTCTCTCGACCCTAGTGTTGCCCCCATCCCGACTCCGAGGCGTCTGAGAACAACACTAGGGTAGGGCTCGGTAACTGAAGAGACAGTCCTTTGCATAATTTTCGAGGTCTAACCACCAGTTGAGATCCTCTTTTATCTTGTCCGAAATTTGGAACAAAGTTGCTAAGTCCTGAGACTTCTGGTCCCATCTCTCCTTTAGGTAGAACTGAAGCGGTCTCAGATGAAGTTTTCCCAAGGAGACGAACTGTTCCAGCGAGGAAATGGTCCCCAGCAGACTCATCCACTCCTCGCTGAACAATGTTTTCTCCTTAGAAAGACTGTCACCTTTTCTATGCAGCGATCTATTCTCTCCTGGGATGGAAAGGCTAGAAAATCCGAGAATCCATCAGAATCCCCAGGTAAACAATGCTCTGCTGAGGAACAACCTGGGATTTCTGTGGATTTACTAATAGTCCAAGGGACTGTGTCAGATTTAGGTGATCGACAAGTACTCCAGACAACTGTCCTTTGATTGAGCTCGAATCAGCCAATCGTCGAGATACATTGATATCCTCACTCCCTCTAAGTGAAGCCAGCGTGCCACATTCCTTAAGATGCCCGTGAACACTTGTGGGGCCATCGAAAGACCGAAGCACAGGGACCTGAATTGAAAAACTTTTCCCGAATCCACGAACCTCAGGAATTTTCTTGGAGAGGGATGAATGGGAATGTGGAAGTAAGCGTCCTGCAGGTCCAGGAGACCATCCAATCCCCTGGACGAAGAGCTGCAAGAACCGAAGAGGTAGTTTCCATTTTGAACTTCGTCTTGATCACGAAGAAATTCAGGGCGCTTACATCCAGAACCGGTCTCCAACCCCCCGAGGATTTCGGAACCAGAAAAAGACGGTTGTAAAACCCGGGGGAATGGAGGTCTTGAACCGGTTCTATTGCTTCCTTTTCTAGCATTTGTTCCACTGCTAGAAAAAGAGCCTGGTTCTTGATGGGATCCCTGTAGCTGGCGGATAACTCCCTGGGAGTTGATGTTAAAGGAGGACTTTCCCTGAAGGGGATAAGGTAGCCTCTTCTTAGAATGGAGAGGGACCAGTCGTCCGCCCCTCTCTGTGCCCAGACCTCGGCGAATTGTAACAGTCTGGCACCCACTGTCGTCTGGAGTACTCGTTCCTCATTTGGTCCTTTTGATAGGACGAGAGGAAGACCTTCCTCTTCTCTCGGGTCTTTTGCTCCTGAAGGAGGATCTGGACGAAGGACCACCTCGAAAGGGCTCCTGAAAGGGCCTTCTCCTTCTTGGCGAAAGGGGCAGCAGGTCTGATCCTCTTCGATGACTGGGCCAAAAGATCCTGTGTCGCCTTTTCAGATAAAGAACGAGAAATCTCCTTCACCAAATTTTGAGGAAAAAGGTGAGGAGAAAAGGGAGCAAACAGAAGAGAGGATCTCTGAAGAGGAGACACAGACTTCGTGAGGAAAGAGCTGAATACTGACCTCTTCTTCAGAATACCAGCTCCGAATAAGGCAGCGACTTCCATCGGAACCGTCCCTCACTGCTTTATCCAAACAAGACAAAACACTCACGAGGTCATCCATACACAGGAATTCGGGATCCCGAGTCCTGTTGGCCAAAGCTCCAAGAGACCAATCCATAAAGTTGAAGACCTCCACAACTCTAAAAAGACCCTTGAGGAGATGGTCCATTTCGCTCATTCCCCAAGTCGCCTTGGCTGAAGAAAGAAAGTCTCCTGGAGGAGTCTACCAGATTAGAGAAATCTGAGTCAGCTGATGTGGGAGAGCCCCAACCCCATAGGCTCCTTGGTCTCATACCACATTCCTGATTTTCCCAAAAGTTTCAAAGGAGGAAAGAGAAAACCGTCTTGCTTGCATCCTTCTTAGATTGCATCCACTCTCCGACTCCTTTAAAGGCCTTCCTCATGGAAATCGTAGGGCGCATCTTGACAAAGAGAAGAGGGTCTAGCTGACTTGGTGCTGTCCCACAAAGATCCCGGAGAAGGAGGGGCAGCATGACAAAGAGAATCTCCAAACTCCTGAATCAGAACCAGCTGCCAACCGTTTGTAATCCGAAACTCCAGCGTCCTTAGGAAAATCCTCCTCTGAAACTTCCTCCAAAGCAGCAGGCGGAGAGGAAGGCACTTAAGAAGAAGAAGAGCGCCTATCAGGAGGAGCCTTTAGCCTGGAAGGAGAAGCACTCCTGTCCAACGAGAGCGCCTACCAGGAGAATGGCGCCTGACCCTGACAGACGCGCCTGACAGGAGAGGGGGGTCCTGTCCACTGATGAGAGCCTTCCAGGAGAGGAGGCCCTAAAGCGGGCGCTTGGTAGGAGAAAGTATCTGCGGAAGGAGGAGCTTGGAAGGCGGCGCGAGCGCCTGTCCAAAGGAGAAAGTACTGCGAGGCAAAGTGCGCCTGGAAGGAGAGGCGCTTCTCTCCGATGACGAGCGCCTGGAAGAAGTGCGCCTGCTGGGAGACTGGCGGCTGTTCGAGCCTGGACGAAGAGCGTCTAGGAGCGCCTAGAGGAGAGAAAACTTGCTAGAAGAAGGAAGCTTGGCAGGAGAAGAGCGACGAGTTGAAGAAGAGCTTCCTGGAACTCTTGACAGGAAGAAAGTCATCCTTCCTCACGAGATCGAGGTGTCCTTAGCAAGAGATCCAACAAGTGCCGATAACTGCTCCTGGAGGCCGATCAAAATCTTCTTCGTGGAATCCTTCACTCCTGCTGGAGAGAGGAGGGGATCTGAGCTCTCTTCCTGACAATAGGAGAATCCTCGGGAAGCGCTCAGGGCTCGAGTCCAAAAGCTCTACTCTAGGAGCCTTCCAGGATCTCTTCAGAGGGCGCGACTCCTCAGCCGAACTCCAACCACGCCTGGAGAAGACGCGTCAGAAGAAGAGAAACACTTCTTCAGGATGCCTTTTCTATGGCGATCCAAGGCAGCCTGGGACGCAACTACAGGATCTGCCGAAGGGACACCTGATCGTTGGGGATGCTCTACATCCTCCCTGCGGCTTTCGACATTCCTCCTCCACTGGTCCTGGGAGTTTGGAAGAGGTCTAGGCCTAGGAGCAATGCGGAGCCGATCAGACGCCCCCTCCACTACACTGGGGACACTGCACATATCACTGTCACTCTTACCTTCCTTCATCCATGCGGCGCATCTGCGATTTCATCTGAAAAGTTCCGCTTTCATCGCAGCCATTTCAGAGGACGAATCCACAGGTTCGATGAAGGGAGAAGGGGCTGAAACAACTGATTAGGAGAGTCTACTGGGTTAATCTCTAAATCTGCTCAGCAGAGCGAGACCTACTCGAGCTTCTGGAGGAAGCCTTCCTAACTCTATCCTTTTCAAGCTTCTTCAAATAAGAAGTCAAAACCTTCCATTCTTGATCAGACAATTTCTCACACTCCTTGCACCTATTGTCCAAAAGAACAATCATTCCCCTACACCTCATACATACAGTGTGAGGATCTACGAAAGCTTTAAACAACCTCACCTTACATTCTTGCCCTAGCACACACACGGAACACAGGCAAAACATTAACGTCAGACATCTTAATGAACAATCCAAAAGCAAATCAAAAAACAGTCCACAATAAGCGTATGCCAAACCAAAGATCCAATACGTCACCAAAATCAGGCCAAACAGATCCTCAGCAAGCGAAAAACGAAAATCAAAGCAGGAGGAACCAACAACAGATGTTGCGGAACCAGCGACAGAGAAAATCTGATTAAAACGGGAATGGTTCCTATTCCCGCCACCCAGCGGCGGGTATGGTTGATCACCTGACCTACCTGTGCGTGTGCCGCGAGTTTTGAAATTCTGTCGGGAACGTAGGAGACTATAGCTAAGTATATATCTGACGGGTAAGTTGCATGTACAAAATGAAGTATCCTACATATCCAGGAACTCCATCCAACCGCCCTGGAGAATGGACAGCAGGACTGTTCAGTTGGTCTCTGCAAGCGAACAAACTTGTAAAACCTAATGCAGACTCACAGACAACCAAATGAACCAGTTACCAACCCTGTCGATAATTGACAGCCATGGACACATGGCCATCAGAGCGGGATCGACTTCTTAGCATGATAATGCCTTGTGTGGACTCAATGACACCTTGTACAGACTGACAACATATGTGGAACTGTACTTGGTTAAAAACTAATATCTGACAAGCTCATAGGAACTTGGAAAGTCCATAAAATATACAAAAGTCTGGCCATGGGCAACAGTGGTCTTGAACAAAACCAGGAGTGACAACTTTTGCTGCAGTCCAACACAATGCTCTAAAAAATAAATAAATAAATAAAAAAATGTGAAGGGAACTAGGCATTCAGCGGTGGGAGCCTAGTATGGCTAGAAAGAGCTGAGCCCTTCTGCCTGGAGCCCAAGAAAAGTTTCCATAAAAGGAAGGTCAGGAGGGAAGATATTGTAAAACCAAAGGAAAAACGGACTGAGGATACATGCTGTCTGAAAGTAGCTGCGAAGCGATATCCCTTGGCAACACTGATGTCAGTCAAGAAAGACCCTTACTTCAAAATCTTGACAAGAACTTCAACCAGGAGGACTATTCTGTCTAAGCATCAGAGGGAGGGAAGGACAAAAAACACTTGCTTTGCTCCCTTAAAAAACCATTCTGTCCAAGCATGAGGGAGGGAAGGACAAGAAACACTTGTCTTGCTCCCTTAAAAAACCAAAGTCAGACTTCCAACTCCCTGTAGAGGTGACAGCCTTCTTCAACAAGTTCATAAATTCGTACACAAAAGGCCCTATCTGCATAAGACAGTGCTTTGAGACACTAACTGATGTCACAAAAGGGAGCAATTAAGCCTGTCTGGAACTCTAAGCGAAGGTGGAACAGCCTGAATAGAGACAACCGCCTGAGAGCAGTTGTATGGCACTCAAAGTAGGGAGCCTGATACTGAAGGAGGACACCTGATGATCAAAGACTAGAGTCAGCCACTTGAAATTGCTCTCAAAAAAGAACAGTATGTTCTTATAAGAAACAGGTGCCCAGCTAAAGAGAGACTGGCATCAGCCACTAGTAGGCTGGCGCCAGACGCATGACAGCTGGTGCTGGAAGTTCTATATGAAGACGAGCTTGGGTACTATTAGGCGCTATGTCCCACTTGGCACCAACATTGGCGCTCCGCATGTCTCTGATTGGGGCTCCACTTAACCTGTAGTGACATGGCGATATAGCCAGGAGTGTTTGCTACTTAAGTGGTAGCTTTGCAGCGAAGAAGTCCGACGGCTAACAAAGCATAACTGGAAGTTTTGTAGCAAAGGAGTTAACCAAAGGCTGGCAAAACTTCAAAGAGTACATCTCTATGGACGCCTTTCCAATGGCTGTCTGTCAACACCAGTGGACAGCAGGTTCGACTGAGGGGCAACTCCCCTGGGACAAACCCCTTCGTGCTCCCATGGACTTCAGTATGCCTCCTTCCTGGTGCATGGGAGTCTGATAGGGACTGAGTTTAGGAGATCCGAGGGGCCGGATAGCTACCCCTTCACTATACATCCAGTAAGACGCCTTTCCAGTGGCTGTCTGTCGATACCTGGGATCAGCAACAGGTTTTACTGAGGGGGCGACTACCTGTGTGTAAACCTGACCTCCCTTGGACTGCCAGTATGCCTCCTCCCTGGTGCATGGGAGTCTGACAGTGACCTTTGTCTAGAAGCATCAGGGGCGAGTAGCCACCTCCTCCATTGCACAACGATTCACTATTATTACAAGGTTAACGTCTGTTAACCCAGACACAAGACTGGCAATGACACAGGAAGGAAGCAAGGGAGCCAGGCGAGGGAGCAAGTAGATAAAAAAGGCAGGAGGGCCAGCAGTAGGAGAGAGTTGGCGCCATGAACTCAGAAACTGGTGCCGAGCGAGTGCCTGATAGCGCCCAGGTTCTGCAGTTGGTGCCAGGCGAGCTAGTAGCTCAGCAGCTGGCAAGCACTACTGGGCGCTGTTAGTATGAGCTATCGAAGCAAGTACCAAAGCATGATTCTCATCTGTTGAGAACTTCTTTTGCTAAAGTTCATCGTAACCAAAACAATCACAGTTCCCTCCTACTGCATTCCTGCCCTTACACTTTTCAGTTCTCTGCAAAGGAAAGTGTATAAGATGTTCAATTAATTGTATACAAACAAATGTTATGAAGTACATAGTACCATCATACAAACATATCTCAAATCCTAACCAACATAATTCGAGATTACAGATATGTATTCATTACAGAAAATATTGGATCAGTATAGAACGCAAAAAATTTACGTTATATTACGCTAATCAGTACACGAGGTAGCGAACGCAATGTTAAAGTTCAAAGCACACTGAGTAACGTCATACAGACATATCTCAAATCCTATCAAACATTGAGGCTTGTGTATTAAGTCTTGCATATTATATATCGCGCATGTCGAAGCTCTGTGGAAGCTCAGGCTCTATCTAATGACTGGTACATTGTGGGTTGTTGTGGTTTGGGACTGGGGAAGCTCCATCAAGTTGTAGCAAGATTTAACAGCACTATAACCATTAAAGCCAATATCTACCCATCTGTATTCTTAACCCTCTTCCACGGGGGGGCCTTATTCAGAAAAGGAAAGTTAACCTGTACCGACAATAATTGAACACAGAGTATCATCATATAGAAATGTCTCAAATCCTAATAAATACTAAATGAGACTTGCAGATAAGTAATTCAATACCGTAAATATTGGTTCAGCAATGAACGCAATATTTATGTTTATTATATTAACCAGTAAAGGTGGTAGCGCGGTAAACTACTCTACCGGAGTTAACTACTGTATTTGATTGCGAAATTGCTACTGTAGTGAAATATGATAAACTTGAATCAGATCTTACCAACAAAACAATAAAATACTGATCCTTAGAGCTGTAGGCTTGAAGGCTACCTGAAATCAGTGATAATACTTCACTGAAATCTGGTTTCCAACCGGCAAATTTAAGAACAAAGCTGCTATTGACACTCAGTGTTTACACAGGTGCAGCAGAAAACAGGATGAGATTGCCTGCTAAGTCATTCCTGACAATCCTGTTAGTGGGCGGGACCAGTCATCTGCACTGAACTTTGAAGTGTTACCCGTGAATTTTTTAATTTAAGCTGCTGTGCAAGAGGAGAATATAGCTATGCAATTACTTGGTAAGTTACTTATATAAAATTTTCCATTCTGTTTCTAAGGTTAGAAACCTTGACCAACTTCCACTCCCAAAGAGGAAGTTGAAGTGAGTCAAGGTTGGGTCAAGATGATATTTACTTCTTTTGGGTTTGTTTTGTACTGGAGCATAAGGTTCCAGTGCAATTACATTAGGATTTTTTTTTCTAAAGAAAAGGTTGTCAGAGGAGGTTCCAGCGGTTGTCACTATACTGAGTTGCTACCATCAAAGGGCCCAGGGGTACTTGAATCTTTATATCTATCACTCATAAAGAGTGAAGTAAAATATACAAAAATAAATATACCTGAAAACCTTAAAAAGATATCATCAGCCTTTCATAGAGTTCATTCTTCCACCACTGGCACATGTGAGAACCGACTCCCAAATGTCCGCGTTCCTACCCTACCCGACAGAGCATGGCACACATGATTAGAGTGGCCCAAGTGTAAGCCAATTATTATTATTATTAAGATAGTTTAACCAGACCACTGAGCTGATTATCAGCTCTCATAGGGCTGGCCCAAAGGATTAGGATGAAATACCAGGTCTAGGATATAGGCCTAGAACTGGTACCATAAAGGTCATTTGCATAATGATGAATGAATGAAAATGAAATTTAATAGAAAAACTGTATAATGAGCATGCTTTTACACTGAACCATATGTACTGTATACAATAAATACATTTGCTCATTTCTATACATACACAAAAAATCAAAAAGATTAAAAAGAATAAAATAAAATTTCAAAAAAATGAAGTTTTCATAATAAAACTAATATTGTAATACTTACCTGAACACCTGAATTAGCCCTTAATCCCACAAGCCCAAACAACTCTCAACTACCCATCCCACTATAGTGGAATTTTAACAACCAATTACCAACGCTGCAGGTAAAAATCATGTCATTGAGCTACCATAACAAACGGTTGGCAAATGACACAGGTGTGTTTACACGCCCCATTTTCGTCAATTGCTTTATTCAAGGTCAAAATTGATGTGGGGAAGGAGGGTGGGAATCGTTCAGGTAAGTATTACAATATTAGTTTTATTATGAAAACTTCATATTGCAATACACTCCCTGAACACCTGAATTAGCTCAATTAACAACATTTAGAGGAGGAGGGATCAATTCTATTGCACACCCCTTTGACAACTGCAGAGATGGTAGCTCACCAATCTGCTCTGCATAAGATATCCATTTAGCCAAACACTCACCATATCAATCAATGGTTTCAGTGAAAAGACATGTTGGAGAGTACTTTGATCGAGTCAGGTCAGTACTCTCGGCTATCTAGTTAAACACTCACCTTATCAATCGTTGCTTTTGGTGATGAGACATGATGGACAGTACTGTGATTGCCCGTCAGGTCCGTACTGTCTCAGTCTGTCGACCTACCATGTGGTTCTTCAGAACCTCTCATGTATGGAGGAGTATGGTGACCTCCCATGTGGCTATTCATAGCCTCTCATGTATGGAGGGAAATAAGGCAGTGTGCCGAGCCGCTGATCCTCCAGATAAGGTCCGACGATCGACGAGCGAAGAAGTATCTCAGTGCCGACAAAATAGCCTAGCCTACTAGAGTACCCCCTTGGACTCTCGTAGGGAAACTATCAAAGACTAAGATACTTAAAACGTACTAAACCGCTACACGTGCAAAATAGTCCAACATCTTATGATCTCAGAGTCATTGGTGTTGCTACTGATGTTACTAATACAACTATAAACTGAAGCCTGATGTTCGACGCGCGTTCTCACATTCAAACAGTTTGTGGACAATGAAGCCCCGCCCACAAAGTCAGGCTCGAACAGACTTTCTTCAAACCGTTCGACAATGTGTTCGAACATCACTTCAAACACAGGCCTGTCAAACTGCGTTTGACAAACTGTTCAACCGTGTAAACCCCCCCTTGAGAGAATAACCCTCAAAACCTCCGCGTTAATACCCCCTCAGCTAAATGTACGCACCCTACATAATAGACTTCGCTGCTAAACGCTGTGAGGTGAATCGAACATCTCTAAGTAAAATGAGTAAACACTGAGACGGACTTCCAAGTAGCTGCTCCCAGAATAGACAGCAGTAAATAATTCCTGGGAAAAGGAAGATGAATTGGACATACTCAGAAAACTGTGCGGTCGGGAAAATACAGAGCTGAAGACGACGAAGAACAACCCTGAGAAGCCCTCCGAAAGTAACTAATCACTTTCTCTGACAGCGGACGGGAAGGATTTGCGGAGAGACAAGTGTGTGCGTAAGCGGAAGGAGTTTCGTAACCCTTGATAAATAGACTTTAATGCTCCCACCGGACATAAAGGTATCTCCGCTGGTAATGAACACTTGCAGATAAAGAACTTTAAACGAGCAAGGCAGAGTTTTAACCTCCGACTCTGTCTTCACCGCAGATTCCGGAAGACAGACAAATATGTATCATTCTCGCACAGGAACCCAACCTAGAAACTGCCTGAAGCTCGCCCAACCCTTTAGCTGAAGCTAAAACTGTAAGAAAGGGCAACTTCTCAGGGCAACTTCTCAGTGTCTAACGTTATAGTTTCAATAGGTTCAAAGGCAGGGAAAGAAGATAAATATTGAAATACTTCCAATAAGTCCCATGAAGTGGGCAAAACAGGACGTTCAATCTTACAAGAACTTAACCCTTTCCTATCTGTTTAGTTATCACATCACTGAGGGTACATGAGTCCCAATTTGTCAGGGAGTGCTCGATAGTGCGAAAAAATAATTATTTCGAAAATTCAGCAAAAATAGAAATTTTATGCCAACAACGTTCATTTTGCTGTCCTTTTTTTCTAAATGTTTATATTTTATGGTGGAATAGTCAGAATAAGAGTCCCAGCCATCTAAATACGAAAAAATGCGAGTTATTTAACGAAAAAAAAAATTCTTTACTTATTTTTATATTTTCGTTCGTAACCCAAAAACTATGAAAGTCAGACGAATTAATTATTTTTAATGAGAAAGCCAACAAAATTCCCTAAATATTGACATATAAAACAATGGAAAACGAATAAGTCCAGTTGGTGAAAAAATTGATAGAAAAGAGGGTGGGAAACAGAGCGCTCTGCCCGGCCTATGGTGAGAATTATCGCTAGAAAAAATTTTTTTTGTAGAGCCCTATCACGGTAATTTTTCATAGAAATTACTTTGTAAATATACGAAAATGTAGAGGTAAAGTTGAAGAATAAAGGGAAAGTCAAGAAAAATGGCTTTGGTAACGGCAACAGTTTCATTTTGATGTTATAAATTGATCGAAACGAAAAAAAATGTTACCATTGTCAACATTATCGTTCGTAGCTCAAAAGCTATAAGAGTTAGGCGAATGAATTATTTTTTATGAAAAAACCAACACAATTCTCTAAATATTGAGTTAGAAGAAACCATGTTCGTCATACTGGCTACGTCATCATTCTTGAACAAGAATTAGCTAAGGCTCATGGTGTTCTAAGCAATCCCTCTTATGAACGTCCAGATACTGAGGGGGAAGATGACCAAGATAGAAATTTCAACTTTCCTGCTCCAAACGTCGTAGACGAAGCCAAAGCTTTCGCCTGGTGAGCCACACCCCTTGAGATAAATTTATTAGGCTGCCAACAGCCACCGATCCGAAGGGACATAGCCGTCACTCTTTAGAACCCGCATTACAATAACTGACCTCATCCAGAAAGAATGCGCAAGAGCCTCAGTCTGACTGCGCACCACATACCCCCAAGCATCTGCTTCCCTAAGAGAAGTCCTTACGAGCCGAAACAACGCCGGAGACTTAAACAGGAATGCCTCAACCGATTCGTTGAGGGGCAACCTGGCACCTGCCGAAGGATTACCTCGAACTACGTAATTCATCCTACTCGGAGAGAAAAGAAAAGTGTGCTGTCTATTAGAAGCAACTACCGATGCTAAGCGAACATCCGCCTCCTCCAAAGCCTGGCTAACCCAATCGAACCAGACCAGCCAACACGAAAAAGAGGCAGTAGCTGGTTTAGTGTCATAAAAACCTCAAAATCGGGAGGTCCTGAGCTCTTGCTTGAGGGTACGAAGAAGTAACATACTCAAGCCTGTGTCCGTAATCGTACTGCTGGCAAGAGGACATTCTAAGTCCGCCAGAATCTCCTGCACCTACGGATAAGAATCCTGTCCCGCAATGTCCGAACAGTCTAAGACCGACAAAGGGGGAGGCACTGGACGAAGCCCTGGACAACGATGAAGAGTCCGCAATCGGACCAACCTAACCAGAATGCTCCGCACCTGCACCTAATCGGGTACCCGGAGCTGAATCCGCATTGTTGGACCCGCCAGGAAGAGAAGGATGAACCGATAAAAAACCCGGAGATGATTCCCCATTATTACCAAGGGGAAGACGAGTGAGAGTAGCCAAACCAACATTGTTGAATCTTGGGTCATCGTTGTCGTCGTCTTCGTTGTCGTCTGCCACCTCTCCACCTTCCTTTTACAAAGCTCCTCAGCAAAAGAAGAAGGTGGTTTCTCCCCCCCGGAGAAGTCCCATCATGGGGTTTCCAAGGGGCTGCCTTCCTCCATGGGGGAGATAAAGGGATCTCTCGTTGGCTCTCCCCGGTCTATGGGCTTGGGGGCCGTTTCGCCGGTCTCACCAAGACCTTGCGATTTGGGAGCTTCAAGTACTTGAGTCACCTAGACCCTTGCACTCGAAACCAGTTCCGGGAAGTTACCTTCCAGGACTGGTGTAGTGCCTGCCTCTTCCCGGGTCTCTTTGGACACTCGGGTAGAGGTAGCTACCATTGATCAACTTGTTTGTGATTCGGGAGCTTTGGGTGATCGGACCTCCAAGCAGGACCATTTCACTCTTGGTACTTGGGGTTCACCAAAACCTTAATTTGTTCTGACACGATATACAGACCATCAGTCCTTTACATTAAGAATTACTTGTGGCGAAGCTGGACACGGCCATTAATTTCTTGAACAAGGTGGTTAGGCAGTAACTACTGTCAGGTAGGCGGGAATACCCGCCTGCCCGGATGTAAACATTCCAGTCGGATTTTGGCCATCATGCTTTGCAGACGTGTTTTCAGATCTCTCTGCCTGACTGTCATTAAGCTCTTTATTTATCCGGGAGGGATCTTTCTGTAATTTTGTGTATATATTGCATGTGTTTAATATTTATTAATTTACAAACCCACGATTTGTGATAGCCTTGCATAGGCCGTCTGGGTCTTGGTTTGACAGCCAAGGGTGTATTTTAGAGAGGTGCAACCAAGTGGTAATGATTCTTCTCCAGTAAGCCCATTAATTAGATACTGAAAGCATTTCCCTGTACGTTTGGATATATTAGATTGGTACATAATAACTTCACTCCCCTTCATTGATTGAGACGTAACAAGTTCGCTCCCCTTCTTGGGCTCTTGCTCTCTGTGTACAAGGGCATGACTACTCCCTTTCTACTGAGTGTTGTTCTTCTCGCCGCTTGCACTGTGGAGGAGTTGCGGGGAGGGGGGAAATTTCGGGGAAGGTTGCAGGGCGTCGTCGGTAAGTTTCGCTTCCATGGTGCCCTTGGTAGCCTCTCCTTCCTTCTCTCTCCCTGTAGGTTCTTTTTCTATCTCTCCTTCGGGAGAGATATCTCTCCTTTGAAAACCATGAGGGTGGGGGAGCAGTCAGGTAACCTCTTCTCGGGGGGCCTCCTCTCGCTTTGTAGGGCAGTTCCCCTTGGCTCTTTTTGATTTCTTAGGAAGCTGAAAGTAGCCGCTCCTGATTTTTGGGAGTCTTGTAGGTCGCTTGGATTCTGTGAATCACGAGTGCTCTCCTGGTGGGAGGCACAGGACGAGAGAAAGTGCTGAGAAACCCGGGTATCTCGGTGCCGTGGCACCTGGGTGTTTCGGTGCCGAGGTACCCTGATGTCTCAATACTGCCTGCCAGCTGCTTCAGTTGCTTGGCCAGGTTTCTTCCTTGTGTCTTGAACCTTAGGGTTCGAGCATGAAGGATAGCAGACACAGAATTCCCCTTTAAACCTTCTTCTCATAGGGCCATGGCCTCGAAAGAGTTTAGAGTTTGGGAAATTAGTGCTAGATCACGGCAGACAAGTTCTGCCTTGTCCAGTTTCCGATTGCGTTCGCGTGATCAGCCCGGCTTGCTCACCCCTCCCAGCCCCTGGTTGCTTTTGCAAGACTGGCTCGGCTCACCTCGCCTCATATTCTTTCTCATGCTGTAGATTTGCGACGGGCAAGGGGGCTCTCGAACGAGGGGAAAGCATTCCCCCCGTTTGAATGTAAATGTCTCTCTCTGTCCTCTTTTTCTTCTACTCCTTTTTTACTTCTTCCTCCAGCTTATTTTTCAATTCTCTTCCATCTTCCTATCCACCCGCTATGACTACCGCTTCTATATATGTATATGTATGTGTATGTATGTGTATATGTGTATGTATATGTATATATGTGTATGTATATGTACTGTATATATATGTATATTTTCTAACTCTTTGGTTTACATAGTGTGGATATTTCCACCTTCATTAAATTTCCTGTCTGTGTGAAAGGAAAGGGCATCATACCTTGGATTGGGGTTCATGTTTGAAGCTAAATGTGGGAACTGTGATTGGGAGCGTCACCCAATCCGATGATGTTTGGACCAGAAGGGTGTTAGTATGATGTCATATTGACACCCTGAAGGTGGAACTATCCCTGAGATCAGCCCGTGGATTCCAGGGGTGGGCTGTTATTAGGGGTAGGACTCCTGGCATATTTTCCGGTATGCCTACCAACATAGTCAGAGTGGGGATGATTGTATTCTAGTAATAGTCTCGGTCCCAACAAGCGGGTTAGGCTTACACTTGTGCCTCTCTGGTATGTTGGTGCTATCCCTTTTTGGGTAGGGTAAGGGGTGGACATCTGGGAGTCAGTTCCTACTGGTGTCGTTAGCCGAGAATAGGGCCCCATGAAAAGTCAATGGTGCCTCTTCAGTGTTCACCAGCAGTGGTTTTTTTTTTTTTTTTTTTTTTTTTTTTTTTTTCATGGAAGGTCCCCATGTTGAAATTAGTACCCCTGGGCCAAGTGACAATCAGACACGGTTGACGACCCAATGCCAGGCAAGAAGGAATACAGCCAGGAATCCCCAACAAAAAGCATCTGGTTCCAGTATTGTCACTCTGGAACCATTTGCAATAAAGAAAAGCAAGAAGTATGAAATAGTTCCTGGGGTCTTTGTACCCAACTCATACGAAAAATATTTAAATTTGAAGCTCAATGGTGACAATATTGATATTTTTGAGGTAAACAGGGAAATTGTAAAATGTTGTGGCAGACAACCGAAAATATCCCCTCAGAACAGTAATATGCTCCTGGTAGAGAGTATCTCCCCAGAGGAAAGCATGAAGCTGATGAGTTTGTCGGCCCTTGCGGGAGTAATGGTGGAGTGCACTCCCCACTCCAGCTTGAACTGCAGCAAGGGTTTGATTTATGCCCCTCAGCTAATGGGTTTCTCTGAGGAGAAACTTTCAAATGAATTGAAAGATCAGGGTGTAATTAAGGTGAACAGGATCACAAAGAAGGTGGACAGAGATCGGATACCTCAACCTACCTTGATATTGACATTCAATACGTTAAGACTCCCAGAGTATGTCTCTGCAGCCTGGCATAGATACAAAATAAAACAGTACATCCCGAGGCCCAGAAGATGTTTCCACTGCCAACGTTTTGGACACACCCTTCAGACGTGCCGGTCGAAAAAATACAAGAAAATCCTGCGGTTTTGTGTCAACTGTGGAGATGATGAGCATGGTATGTGCACAAGGGAACCTAAATGTGTTCACTGTGGTGAGGGACATGCATCATCATCTCAACAGTGTGATATATATTTATTTGAAAAAGAAATTCAGGCATTAAGAGTGATGGAAAGGATAACTTTTAAGGAAGCAAGAGAGAGAGCAAAAGCTAAGATTGTAAGACCTGGTCTAAGTTTTGCCTCAGTAGTAGCAAAACCTAGAAACCAACAGAAAGAGACAAATAAAGTAATAAGAAGCACAAAGGTAGAGTCAAAAAAAGAATCGCTGAAAAGACGCCTAACAGATTCATCAGAATCTATTGACGATGGTAATGCGAAGACAAGGTTCAGTAGAACCAACAAGGAAGACGTCAACTTAGAGCTAAGAAAAATAGAGCTAAGAAAAATTGAAGTGTCAGTTGAGACACACCCTCCACCATCTGCCTCTTTGGAGGCGAGGCCAGCACTCGCTGGCCCGGTGCCAGCTTCTGTTGGTGCCAACTCCTCTTTGGAGGACAAACCAGCAGATGCTGGTCCCCCAGCGCCAGTCCTTGCTGGTGCTTCTGCCTCTTTAAAGGCAGAGCTGGCTACTGCCAGCAATAGCAAGACAGTTGAGGAGGTCTCTTTAGAGAACACCTCTGCTCTCTCCGTCCCGATTGAGACAGAGAGAAGAGAAACAAAAAAAACCGCTCAGTGTCAAAGACACTGAAGGAAAGGATGTTGGCTCTTTCAAGGTGGTTATTCCCCCCAAGAAGCCAACAAAACTGCCCATTAAATTGTCCTCCCCAAATAGAAAAAAGAACCCTCCCAATCTTGTAAAAAGGAACCATACTGATGGTCCCAGACAGAAATAAATTCACTTCTATAATTCAGTGGAACTGTCAGGGACTCCGAGCAAAGTATGAGGAAGTGAAGCTTTTGCTCTATGAGCATTCTCCTGTTGGGGTATGTTTGCAAGAGACCATGCTAGGTGAATATACCCCTTGTCCTAGGGAATATGTTCACTTCAGAACTGAATTTGATTTGGAAGTGGGAAATCACGGTGGATCCCTCATCTACATCCGTCGAGATACTCCACACTACAAAGTAAAACTAAACACTCCACTTCAAGCTGTGGCTGTACGGATTAATTTAAGAAGGCAGTATACCATATGTTCCCTTTACATTCCACCCAATAGTCATGTCTCCCGAGAGGACTTAATATCCTTAATGTGGCAGCTACCAGAGCCATTTCTTCTTCTTGGTGACTTCAACAGCAGACATCCATTGTGGGAGATGTAACATCAAACCAAAAGGGAATATGATGGCATCTATCGTGAAAATGAAGATATAGGCCTTCTTAATACTGGAGAACCTACCCATTATCACATTCAGACTGGTACTGTCTCCTGCATTGACCTTTCAATTTGTAGCTCTAATTGCAGTGTTGATTTTAGTTGGAGAACAAGTGATGACTGGCATACCAGTGACCATTCTCCAATTATAATCAGCACCAATGATGATCCACCTATCCCAAGATCACCACGATGGTGCTTAGAGAAAGCAAATTGGAAAAAATTCGAAGATTTGAGCGAGCTGGAAGGGGATGCCAAAGATTTCCCAAGTGTAGATGATGCCATCGATCTCCTCAATGGAACTTTCCATACTGCTGGCTTACATTCAATTCCTCGAACTAAAAGGACTTTTCAGGAGACGGCCAGTTCCATGGTGGTCAGAAGAATTAAGGCTGCTGCATCGAGCTACAAGGTCATCATTGACCAGGTGCCGTGACATCGCACTGTGGATAATGTCATCACTTATAAACAGTGTAGGGCACGATTTCGAAAAGCTATGAAAGCTGCCAGAAGACAATCATGGGCAGGATATGTATCCTCTATTAACAGCAGAACACCAGTCAGCAGCATTTGGAAGAAAATAAGAAAAATTCAGGGTAAATTTACACCCAATCCTCCTCCAGTCCTTAAAGTAAATAATAATCATGTCACTGATGCCACAGAAGTTAGTAATATATTTTCTGAACACTTTGCTCGAGTCTCTGAAAAAATCAGATAGTTCCCCAGGACATCATTTCAGAATGATGGAAGAACAACAGGTACTTGATTTTCATCAAACAAAAGTGAATCTTACAATATGCCTTTTTCTGAAAGGGAATTTGACTCTGCTTTAGCCAGGAGCAAGAACACTGCCCTGGCCCGATGAGATTCCTTATAAAATGTTTAAACACATTTCAAGGAACACAAAACTTTTTATAATCAGCATTATCAATAGAATATGGGATGAAAGCAGCTACCGTAGCATATGGGAATTGGCAACCATGTTACCATTTCTTAAGCCTGGAAAAGATCCTCTCTATGCAGCAAGTTACCGCCCCATTGCGTTAACTTGCTGTTTGTGTAAATTAATGGAAAAAATGGTAAATGTAAGGCTGATGTGGTATTTAGAGCACAACAGTATCTTAACACCTTCTCAGTGTGGCTTTCGAAAAATGCACTCCACACTGGATATCTTACTGCAACTTGAAACCTTTGTCTGTGAAGCATTTGCCTCCAAACAACACCACGTGACAGTGTTTTTTGATATAGAAAAGGCATATGACACTGCTTGGAGACATGGAATTCTCAAGACAATGCATAATAGTGGTCTCGAGGAAAATTACCTTTATTTGTCAGATCATTTTTACATCGTAGGTATTTTAAAGTTAAAGTTGGCAGTACTTTATCAGAGAAAAGGTGCCAAGAAGAAGGTGTTCCCCAGGGCAGTGTTCTCAGTGTAACACTTTTTGCTCTGGCCATAAACAGTGTTACATCTGTTATTCCAAAAGAGGTCTTAAAGACGTTATTTGTGGATGACCTGTCAATATCTTTTGCTGCCACCCGGATGACTGTAGCCGAAAGAAAGTTACAATTAACGATAAATAAAATAACAAGTTGGGCTGAGAAACAGGGTTTTAAAATCTCTGTAAGTAAGACTACTGCTGTCCACTTCTGCCGGATTAGGGGAGTACATCCTGATCCAGACCTCTATTTGTATGGCCATAGAATCCCATGTGTAGAACAAAACGCGCTTCTTAGGCCTAGTTTTTGACAGCAGAATGACTTGGGTACCCCATATCAAACATATCAAAGCAAAGTGCCTAGAAGCTCTACACATCTTGAAGGTGCTGTCTCATACCAGTTGGGGAGCTAGTAGAAATCTTATACTAAAGCTTCATAAAACCTTAATTTTATCAAAGCTGTCGTACGGTTGTGAAGTATATTCTTCAGCCTCTTCATCTAACTTAAAAATTTTAGATTCTGTTCATCATTCAGGTATTCGTATAGCCACAGGAGCTTTTCGTTCATCACCAATATCTAGTTTGCTAGTTGATGCAGGAGAAATGCCCTTGAACTCTATCGTCAGTCATCATTGCTTGATACTGGTTTAGAGTGCAAAGACTTCCCAAATCTCTGGCTTTTGCTGTGGCAAACAGAAATATTTTTAACAGTTTTTATGAAAATCATCCAAGGTATCCTACTCCTTTTAGCTATAGAATTAAAAAGATTTTAGAGGATACAAATATTGGAAAAATCCCCGTACTTCCTTGTGTGTATCCCATTACTCCTGTCTGGAAGGTACCTGCTGTGAAATTCTGCAGGTACTTCAGTGGAACAAAGAGGATAAATCTGATGAGAAATGAGGGCAATATTTTTAGAGCATGCTTCAGAGCATATGAATACAAGATTTATATTTACCGATGGTTCCAAATCCAATGCTGGCGTTGGTTATGGAGTTTTAGTGAATCTTTTAACCGAAGAGGTGCGCTTCCTTCAGTTGCTTCAAACTTTACAGCTGAGCTGTATGGCATCTTAGTAGCACTGGAACATATTGCAATACTCCCAGTGTCTGGCTACACAATATTTTGTGACTCTAAAAGTGCCTTAGAGTCCCTGGAAGTCTTCAATACTGATCATCCCTTAGTGTTGAAGATCTTGCAGTGGATCTTCTTGCACCATTGTAGAGGAAGCATTGTTTCTTTTTGTTGGGTTCCTGCCCATGTGAACATATCAGGAAATGAAAAGGCAGACCAGCTAGCCAAATCAGCAGCACAAATTCCGATACCCAGAAAATGTCCTGTTCCATATCGTGATGCGTTCCATATTATATGGAAATCCATCCAGCAATTATGGGCACTTCAGTGGGACAGAGTAGGCCCCAATAAAATGAAAAAAATCACTAGTCAGACACACCCTTGGAAATATGACCTAATGCCAAGGAAGTGGGAGGTTGTATTGTGTAGATTACGTATTGGCCATACATGTTTAACTCACGGCTTTATGATGAATGGGGAGAATGAGCCCTTCTGTGACGATTGCTTGGTTCCACTGACTGTTAGGCATTTGCTGGTTGAGTGTCCCAGTCTGGTGGAACTTAGGAATCATTTTTATCAAATAGCAGTGAAGCAGGTGGTAATTATAACATGGCAAAACTGTTGGGAGAAAGTATGTGTATTAATAATGTTATCTCTTTTATCAAAGAAGCTGGTCTTCTCAAATATATTTGACAGCTGTGCTGTCTTAGTATATATATATATGTATATTTATTTTTTTTTTCTCTAAAGTTATACTGTGTATCTGATCAAATCTATTAATAGTTCTTTTTAGCAGAATTTTATATATTTATTTATTTATTTTAGCTAGTTTTCTTTTTGTTTTTCCTTTTTAATAAAATTTATATGTAGTTCTTTTTAGCAGAATTTTAATTTTTATAACATACTATAAAAATGAAAAGATCACACTTAGTATTCGGCGTCGGTGACCCTGGTAGTTGTGACGCCAGATAACTCTCAATTAATCAATCAATCACCTCGCCTCACTCTCCTCCTAGTCCACCGCTTACCACCCAGTCTAGATTGCGTTTGTGTGATCAGCTCGGTTCTGCTCGGCTCGGCTCCGCTTGGTTCTTCCGAATCAGGTTCCCAGCACTGTTTGAGTGAACTTCTGCTCTTCCCAGGAAAAGTGCTTTGCCACGGCACAAGCGCTCTTCTTCCCCCGTGTGGCAGTCATCACCTTCGGTTGATTATCGCTCACGGTCCGCCTCTCCTGCTGGTCTTGCAGGACAGGTAGTGGTGCTCTTTCTCCTCATCTGTTCTCTTTTCCTCTCGGTTGTTCCGAGAAGCGCAAGAAGGACAGAGAGAACTCTGATGAATTTTTCTTTCTTCGAAGTTCAGCTGCCTGGCGTGCTTTCGGTGTCAGTCCCCTGACTTTCTTGTAGTACAACCAGGTAGCCGAGGAGGTTTTCTTTGGATCTGTTGAGGTCTCCCTCCAGGGATAAAGGTACAGGAGTTTCACACTTTGGAAGCAGCAGTGGTCTTCCTCTTCACATTGCAATCACCCTCGTTTCTCAGAAAACTTCGTACCGATTCATCAGCACAAGGATCTCTGGAACAAGACCACTGCTCCCCCAATGAATAATCTTCATCACTCACAACCTGTGCAGTTCCCAAAGGGACAAGGAGTTCATTCAGCTCGAGATGCCCAGCTCCTCCCCCACCTCAACAGAGTTTGAATTCGTCTTGCCTCAGAGGGGTCTTGTCGACTACAGGTTGTTCTGACTCTGCTTCATCCAGACTGGGTTTTTTCTCTGCTTCTCCTTGCCGTGAAGGGTATTCTCTTCCGCAACGAGAGGTGGTGATCCTGGAGGACGTCTTAGTTTCCTCCAGGCGGTCATCTGATGGATCCATGATCCTTCACTTTTAGGCTTTCTCTTCTCGGATCCGACCATTCCTGGAGAGAACCCTGCCTTCTGGAGACTGGTCCTGTTGGGTGTTGGTCTTCCTACACCAGGTGGCAATCTGTGGGCAATTCTGGTGCTAAGAAGAAGGACTTTGTCCTAATTCGGATCTCCGGTTTCATAAGTCCTGAGTTGGCTCAACCCTTAAGAACGAACCTTTACTCGGTTCTGACTTTCTCTTTCAGAGATTTGCCAGATAACGCAGTAATCAAGTTATGTGCCAGGGCAATGCCTTGTCCTTTGGACAATGGCCAAGACCCTTGGGTCTTCGCCATCTCAGCTGGACCTTAATTTCAAGCCAGCCCTCCTTGACTCCTAAGATGTCCCAGGCTTCGGAAGAAGATCGCGAAACACACAACCCTCTTCTTTCCCTCTGGGAAAGTGCGCATAATTGTGTCTCTTTCCACCCTCTTTACCATATGGAAGGAGGGCAGAAGGGAAGAGAGGAAGAAGTATCGACCGGACAGAAGTTCTCCTACTGCAGATGCCTGGATGAAGTGATACTTGTCAAGTCTCTGGACCTGACAGCGACATTGCCGAGACCTTGGAATGGATTCCTTCAGGAGAAGTATCTATTTCCCTTGGGATCTCGGCAATTCTTTTCATCAAACTTCCATCTTACCTCCTCTCCCGTGCTCCTAATTCAGGAAATGCCAGCTTGGCTAGAGCTAATCGTCTTGGTATCCTGTCATCTTGCAGAAGCTTCCGTAAGGTGGAGAATGAAGGAGTCTGCTTCCAGTCCTCCGTCCTTCTTTCCTTATCAAAGTATGAGGAAAGAATTAGGCTTACGCTTGATTGAAAAGGAACCTTCTAATATGCTTGCATATTCTCCTCACATCATGTGTCTACTCACGGATACACTGATCGAGGCATAGGCGCACGCCTATAAGACTTTGTCTTGAAGGAGTGTGACCAAGACAATAAATACCTTCTCATCAACATCCTGATCTCAAGGCAGCCTTTTGGCCTTCTGAGAATTTCAGGATGGGTTTTTTACACTCAGTGGTTTCGTTGAACAAAACACCACAGTAGTGGCATACATCAACAAACGAGGGAATCGTTTTTTCCTCCTGTTTCATCTGTTGACATTTGCAGGTGCTCGAGTGTTCTATAGCGCACTCGATAGTTCAATTAGCTAGATACATTCCTGGTGGGGATGTATTGGTAGGCAAGCTCGGCCTCGGGTTTGAGTGATGGGGCGGAGTCTGCTTTTCACTCTTTTCTTCAAGATTCACGAAGAGACTGCTTGACTGAGAGATCCCTACCGTCTTTCTGTTTGCCTCCCAGCACAACAAAAGTTAGTAGTTTTCTCGCTCCTTCGTACCTGACCCATGGGCCACTACAGTGATGCATGCTGTCTTTATGGGCAACATCGGTATCTGTGTTTTTCCTGCCGTATTTGTCTGTTTCGCTAGGGGTTCAACAAGCATTGCTCAGCCCGAGTTACAAACAACAAATCTGGGAGACTTCATCACCCTTTTGCCTGACCTGATAGTTCTCCTCAATCCAGCCTCCTGTGGCAGCTACATAAGAAGCGGTTCTTCATGCAGTACATCCCTGTGTGTTCAGGACTTGGAGACTTTCCAACTTCCCTTGCAAGCATAGGCTTTCTCACCAAGCGGCAACGGATATAGCTGGATATCTCTTGAAGTCCTTTGCAACACTCTGTTCCAGGGACTGGATCCGTCTTCGCTGGTTGGTGTCTTCAACGGAACTTCTTCTCGGGTCAGAGTCGCTCTTCAGCAAGTCTGGACATTCTTGTCTTCTCCGCCAAGGGTTGCTTCTCTCCGTTTCAGTTGTGAAGAATGTAGACCCTTGCGCCCTAGTCTTCTAACTGAACTAGTCTTTTACTCCTCAGTCGAGATTTAGCTACTGATGAGGAGCTTCTTTGGTCTTGCTCTGCACACGCCCTTACGAGAGTTGTCAAACAGAGATGTTCCCTCTTAGGACCATCTCTCATCTCGCTCCGGCCTTGGCGTAGAAGATGGAAGAACAGGTGAAGGGGATCAATGCCTTGACCCCTTCTCGGATGTCGTAGTGGACTCCAAATCCATTGGCATCTGTTGTTAGGTTTGAGTCCTTCTTGTTCCCCTCCTCCTTGGACTTTGTATCAATGATCCAGATCAGTGGTTACTTTGTCCCATTAGGGAGCTGTGGTACTTTCCGAAAAGGCTCGACATTCCTAACCTGGGACATCTTCTTCAGGGGTGCCTTTAGAAGCTGCTCTCCAATGGAAGGGGGGAGCAGCAGGCACCACAGCGACAGACAGCAGCAAGTGCAGCAGGAGGGGTTACCATCTGGTAAGTCTGTGCAGGGGCATGCGGAGATGTCTGGTCAACAACCACAGGAGTAGTTAGGGTCAGATGGGTTGTCACACTGGTAGTGGTTTTGGCAGAACCTGTCATCGTAACTGTTGTAGTGGTGGAAGTTACCATAGCATGAATTACTGGGGGCATCACTTGAACTTGAGAAGATCTCAGGTGGCTTAACAGCCCCTACATGGATGGAACACCCTAGAGGTCTAGAGAGAGCCACATCTCCTGGAGTTCCTCAGTCTCTCCCGGAGAAGAAAAGGTTGGGTTTAGAGCAGTAGCTCCTCTCGCTACAAAGGGGAAATCACCCCCTCTGAGCGAACAGAGACCACCAAGCAAAGGTCATCCTGATCACTTGTCCCCCAATGCCGACTTCCACTTGATGAAGCAAGCGAAAAAGACGAAGGGGAGATCACTCCCAAAGGAGTGACAGCAAGATGGGGAACCTTCACAGGAGGAAGGAAAGGGAAAGAAGGGTTGGCAACTAACGGTGTCGTCAGAGGTGTGTTACCACCAGTTAATGCCTTGGAAGCCTTCTTCTTGTATTTCCTCCGCTGCAAAAACTTCACCCACTGCACAGGGGACCAGAGCCGACACTCGTCACACATGGAGTCCTGATTACAGTCATGCCCCCTGCAATTGGTGCAGAGGATATGAAGGTCAACATCAACAGGGGGGAGGTAATGGTGAAATGGTCTAGTAGCAGTACCAGGGCATACACGCTGGGTACTGCCCTTCTGCTAGGGCTTGGATGATTCGTGGGTTTGCATCTCAATAACACAAACACAATCAAGAAAGTATATCCACAAAAACAACAAGATCCCACCGAGAAAAAGAAAAGAAAAAATGGCAAGCAGGGCAGAAAGCAGGAACAAAGCACCTCATCACATGGTGGGTGAAACCAAAGTGAATGCTTACCGGCTGGGCGGGTGGGATTCCCGCCAGTCAGACGACAGTTAATGGCTTAACCACCTTATTTAAAAGTTAAACGGCCGTTTCCAGCTGCGCTGAAGCATATTCCTTAAGTAAAGACCAATGGTTTGCATTCTGTGTAGGAACTACTATCGTTAGGTTAGCAAAAGTATGGTCATCATTAACTAAATGACAGGGAATGAATCGTGGTTGTAGGTTTGTTCAGTTAGGTGTTGTCAACGGGAATAGAGTTAACCTGTGCTGACAGTAAACTTGTAAAAAAAAAAATTAGGAGCAAATAAATCAAGATTCAGTAGTGATTGTATGATCTGATCCCTAAGATTGTTGAAGTAAAACTGTAGTTCTTGCTCTATTCATCTGCAATTAATGAACACTCTTTCCAGAGGGAAAAAATCATAATTTTTAAAAGTAAATTGTATTTTTCCTAACTATACAAACCCGAGGTCCTTTACATTAGGAATTAATTTCAGCATAGGCTAGAAACGGCTGTTGAACTTTCGAACAAGGTGGTTAGGCAGTTAACACCGTCTGGGAGGCGAGAGTACTGCCTGCCCAGATGCAAACATTCCAATTTGCCTTTCGGCCCAGGTATCAGATTGAGGGGTGGCATGAGGTGGGCATGAAATGTAATGTAAAGGACCTCAGGTTTGTATAGTTAGGAAAAATACAATTAACTTTTAAAAATTGTGATTTGTTCCGACACGATATACAAACCATAGGTCCTTTACATTAGGAAGACTCACTGGTTGGAGGGAGGAATCTGAGTGAGTCCACCACACCTTGTCTTCCCTTCCTGGTTGATACAGCGAGGAAGGGAAAACTGCCTCTAACAAAATGATCGGGTTGTAAGAAATATGGGATCAGTTGTCAGACTTCTGGGTCCCTTTGCATGAAAGAGGAATCGTCAGTTCATGCAAAGTAGGCTAAGAAAAACTTGGAGTCGGATGACATAAAGGCAATCACAAGTATTGGGTTTGTCTTATTGTCATGGTCTCCTTTGCCACCCTTGCAAGGGGAAGGAGTGGGGTTGCTTCTATCAACCTGAATGGAAAACAGATTGGGAGCTCCCGTTGGGTGCTTACTTGCATCGACTGCCAGATCCAGCATGTAATGGCATGCCCGCTCTCTGCCCGTGGGAAGAGAGCCAGGATGGGGAGAAAGAAGAGAGGCCAGTCACTCCACATTCATTCTCCCAATCACAACCATACATCTTAGGCGAGATGGAACCTGTCCTGTTAGAGGAGCCAGGTAAGCTACACAACTTGTTGAGCAGCCACCACAGGACTCAAGGAAAAAGTGTCCAAGGACTTGTGAGCAACATCCCGGAGGTAGAAGGAGGTGAACGTAGTCTGTTGGGACCACACACCTGCCTTCAGCACCTGTAGAACCGACATGTTCTTACGAAATGCGAGGGATGGACCAGCACTGCAGACTTCGTGAGCTCTCGGACGAAGTGTACCGGTGTTGTCTTTTCCAGCAGCAGAATACGCTCTCCTTATCGTCTCATGAAGCCAGAAACAGATTGTGTTCTTGGACACTTCTTTCTTGGTCAAGCCAGTACTAACGAAGAGTCGTCGACACTCAGGCTGGAGATGTCGAGTCCTCTTCAGATAACGCCGCAGCACTCTAACAGGACACAGTATCATCTTGTCTGGTTCATTACCTACAAAGTCCTCTAGGGAGGGGTTCATGAAGGACTCGAACCGTGCCTCAGGGACCGAAGGATTCTGAGTCTTTGCTACGAAATTCGGGACGAAATCGAGTGTAACTGATCCCCATCCCCTCGAGTGTTTAACATAGAAGGAAAGTCTGTGCAGTTCGCCAACTCTCTTCGCCGACGCCAGGGCTAGCAGGAAGACGGCCTTGAGGGTCTGATCCCTGTCTGACGACTCTCGTAAAGGCTCGTACGGTGCACGAGTCAGGCTCCTTAGAACAAGAGTCACATCCCACGCAGGGGGCCTGAGGTCCCTGAGTGGGCAAGACCTTTCGAAGCTTCTCATCAGGAGGGAAATCTCGAAGGAGGAAGAGATGTCTGCTCCTTTCAGCTGCAAGACTAGGCCGAGAGCAGCGCGGTAGCCTTTTACAACTGAAACAGAGAAAAGCTTCTCTTGGCGAAGGAAGACGAGGAAGTCCGCGACCTGCTGAATAGTAGCTCCGACCGGAGAGACACCCTGTTGACGACACCAACCACAGAAGACGGACCACTTTCCCTGGTATACCCCTGCGGAGGATCATCTGAGGTACCCGGCCATCTCTGTTGCTGCGCGATGCGAAAAGCCTCTCGTTCGCAGGAGATGGTGGATAACCTCCAGCCGTGAAGACACAGGGACTACACTGCCTGGTCGTACCGCTCCACGTCGGGTTGACACAGCAGGTTGGGCCAGGGCGGGATCTCGGCGCCTCGGAGAGGAGAGCTAGTAGGTCAGGATGCCAAACAGCCTGTGGCCATTTGGGTGCCAACAGAAACATTCTGAGATTCAGAGTGATCATCACTTGGTTGTTCACTCGGCGAATCAGACAGAACGGAGGAAAGGCATAAACATCGAGGTTGTCCCATGGGTGCTGGAACGCGCCATCTGCAGCGGCCCATGGGTCCGGCACGACTGAGCAGAAGAACTGGAGTTTTCTGATGTGCCGGGTGGCGAACAGGTTGATGACTGGACGCCCCCACAGGTCAAATAGCCTTTCCATCACTTCTGAGTGAAGGGACCATTTGGTCCCGATCACCTGATTCTGGCAGCTAAGCTTGTCTGCCACGACATTCCTCTTGCCTGGAATGTACCTGGCTGACAGCTCTACCGACTCGTGTACCTGCATCATCAACTGGTGGAGCGGGAGGGATACTAGATCCCCCTGCTTGTTGACGTATGACAGTAACGTGGTATTGTTGCTCATCAGTACCAGAAAGTGTCCCATCACTCAATCCTGGAACTCTTGGAGAGCCAGGAAGGCTGCCTTGAGTTCCAGGATGTTGATGTGAAGGTGCTTGTCGTCTTGGTGCCACACTCCCGAAGTGAGCAACTCCTCAAGGTGTACGCCCCATCCCTCGGTCGATGCCTCTGAAAACAGCAGCATGTCCAGAGGGGGAGTATGCAGGGATACTCCTATCAAGAGGTTCCTGTCGTCCATCCACCAGTAAAGGTCCTCTCTCACCTCCTCGGAAAGAGGGATGAGAAAGGACTGAGGGGTCTCGGGACTGAGACCAATACTCCTTTAGCCTCCCTTGTAGAGACCGCAGGTAAAGATGCCGATGACGTACCAGCTTCTCCAGTGACGACAGGTGACCGATGACGACTTGTCATTGCCGGGCTGGCTGCTCCTGTAGTGACAGGAACAGCTGTGCCGTCTGCCTGAACCTGCTGATACAAGAGTCCGAGGGAAAGACTTTTGCTGCTACCGTGTCTATCAGCATGCCCATGTACTTTATCCTCTGCTTGGGGGTGAGATCTGACTTCTCAAGATTCACCATGATACCAAGATCGCGGCAAAACTCGAGGAGTCGATCCCTGTCCTGCAGCAACTGCGAGTGGGAGCTTGCCAGGATGAGCCAGTCGTCGACATACCTCAATAGACATATCCCATGTGAGTGGGCCCAAGCTGACAAGAGAGAAGACTCTCATGAACACCTGGGGAGTGGTCAAGAGCCCAAGCAGAGTGCCCTGAATTGGAAGACTGTCTCCCCAAGGATAAAGCAGAGGTACTTGTGAAAGGATGGATGAATGGGTATTTGGAAATACGCATCCTTCAAGTCCACCGTAAGCATGAAGTCATTCTCCCTGATGGAAGCAAGCACGGATCGCGCTGTTTCCATCGTGAACCGAGTCTGGCGAATGAATCGGTTCAGGGGAGAAAGGTCTATGACTGGTCTCCATCCCCCTGTGGCTTTCTCTACGAGAAAGATACGGCTGTAAAAGCCTAGAGACTGGTCCGACACGACTTCCACAACACCCTTGCTCAGCATGGCTTGCACTTCTTGCTGTAGTGCGGAGTCCTTCGGAGTTCCTTGGACGTATGTGCAGAGATGGACCGCAGAGTAGGTGAGGGGAGGCCGAGACTTGAAGGGTAGTGGATATCCCTCCCGAAGGACATCCACTATCCAAGTCTCGGCTCCGTGTCACTGCCATGTTGCCCAGTGGCTTGACAGGCATGCCCCCACCTTCGGCAGCATTTGGGGGGGAATGCAGCCTCTAGTGTTTTCCCTTCTTCTTCCCCTTGCCCCCTTTTCCAGAGTGGAAAGTGGGCTGAAAGGGGCAGGAAGACCCACCCTTTCTAGAGGAAGAAGAAGGCTGGGTGTTTCCACGGGGCCCCTTTGAAGACTGGGACTTCTTAGGGGCCGAGAAGTGCTAGCCTGACCCGAGGGCCTGGCCACAGTGGAACGCGAAGACCCAGAGGTCTTGGCCACTGCCTGGTGGACAAGCTGGTCGCTGTCATTGGCCCGGCGCTTGTCCACCGCAACGTCCACCAACTCTCTAGGGAAGAGAGAGGTGGAACCCAGCAACGGTCCATTTCGCAGGGTCACTGCTGACTTGGGCCCCACGGACCTGGAGAAGCGACAGAGAACGGCGTCCCTTCGCTTCAGGACCAGGTTAGCCTACAGGTTTGCCGCCTGGTGGGCGAGGTAGGAGACGGCCCTACTTCCAGACTGGAACAGTCTCCTGAGGGCAGAGTCCTCCACAGGTACGACAGCGACCGAGGAAGCAGCCACCTTGGATACTGTGAAAGACCACAGATCCAGCCAGGAGACTGCCTGGAAGGCCGCCATGGCGGTGGCTTCCAGGGTTGCGGCTTCTTGCTGAGAGAGGGAGATACTCTCTGCAGCAAGTTGCTGCAATGTGAGACCCGGATCTAGATAACCAGGTCCGGATCAACCTGTTTATACGGCAAAGCCCTCTTCAACGGAGCGTAGAAGCGCTTCTGGTGAGGCAGAGGAAGAGAAGTAGCTTATTCAAGCGGTTCGATGGGAAAGAATTGTCCTGCCCAGACACAAGACTATTCACCTGATCGAGTACCCCCTCGGCAAGCGTGGACCACGGCAGCCCCACCGAAGCCTTGGGTTCCTTCTTGGGTCTCCAGTAGGATTCGAGGCACAACGGACGATCCACAGACGAGGCCGTGGTCCCTTCACCACGGCCGTTGTGCTGATGAATCAGTGCAATAACCTCAGCAAACATCCTCCATACCTCGGGGGTGTCCGCATCATGGGGAAGAGGACCCCCGAGTCTTTCCAGAGTGCGGTCCTCCCGATCTACTCTCCCTGCAGGAGGAAGAACCTCGACAGACCCATGATCCTTCCTGCACCACGCGGGTGTAAGACCTGGCTGAGCCGAGGACCGAGCAAGAACGTACGCCCCCGAGGTAGAACTCTGGGGAGACAATTCACCAGAGTTCTTCCTGTCCGACTCGTGCCCCCCGGAAGGAGCCCAGGAGGTAGAGGGGTCAGGCGAGGAGGATCAGGCGCTCCCACTGGCCTTGCTGGCAGAACCAACAGGGGCAGCGGGCCGGGAGAGGTCACCAACCTGTGGTGGTGACGGCAGCCGGGGTCAAGGAGAGCGCTTTTGCCTGGGCGAAGCAGTCTCCCAAGGAGAGTGGAGTGGATCGCGCGAGCCGAGCTGCGCGCTTGCCTTCAAGCGTGTGGCTGGCTGGCGCGAACTTGCACTGTCCTCTAGACGTGCCCCAGTCTTCTTTGAGGTCAAAACCTCTTGGGAAGACTGAGCAGGGGACCTCTTCTTTGCTTTTCCAGGTGTCCGGACTTGAGGAACTGGTGCACCTTCCTGGGAACCTGCGTGGTACTCGCAGAAGTACCAGCAGGAAGAGTCGGGGCACCTGCATGCCCGGACTCTTTCTCTCACCCCAAGCCCAAGTCTGTACGGAGAGGGGTTTCTCCCGTACCAGACTGGGGTACTCAGGTCTCCTTGGAGACCCAAGTATTCGGAGCGACTGGTGAGCGAGTGTCCGACGTGGACCCGCTGGCCTTGGAAGCAGGCTTCTTCAGCGTAGCAGGGGGAGTGCGGACCATGGTCTGCACGCCCTTGGTTCCCGATGCGACTGACCCGGGGGTCAGCGCAGCGGTTCCCTGATTCGTGGGTCGGGAAGAGCCAGTGTGAGATCCAACTGCCTTCCCTGTGGAAGGAGGCAGTCCCTTAGAGGTCTCAGTGCAAGACTTCTTGGGGGGGGGAGGGGAGAGGCAGGCTGCTTCTGCTTTGGCTGGAGAGCCTCAGAAGGAGAAGAGGAGGAAGAGGCAGCAGACGAAGGTGAAGACGACAACACCTTTCGCGATCTCTTCTTTGACTTCTTCTTTGCCATCTTCCTCAGGATCGAGGTCAGGTCCCCAAACCACGCAGGAGCAGCTGAAGACTCAGGAGCAACCAGGGGGGGCCACAGCAGCAGGCACAAACTGGGCAGTAGAGACAGTGCTTGGGCCAGCAGTTGCCAGGGCAGATACACTCACGCGGCAGCCAGGAATATCCAGGTGAGAAGCCAGGGTCGAAGGCACAGGTGGTGGGTGAGCAGCCTGGCAGGGCCAAGCCAGGGTCGAAGGCACGGGTGGCACGTGAGCAGCCAGGCTGAGCCAAAGTCGAAGGCACGGGTGGCGTGTGAGCAGCCAGGCAGGGCCAAGAGACGGGGAAGCAAGGAGCCGGGACCATTGTCATAAACGAGCTAGGGTCAGCAACTGGAGCAGGCATCGTTACGTACGACACCGACAACGTCACCATGTAAAAATGACCAGCAGGGCGAGATAGCGGGCCAGGAACCCATGGGGCAGTGGCACAGGATGGTGAGTGGCAAGGGCAGCTGAAACCTGGGTGTCTAGATGCAAAGCCACCATCACAGGCAGCTTCCCAAATACTGACATGGTGACAGTGGTGGTGGTGGAAGCAGTAGCCGAGTGGGTTGTCACTGGAGCGCCAGACAAGTGGGACACCAGTCCCTCCAGTCAGTAATGGAACGCCAGGTAGACCCAGGTGCAGCCAGGCAGAGGACAAGTCACATACCTGGTCCATAAAAGGTGCTTCCACTCCCAAACCTGAGGATACAGTGGGGTCAAAATGGGAAGCCTCTTCTCGCTCCGGGGGAAAAATTTCACCCCCAGAATAAGGGGAGGCCCCAGAGAGGATGTCCTGAGCAATCACCCCCAACCCCTTCCACACCCAATGAAACAAATGAGGAAGGGGAGGGGGAGTCCTCACCCGAGGGAGAGGGAGCAAGCAGGGGAAGTTCACAGGGAGGGAGAAACGATCCCGACGGATTAGCCACCACTGGAGTCGTCAGGGGCATTACCCTCGGATGATTCCTTGGTGGGCTTCCAATGGTATCGTCTCCTCCCTTCGAACCTCTTCCATTGTTCGGGAGACCAGGCACAACACTCACTACAAGGAGCGTTGCGCGAACACACAAGTCCCCTGCAAGTTGGGCAGAGGGCGTGTGGGTCCGTGTTGACGCTAGATCGAAGATTATTACATCTTCTGCCTCCTACCCCAGGACACATGCTGGGGATAGGAGGGCTTAGAAGGCTTATCAACATTCATCACTATAGAAAAGCAATGAAAAATCCCACAGGGAAAGTTGAAGGGCAGTCAGGCAGAGAGCGAAGAACAATGTCCGCATTCTACAATGGTCGAAAGCAAAATTGGCATGTTTACATCCGGGCAGGCAGTACTCCCGCCTCCTGGACGGTAGTTAACTGCCTAACCACCTTGTTCGAAAGTTCAACGGCCGTTTCCAGCCTATGCTGAAAGTAATTCCTAATGTAAAGGACCGACGGTTTGTATGTCGTGTCGGAACAAAAAAACATGACAAGGGTTCTCACACACAGCAGAGGGGCAGGCCATGTACTGGGAGAGCAGGTTACTGAAATGCCTTGCATGTACAAGCATGGTTCAGAGGCCATACACACACCAAATGCAGGATATTGTTGCTTCTACCACAAGTGATAAGCTGCACTTGCCATACATCTGGTGACTGGTGACATAGATAGGTTTGGAGTGCTTTTGCACAGTACGGAGACAGACCACAGACACGGCAAGCAGGTTCGTTCATACTGAATATGCAAACATATGGTCCAAGGACTGCTTACAACCTTATGTGAGGGGTGACAATGGCTCCATCATGTGTGCTTCAGGCAAAAGACAAACGGAGAGCATTACTCATTACCAAGACGTGTGGGTCGACCAGGGTACCAAGCTGGTTGGTGAATATCACAAACTGAGGTGGATGGACACCTTCATATCCCTGAGATGGGCGAAGATGCTCATCTAAAACCATACAAGATTCCTAATGAGAGGACTTCAAGCATTCTGAGTGTTCCTCATGTCTGAGAAGTGCAGGTCTACTGGGGTATCAAACGGGTCGGTGAGGCCCATATCATCCCTACCTGTGGTGAACGTAACAACCGGAGGTTGGGAGATATTGTCACCTCCCTGAGCTAGGTAAAGTGGTCACTCAAAATCCTAAGATGTCTATTTGTGAAACGTTTATCAAGGTTTCTCTTCTTCTTACGTGAAGGAAAGAGTAAGGTGAGGAACAAGAATGGCTATTGGAAGTAGCATATTATGTAGTAAGCCTAATAAGGTGTTGATCCACTAGCTCCTGTATATACCCCGTCTCAGCCAAGAAATGGGTGTACTTCTTCAGCAGCTGGGTGGAAGCTGTAGGCTAACTCCTCAAGCCTATCTCCTACACCTAAAGCATCCCAAGAGAGCAGTAAATTTACTTTCCAATGGAGCAGTAAACATTGTGGCTCTACCTAAATGGAGGGTAAGCCTATGAAGGTTCACATTTGCTAACACTTCACATCTTTGTTTAAAGCACTTTCCTGTGTAAACAAAACATCCAAAACAAAAACAAAAACTCCAACTTGGCATAAAGTAGGCTTGCACCCAGACAGCTTCACTTAATGGTGGCCAAAGAAAAAGTGCCTGGTGAAGGCAGGTGGGTAAGGGCTGGTCCCCAGTCACCCCCTGAACTACCAGTTAACTACTAAGTTACCAAGTTTCAGAAGCCAATTCTAGCTCACACTAATGAATACTTCATTACAAAAAGTGATGCTGATATTGTGGCAGAACCAAAAATGGTTTTATTTACAGTCGCACGTCAATCTGAAGAATTTTGTACGTTCGTCATTTTAGTGGCAACCGTTAACTCATTACATCAAGTCAACCAGCTATTACCTTACAGGCAGGTGAAGTACTGTACATCGTGGGTTGTTACGTTGAGACTGATTGGCTAGGCTAACTAATAATACTCCAAACAGGATACTGTATTGTTCTCTTAAGCAAAATTGGATACTAAGTTGAGAGAATGTGAGCGGCCCACAACCCAACACTAGGCTACCAAAATGTCAGTCACATCACCTACTGCAGGCTACAGGCCTATTTCTCAGAAACCCTGTGGCCTATTGATCCAGTTTCGAAAAGAACGTCTTACTTCATGGTAGAAATTTTATAGAAAAATTGTAGACTTGACCATAGGAAGGGAAGGGAAGGGAAGGGAAGGGAAGGGAAGGGAAGGGAAGGGGGAGGGATATGCCTGTTACACTTGATCTAGCCTATCCCCTAGCCGGATAACCCTACAGTAGAGGTAGGACCTCTAAAGGTAAGCTATGCGTATCCTAGGGATACAAGTACTTGGGTTCCTGATAGGCTAGGCCAAATCTGTTGGAGGGGATGGGCCTAGCCTACCAAATCATTCTAGATAAGCCCTACCCCTATCTCTTATATAAAGCAAAAAATAAAATGTGCAGAAGTGACTTACGAGCAATTCCTGGTATGTTCCTTAGAGTTCACGTTTGCTGTTAACTCGGCGGCGGGGATTTCCTTCTAAATGAAGTTGTTCTAGAGTTTTTTGGCACCTAATTTTGGATTTACCTTCAATTTTTGTCGCACGACTATAATTAACCACAGAGGTTCTTCATCCAACAAGCTACGAGATCCGATGGGAATGCGGGCTGGGTTATGGGTCGGGTATTCCTCCAAGACAGGGTGATTTACTGCCCCGCTTGTTAAGTTGTTATTATCCTACAATTTAGGGGACCCCTTGCCCCTTAGGAAAGCGGGGTAGTTGGTGGGGTAGACCACGGGAGGTGCGAAGAAGACGTTCAAAATTTACTGTATATATGTATGGCATAATTCAGTGTTGCCAGTTTAGCGCTTTTCGCGCTAGATTTGGTGCGCTTTCAATTACTTCGGTGCCGAAAAATTTTCGTTTGGCGCTGGCGCCTTTTTTTTAACGCTTTTTAAGGAAAGAGGATTTCTACATTAAATAGTATTCTTGCCATTAAATATGGATTGAAGAGGCGCGGGCAATGTTGCTATCAATGTGAGCTTCCAAGTGATGTCAAGAAAATTGGAAGTCTCGAAGCTTATGAAAATGAAGATGCAATTGAGGACTTTATTGGAATGTTAGAAGACTTCTAAATTTAGCAGAACCACGCATATGATCTTTAATGATCAGTGCACGTAAGCACGTAAGTACAGCATAAGCTTTATTAATTAGTTTATTTCTTTTATTTGGCGCTTTTTTCAGTGCATTAATTACAAAGTCTAGCGCCTTTTTAGTGCCTTGCGATCCACTTTAGTTCCTCGTTGGGCGAGACTGCGAGTCGGTAGAGTTGTGGGCTAGCACTCGCTAGGCCCGAGTTCGAGTCTTCGGCCGGCTAATGAAGAATTAGAGGAATTTATTTCTGGTGACAGAAATTCATTTCTCGCTATAATGTGGTTCGGATTCCACAATAAGCTGTGGGTCCCGTTGCTAAGTAACCAAATGGTTCTTAGCCACGTAAAATAAGTCTAATCCTTCGGGCCAGCCTTAGGAGAGCTGTTAATCAGCTTAGTGGTCTGGTAAAACTAAGGTATACTTAACTTTTGCGATCCACTTTTAGCGCTTTACTGTCATATCGAGTTGGCAACACTGAGATTATTGGTATTACAGAAACGAAAGCCCCTTAACACAAACACAGGAAGAACAAGTTGACCGAGGGAGACGTTACAAAGACAAATCCTTTCACTGCTACTACTATTCCGAACGCTGTCGCGGACGAGCACTCTTACAGGGGAGCTTTTGGTACACAGCCGACTCCTTACTAGGGAAAATTGAGTTGCCAACTCCTTACTGAGGAAAAATGAGTTGGTGTGGTCTGAGGCCTAAAGATACTTATCCGACTAATCACGTCATACCGTTAACTCGACGTTGAGGAAAAACTCCCTAACTTCTCTGTACGGCACCCCAAATGGATGGTTACAAACCGGGGGAACACGGGTTTTCATACTGAAAGTAGGTTACATTCCTTTCGGTTTTCGTTTTTTTTTTTTTTTTTTATCCCGCTTTCCTCTCTGCTTACCTTCATTTTGAGTTCCCAACTCACAATAATTGTTAATGCTCCTGTACCTTAACGCATTCCCTCCAGGTGACGTTTACCTTATAAACGTTACAACACGGCATTACAGATGAGGATAAGCCTGAAAAGTGGGCTGCACCCCACACGAACTTTGAGAGAGGGGGCGATTTTAGTGGGGACGAGAAGATTCTCTCTACGTTGGAGGGGCTTGGGGATGGCGGGGACTCGTTCACATACGTGATCTTCACAAGTTGGCTTTCCAGATTCGAAAGGTTCATATCCCATCCGGCAAGTGCAATAACTTGTTAACGTATGTCGCCCCCCCCCCCCCGGCCATTACTAAACACGGCGAAGGGACATTCCATTTGGCCGACAACAAACAACTGCACCGCTACCGGCCAGTGTCAGAAGCCCGAAAGTGTAGAAAAAATCAGTTTCCAATTTATTGTACTTCCGGACGGGATATGAACCGTTGCCGTGCTCTGTCTTGTGAAGATCGCATATGGAAACCCCTTATTGGTTGGACTTCAGGGGTTAATTACAGCCGACCCCAAAAAATAACGTTAAATTGTAATTAAGCAACCAAAATACTATATAAGAAACTGCCATTTCTCACTAATTACCCGCCGTCTATCTATTACTTAGAAATACCTAAACCTTTTTTCCCCACAACCCCCCACGAGCCTTATCTGCTATCTAGGCCTACGTTTTAAAGAAATTCATTGACTGCGTGTTTCGTTTCAGTACAATGCCTGAATCCTTGCCCTCGACATCTCGCTCCTCTGAACTAAAACTCTCCACACTTTGCTCATTACCCCCTTAGGCGGGGTAGCGCCGTCAGTGCACCGCATATTACTTAAGGTTCTTCGCAGCGTGCTTCGGCCCCTAGTTGCAATCCTTTTTGTTTCTTTTGCTGTACCTCCTTTTATATTCTTTCTTCCATCTTTCTTTCGACCCTCTCCTAATAATTGATTCATAGTGCAACTGCGAGGTTTTCCTCCTGTTACACCTTTCATAACTTTTACTATCAATTTCTGCTTTAGCGCTGAATGACCTCATTGTTCCCAGTGCTTCTCCTTTGGCCTAATTCCATATTCAATTCAATCCACTTTGCCCATTACTTGCGAACTGTTAGGGCAACTACTGGGAGTTTAGTTTTTATTATTACGGGAATTATGGCAGGTTAATTAAACTGTGTCAGGATCACGGCCTTTTAAAAAACATTGCTTTTGCCCCGGTGTGGTAGAGAGTGCAGGCTGGAACTGCAGGAAAAGGCATTCGGGTGTGACAGAACGTACTCCACTCCGCAGAAAAAGGGACGGAAAAGGTACAACTATTTCGAGTAGCTGTTCCGCAAAACCTGGTTTTCTGGTTCCCGCCTAGACATTATACGGTGCAAGCTTTTTGCTTTATGTACGTATCGGACTGGTTTACTTACAGCCCTGTTAGGTCAGAACTGAGACTGAGCAACGTAGCGATTAACGACTGGTCCAGTTTTTTCAGAGAAGTAATTGTAAACTGGTGCATTAAGCAAAAATAAAAGGGGGGGGGTGTGGTTGGTGGGCCGGCCACGACTGTGGAAATAGACGAAGCAAAATTTGGCAAGAGAAAATATAATGTGGGGAGGGTATTAGAAGGCCAGTGGGTATTTGGCGGTATTTGTAGGGAGAAGCCGGAACTTTTTGTTGGGCCGGTGGAAGACAGAACCGCTGAAACTTTGGTAACATTAATTACAGAATACATAGAGCCCGGTACGACCATAATTTCAGACTGTTGGAAGGCCTGCGACTGCCTGTAAAACAAAGGCCGCAGGCATTTAAGAGTTAATCATTCCCTGAAATTCGTCGACCTGGAAAACAGAGTTCACACTAACACCATTGAAAGGAGGTGGTGGGAACTGAGGACAGTTCACCCTGGTACGGCAGGAGGAGGTATAATTTTGTAGGCTATCTGTCGGTAGCCTACTTTAAAATACATTTCCAAGACCCAAACACCAGGTCCTACGCTTTTTTGAAGGCAGCAGCTGATTTGCACCCTCCCAGTCCCTGAGGTACAAGTCTTTTTCTCCTGTACGGTTTCTAAGTTTACTGCATTTTTTTACAGGTTGCGTCTTTATTTTGCCTATTTGGAGCCACTGCTTACTGAATGGTGTCTTGGCAATTGGTTTTTCCTTTACTTTTAGGGCTGCCAGTAAAGGAGGTGATGTTTTATTTTTTGTCGGCCTGTTATTCTCTAGCTTTTTCCCGTTTCTGGGTAGTTTCCTGCCTTATTCTTGCATTCCTACCCACCCCACCCAGCTCTGTTTCATTGCTTCCCTCACTTGTTGCCATTATGTTGCGCAGATCCTTCTCACTGTCCCCATTTCCCTCCCTCCCCCGCTTTTGGGGGACGTGAGGAGAACTCTCTCTGCCTCACCCCGGTATCCTCTCCTTTGTTTTTTCGAGTGAATTATTAAAAACTGAACATCATGGAAGCGTCTAACAACAGTGGCAAGTGCTGGAGGAATCTTGCGTGCCTAAGTGATATACAATATGATGACTTGGCAGGCAGGGAACTAGGTTTGCTTATCGTTGAGATCAACAAAACTCCAACCAAAAAGATGCAAAAGTATTCACAGACATATTGAAAGGATATGATCCTTCAAACTGGAGCAATTCTGTAGAAAATATAATGAAAATAATTGAAGGGATACTAACGAAAGTTCAAGTTATCAAAAGACTTATAAAGAAAATCTACAAAAATCAAATGAATGTGGTGAATATAGTGAATATATCAATTGATGCAATAGGAAAACGAATGCCTAAAGCATGTAAACTATGTAGTGTGTGGTATAGCATTGTAAATCCACAAAACTTGATTAGGAAATGCTATGCATGCCATGTACCTATTCATCCTACATGTGCAGAATTAGAGCAAAATAAAAATAAGGACACAAGAGTATTTTGCTCAACATGTCTAGTATGGATAGACAAGGTTATTAAATCAAGACTTAATGTACAGATTGTGGAGGATGAAGAAGAGGAAAATGGAAAAGAAGAAAATAAGATTGAAGAGATAGAAAAAAATAATGAAAACAAAGAACAGGATAAGAGTATGGATGCAGAGAAACTCATAGATTCTACATATAAGGCAATACAGCAGCATACATATGAAGAAATAAATTATATGCACCCTTTTGAAAAGAGGGAATTGCAGGTTTGGTGAAAGATGTTATTACAAACATCCCAAGATATGCCACAATTATGAGATCTATGGCACATGTGCATACCTAGATGGCTATGAGGAGGAATGCAGCGATCTACATCCAAAAATATGTAAAAACTGGAGAGGAGGAAATGGATGTAGGTTTAATAAAAAGTGTAGGTATATGCATCCTGTAGCCATGAAGAATAAAAATCAAAATCAAATACATATAAAAAACAAGGTAGAAATGAAGCAAATAAAGAAAGGAACAAAGATCATGTGATGAAGGAAAAATAAAGCAAACACATTACGAAATGTCAGCACAACAACATTCACCATTACTATGATGCTAGGGGTGGAGAACGAATGGAACAAAATGAATAAATATGAAGATGGAAGATCAAATATAATGGAAAATTGATTCCGAATTTCTGGAAATGAAGAGAAGAACAAAATTTATTACCCATATTAGATAATGGAGATAACAAAACTGTCAAAAATTGCCATTTATTCATACTTATTTTTGATGTATTTCCCAGTTTCTATGAAAAAATACGTTGATGTGATTGTTTTGCAGAAGAAGTTTTTATTATATTAACTATAGCAATGAGTTTGTATAAATTAGTACATTAATATTTAAAGTAGTAAACACCACAAAATTTTATCCATCTCTATAAAATTAAATGACGTCTGATTGCAGTGTTGAAACTTCTTCCTGTGGAGAATATAATTGTAAGAACATGCCAGTAGTTTAAGCTTGCCTTCTGGACGAAACCCCCTTTTTTTTTTTTTGTATGTTGGGTTACGATTAAACAACTTAATGTTTGTGTTTTAGTTGATGGTTTGTTACGTAACCCTGTAGTTTTGTAGATGTGACAACTGTGCTATCAATGTACTGCTCCCGAATGAGAACATGAAGCTCTGCCTGTTTCGCAAGACTCAGACAAGTTATAGAAGAAATTCTCGTAAAATCCAGCCCCATCACCTCGTGAACTGTCGTCGTCATTGCAGTAATTTCTTCATAAGAATATTCTGAAATTCCCCTTTTTTTGGCCATTTTATGTTTTCCTCTATCGAAGTAACGTAACGTTTTGTCAATTTTTGGTAAAAATGTTTTTCTTGCTTAATGTAACTTGGATGATTGTTGTGTCCTTTAAATATTAATTATATGAAACTTTTTAAATGCGTATTTGTGAACCCGTGTGGCATCACCCAAAAAGAATTGGTGCAGGAAATATAGTTGATTGTTTCTCAACTGCATTTGTTGGAAAGAATATAATGTTTCTTGATTCATGGTACATTTAAGTAAGTTAGTAAACTCCTCCGCACTGTAACTTGGTCTCATTCAAAGCTAGGCAGGAGGGCTTAAGGTTGAATGAAATAACTAAAACAAAAGAAAGGGTTTAGTTTCTGAGTAACTCAAAAGAAAGATAGAGTTCTTAGAAGAACTAACCCAAAATAAGAAAATAGAAATAATGAATATAAGTGAAACCTGGTATTCCCAAGAGAGTGGTAATGATGAAGTTTCCAAACTTATACATCAGATAGGAAAAATAGAAATCAAGGGGGAACTGCGATATATGGGAGAGACGCCAATCAAGGAAAAATCTGTGAGAAATATAGTAACACAGAATGTAAATTAATAGCGGTAGAATTTGAATCTGAAAATTAGTGAACATTGTGATATACAGACCCCCTAATACTAAAGAGTTTGACATAATAATTGACAAACTGGATGATATATGTAGAAATCACAAAGACTGGACTATACTCCTATCCGGAGACTTTAACTTTCCTTTTGTAGAATGGAAAGAACGAATAGGAGACTGTGGTTGTATTTATACATATAAAAAGGAGAGTATAGTAGCGCAGAAGATAAGAGGCAATTTGAAAAGCTATTAGATGTGCTACTAGAACATAACATTCAGCAAATAAATCACCTGCCAACAAGAAAGGATAATATTCTAGACCTAGTATTTGTGAACGAGGTGAACTATGTTAAAGAAATAATAGTGTATAATATTAGTATTTCAGACCATTATGTCATAGAACTAACAGTCTGTTCCAAAGCACATGAAAACAGAGATAAGCAATAGACGAAAAAATTGGAAGGATTTGGAAAATACAATTTCTATGGTAAGAATATAAATTGGTCAAAAATAAATGAAGAATTAAACAAAGAATGGGAAAACATATTCGTAAATGATAATATACAGGTAAATACGGATATATTACATAAAATATTAGAGGAAATAGTGGAAAAATATATACCGAAGAAAAAAAGTAAACATCAGTCACGCATACCAAGAGACAGAAGGATCTTGTTCCAGAAAATCAAAGTGGAAAAAAGGTCTTGCAAAAGAAAAGAATTCATGGAAAGTGATGGAACTAAAAATTAAGATAGAAAACGCAGAACAAAAGATTATACAGTCAAAAGAAAATTAAAAATGGGTCCTAGAAGAAAAGACCCTACAAAATATCAAGCAAAACCCCAAAATTTTTTACTCATATGCAAAAAAGATGAATAAAATAAGCGTAGAAATAGGCCCTCTAAGAATTGAAGGGCGATTAACGAATGAAAAAAAGCAAATATGTAACATATTAGCAGAAGGATATAAGAGTGAATTTACACCTAGAATTGATAATGAAGATAATGATACAGAAATAAGAGACGAAAATAGTGAATATTTATTGGACATAGATATTACGGAAGCTGATATTGTGCAGGCTATTAATGAAATTAAAAATGGATCAGCAGCAGGACCAGATGGCATACCTGCCATATTGTTAAAGAAAGTGGTTCATTCAATCGCAAAGCCGCTCGCAATATTATTGAGACAAAGTATAGATACAGGCAAGATTTATGATGAGCATAAATTAGCATGTATTACCCCTACTTCCAAAAGTGGATCAAGACTAGAGACAAGTAATTATAGGCCTGTGAGTCTGACATCTCATATTATGAAAGTTTATGAAAGGGTAATAAAAAAAATATAATGAAACGTTTAATGAAAAATAGATTGTTAATATGGGACAACATGGTTCTGTACCCGGAAAAAGTACACAAACCCAGCTGTTAGTCCACCATGAAAGCATATATAAAAATATGATAAACGAAAAAGATACAGATGTGGTTTACCTAGACTTTGCAAAAGCTTTTGACAAGGTAGACCATAATATATTAGTGAAAAAAATTAGAAAACATAAGATTGTGGACAAAGTAGGAAGATGGATAAAAGAATTTTTGCAAAACAGAAAACAGTGATTGCAAACGAAGAGAAATCGGATGGAGCTACGGTAATATCCGGTGTGCCACAAGGTCTGGTGTTAGCTGCATTGCTGTTTGTGATTATGATTGCAGACATAGACAGTAATGTTAAGGACTCGGTAGTGAGAAGTTTCGCCGATGACACAAGAATAAGTAGAGAAATTACTTGTGATGAAGATAGGAACTTGCTACAAAGAGACCTAAACAAAATATATAAATGGGCAGAGGTAAATAGGACGGTATTTAACTCTGATAAATTTGAATCAATAAACTATGGTGATAAAGAAGGAATGCTATGTGCATATAAAGGACCTAATAACGAGACAATCACAAATAAGGAAGCAGTTAAAGACCTTGGTGTGATGTTGAATAGGAATATGTTATGCAATGATCAAATAGCAATACTATTGGCAAAATGCAAAGCAAAAATAGGAATGTTGTTCCAGCACTTCAAAACAAGAAAAGCCGAACACATGATTATGCTTTATAAAATGTACGTACGTAGTCCACTTGAATATTGCAATATAATATGGTACCCACACTACCAAAAGGATATTGCACAAATAGAGAGTGTACAAAGGTCATTTACAGCTAGAATAGAAGAAGTTAAGGACCTTGACTACTGGGAAAGACTACAATTCTTAAATTTATATAGTCTTGAAAGGAGAAGAGAACACTACATGATAATCCAGGCATGGAAACAGATAGAAGGAATTACCGAAAACATCATGGAGCTAAAAATATCAGAAAGAGCAAGCAGAGGTAGATTAATAGTGCCCAAAACTATACCAGGAAAACTAAGGAAAGCACACAGGACATTAATCCACCACGCGCCAGCATCGATAATGCAGCGTCTATTCAATGTGCTACCAGCTCATCTGAGGCACATAACAGGAGTGAGCGTAGATGTGTTTAAGAATAAGCTCGACAAATATCTAAGATGCATCCCAGACCATCCAAGATTGGAAGATGCAAAATATACCGGAAGATGCATTAGCAATTCTCTGGTAACATCAGAGGTGCCTCACACTGAGGGACCTGGGGCAACCCAAACGAACTGTAAGGTCTGTAAGGTAAGGTAAGGTCCCCCTCAGCTGGTCCCTCCCTGCGACGAATGGCTCCCTGGCATTTTCCTCCACAGAGGGACGCTTCCATAACATAAACATGCACACTTCGTTTGTGTGTGTTCTCCCCCACCCAAAACCCCAAATTCCTGCACTCCCCCTTTACTGTTGGGTAGAGGCAGGGAACAAATAACACTTGACCGACGACAAACAGCAGCCCTAAAAGTGTAGGAAAATCCAATTTCCAGGGTAAAAACAGGCACAGAGTTAATACTTAGAAATACTGTTTGCTGTAGATTAATTCCAGGGTCTTCTCGTTCCAGGTCAGCCTCCCGGTAGTTGTCATTATGATCTCCCCAGCGTACTTGGTCAAAAGGGCGCCCCCCTCCCATCGCTTTACAGCCTTGACATGACCTCCGTTTCTCAAAGGTAACTCTTGGATTGTGGATTACCCTTTTCTTCCTAAGACCTTGACCTGTTATAATCCTCTTTGGTATTTCCTGGTTTTGTTTCTCTTGTAAACAACGGAGTTTAGCGCTAACTCTTCTTTTAGAAACGTTATCATCATAAATGAAGATCTGTGATCATAAATTAAATGAAATTTAAATATCAGCTATCACCAGGTGACTGACTCTCCCACCTTTCAATGTCAATTCATAGTTTTGGGCTGCTGTGTTTTTTCCAATCACTTCCAGTAATTATTAGAAACGTTTGTCTTCTAATCAGTAGAGGTTTTCTTTCGTTTCTCTGCTTTTTCTTGCATTTTACGTATTGTCAAGGATGTTTCACGATTGCACAAATGTCATTTGAAAAATAATCTCAGTGCATTAGAAATGCTCTCTCTCTCTCTCTTCCTCGCAGATTTCTTTTATTTTTAAATGTAAGAATAGTATTTATTAATTTTCATTATTTTATGCCATAGTTTTGCTATGCTTTATTATTTGAAGTTATATTGGTCTACCTTTAGGAATTAAATGGCTCATTAATGTATTATTCATTTGTTTGAGGGCTGATGCTTCGTTTTGGGGAGATATCCATTGTTCCTTGTGTTGACCGGGAGGTCCTTTCATGGACTGGTTTAATCCAAGGGTACTGACCCAAAACTATTATTGTTTCTTCCTCACCTTCGCCTTAGTGTAAAGGCTGATATGGCACACGTGAGGAAAGCTATGTCACATTGTTTTCATTAATATTTTCATATTCTATTTCTAACAATATTATTATCCTAAAACTGCCCTCGGTTATAATGAGATGTGTTTCTTAAATAAAGCTTTTTCAAAGAATCAAAAGGGAGCCTTCAATAGCCTTATTTGCACAATGAGGAAAGTATATTTGGCATTGCTCTTTCACCCCCCGCGCTCCCGAGACCCTCCTTAGACCAAGTATGCTGGGGAGACTATAGTACATAGAATGCTGAGCCAACTCTTGGCTTAAGGAGCATCTATACGGGTCAAATAGTTGTTCAACCCAGTTTGAAATTTGACTGTGTGACTTGGGTATTTGGCTAACAATGGGTGTGAAGGAAGTCCAGCTTGTTATTTGAATTTATCCTCAAATACAAAGAACATAAAATAAATTGCCTCCGGACTGCTTTCACGAGGGAATATAAGAACTTTGAAAACAGTTCGGCTGATGACATCTATACTCCTAACCCAAATCACAATTTGTTCCAACACGATATACAAACCATCAGTCCTTAACATTAGGGATTACCTATAGCGAAGCTGGACATAGCTGTTAAACTCTTGAACAAGGTGGTTAGACAGTAACTACCATCAGGTAGGCAGGAATGCCCGGATGTTGTGAACATTCCAGTTTGCTGTCAGCCGTCATGCGTTGTTTACGTGTTTTTGGATCTCTTTGCCTGACTGTTGTTAAGCTCCTACTATCCCGGTGGGATCTTTCCGTGTTTTTGTGTATATATTGCATGTTTGATATTTATTCATTCAAACCCACGATTTGTGATAGCTTTGCATAAGCTGTCGTTCCCCTGTGTCTGGGTCTTGGGTTTCACAGCCAGGGGCGTATTTAGTGGGTATAAACCGAGTGGTAATGCTTCTCTTCCATTAGCCCTTTATTTGGATACTGAAGGCATTCCCCTGTACATTCGGAGATATTAGATTGGGATGTAATACATTGATTGGGATGTGAGAGTTCGGCCCCCTTCTTGGACTCCTGCCCTCCATGTACAAGGGCATGACTACTTCCTTTCTACTTGTGCTGAGTGTTGTTTTCGTCGCCTGTGCTATAGAGAGTTGTGGTGGGGGGGAGGTTGCGGGTGTCGTTGGTAAGTTTCGCTTCCATGGCACCCTTGGTGGCCTCCCCTCCTTCCTTCTCTCTCCCTGTAGGTTCTTTCTTAACTCTCCTTCGGTAGAGATCTCTCTCCTTTGGTAGAGAGCTCTCTCCTTCGCACTCTTCGCTTGCTCGTCTGGCGAAGACCGTGAGGCGCGGGCAGTCAGGCGACCTCTTCTCAGGGGCCTCCTCTCACTGCGTAGGGCAGTTCCCCTCGGAGTGAGAGGAGTTTCCCTCTACTAATCATCTTTGCTTCTTCTTTCGGGTTGACAGTGAGCATCGCAGGCACAGCAGTAGTTAGCTGGATATCTCAGTTGGGATATCTTTGCATGAAGGAGTCCCGACGTTCATTCATTGCTACTTTGGGATCGACCACAGTACCTTGTTGGAATGGCATAGTTCCATGTCGGGATCATTCCGATTCTGTTTCCCGCCGATGTGGATCAATCGCTGTCATTGCTCTCCTTCATGTATGCTGTGGCACTGCCTCTGGCGTAACTGTGATCCATCTGCTCCTGCTGTTCCCTGTGTTATGCTCCTGTTGACTCGACGACAGTCTCTGGGCGGCTCTTCCTGGTCTCCTGCCGCAGCCGTCGTGATCGTTCCTGTCGCTGCTGGTGACTTTCATGCGACGTTTCTGGCCGTTGCTGTAGCTCCTGCCTTCCGAACTGCTTCCGTAGTTCCTGCATAGGCTGTCTAGATCGTGCCTGCTGCTTCTCCTGGTGGTCGTGTCCTGGGCCGCTTCCGCTGTGATCCTGCGTAGCTGCCCTGATGTTTTGTGTCCACCATCCTGTAGAAGATGTCGGAGTGAAGGTTAAGTAAGTTGCCTTGAGGAAGTAGCTGCCCTCTTCTTCAACTTCTCTTTGGTTTCGTCTTCTGCTGCCCCTTCCCTTCCTCTCCCGAGGTTCGAGGGGGTCCTGGGAACCGGATAGACCTCCGTCAGCCGAAGGAGAGGAAGGTTGCTTCCTTCCCCTTGATGCCTTTGGACATCTAGGGACTGCCTGCTTCGGGTTAGAGAACCGATTCACATACCCATGGGTTTTGTGTTTTGGGAGCCGCGGGCGCCAGACCTCTGTTTGTGATCCTGTTCCCAGTCCTAGAGATTCCGCCTCTAAGATGGGTGCTGCTTCAGGCACTTCTTCGCAAGTATCCCGATCTGGTCTGGATAGTACTCTCTCTGGTCCAGTTCAGGAGCAGTGCGAGAGAAAGGGTCGAGGCACCCAGGTGTCTCAGCTCTTCCTGCCAGAACTACAAGGGCTCCCTAAGTGCTTACCAGTGCTCAGTCTGGTTCCTAGCCCAGTGTCTTGGTCCTATCAGTTCAAACATCAGAAGAAGCAGGGAAGAGATTTCCTTCGGGAGTCCTGTGGGACTAAGGGACTGACTCTCTTCTGGGAGAGAAGTTTCTCTCATTGGCTCTTCCCACCCTTGGGCAGTAACTGATTCGCATTCTCCTCTGAGGTCTCGCGTTTTGGGGTATTTGCTCTCGTGGCCTCTCGAGGCCGTGCCCTCATTGCCAGTCTTAGAAGTCTGCGTCTAAGACTGGTTCTGTGCCTGGCTCTTTTTGATTTCTTAAGAAACTGAAAGCAGCTGCTCCCAATTTTTGGGAGTCTTGTAGGCCGCTTGAATTCTATGAATCATGAATGCTCTCCTGATGAGAGAGGCACAGGATGAGAGAAAGTGCCGAGACACCCAGGCATCTCAGTGCCAAGATGCCAGGTGTCTCAATACTGCCCGCCAGCTGCTTCGGTTTCTTGGCTGGGTTTCATCCCTGTGTCTTGAACCTTAGAGTTTGAGCATGCAGGATAGCAGACACTATATTCCCTTTTAAACCCTCTTCTCAAGAGGGTCTCGGCCTAGGAGTTTAGAGTGTGGGAACTAGTGCTAGTTCACAGCAGACGAGTTCTGCCCTGTCCAGTTCCGATTGTGTTCACGCAATCGGCTCGGCTTGCCCGCCCCACCCAGCCCCTGGTCTTGTTTGTGAGACTGGCTAGGCTTGGCTCGGCTCGCCCCGCCTGCCTCCCAGTCCACCACACACCACCCAGTCTGATTCGTGTTCGCGTGATCGGCTCGGCTCAGCCCGACTCGGTTTTTCCGAATCGGGTTCTCAGCTCTGTTCAAGTAAACTTTCTGCCCTTTGCAGGAAAGTGCTCTCCCATGGCACAAGCGCTCTTCTTCCCCGGTGTGGCAATAATCTCCTTCGGTTGGTTATTGCTCATGGTCCGCCTCTCCTGCTGGTCTTACAAGCAGGACAGGTAGGGGTACTCTTTCTCCTCACCTGTTCTCTTTTCTTCTCAGTTGTTTCGAGAGGCATGAGACGGACAGAAAGAGTTCCAACGAATTTGTATTTGAAGTTCGGCTGCATGGTGTGCTTTGGGTGTCGTTCCCCCGATTGTCTCGTAGTACAAACAGGTAGCCGATGAGGGTTTCTTGGGATCTGTCAAGGTCTCCCTACAAGGAGAGAGGTACAGGAGCTTCACACTTCGGAAGCAGCAAGGGTCTTCCTCTTCAAGTTGCAATCGCCCTCATTTTGCAGAGAACTTCGCGCTGATTCGTCAGCACGAGGATCCCCAGGACAGGACCGCAGCTCCCCCAATGAAAAATCTTCATCACTCGCAACCCTTACAGTTCCCAAGGGGCTGAGAGTTTTGGGGGCTGCTGCTGTCTTGCTTGCGAGATCATTCTAGACCAGATGAATACTTTTCTTCAAACAAGGAGTTCATTTAGGTCAAGACACTTGTGGATCGTCCATCGCGCCTCGAATCCTTTTGGGGACCTAAGAAGGAACCCAAGGCTTTGGTGGGGCTACCGTGGTCCACGCTTGCCGAGGGGGTCCTCGACCAAGTGAACAGTCTTGTGTCTGGGCAAGACAGCTCACTTCGTTCGAGCTGCTAGGACAAGCTTCTTCCCCCCTCCTCTGCCCCGCCAGAAGCGTCTCTATACTCCGGCTGGAGGGGCGTTGCTGACCAAGCAGGTTGACCCAGACCTGACTCGTCTGGATCCGGGTCTGACGTTGCAACAACTTACTGGTGAGAGTATCTCCCTCTCCCAGCAAGAAGCTGCAACCCTGGAAGCCACCGCCATGGCGGCCTTCCAAGCAGTCTCCTGGCTCAATCTGTGGTCCTTCACAGTATCGAGGGTAGCTTCTTCCTCGGGTGCTATCGTACCTGGGGAGGACTCCGCCTTTGGGAGACTGTGCCAGTCTGGGGGTTGGGCTATTTCCTACTTCGCCCACCAGAATGCGAACCTGTGGGCAAATCTGGTTCTGAAACGAAGAGACGCCGTTCTCTCTCGCTTCTCCAGGTCTGTAGGTCCCGAATAAGCAATCACCCTCAGGAATGGACCATTGCTGGGTTCCTCCTCTCTCTTCCCCAGAGAGCTGGTGGATGCCGCGGTAGACAAACACCGGGCCGATGACAGCGACCGGCTTGTCCACCAGGCAGTGGCCAAGACCTCCAGGTCTTCTCATCCCACTGCGGCCAGGTCTTCAAGCCAGGCTGGCACTTCCTCGGCCCCTAAGAAGTCCCAGTCTTTGAAGGGGACCCGAGGAAACACCCAGCCTTCTTCTTCCTCAAGAAGGGGGTGTCACTCCTGCCCTTTTCAGCCCACTTTCCAAGCCGGGAAAGGGGGCAAAGGGAAAAAGAAGAAGGGGAAACGCTAGGGGCGGCGTTCCCCCCCAAAAGCTGCCGAAGGTGGGGGGTTGCCTGTCGAGCCATTGGGCAATATGGCAGCGACGTGGAGCCGAGACCTGGATAGTGGATGTCCTTCGGGAGGGATATCTACTACCCTTCGAGTTTCGGCCTCCCCTCACCTACTCTCTGGTCCATCTCCAAACCTACGTTCCAGGATCATCGAAGGACACCTCACTACAGCAAGAAGTGCAAGCCATGCTGAGCAAGGGTGCTGTGGAAGTCGTGTCGGACCAGTTCCTAGGCTTTTACAACCATTTCTTTCTCGTGAAGAAAGCCTCAGTGGGATGGAGACTGGTCATAGACCTCTCTCCCCGGAACCGTTTCGTTTGCCAGACTCGGTTCACGATGGAAACAGCGCAATCCGTGCTGGCCTTCATCAGGGAGAACGACTTCTTACGTTACGGTGGACCTGAAGGATGCGTATTTTCAAATGCCCATTCATCCGTCCTCTCGCAAGTACCTCCGCTTTGTCCTTGGGGAGATGGTCTTCCAGTTCAGGGCACTTTGTTTCGGGCTCTCGACCGCTCCCCAGGTGTTCACGAGAGTCTTCTCTCTCGTGTCAGCTTGGGCCCACTTGCACGGGATACGTCTACTGAGGTATCTCGACGACTGGCTAGTCCTGGCGGGCTCTCGCTCGCAGTTGCTACAGGACGGATCGGCTCCTTGAGTTCTGCCGGGATCTAGGGATTGTGGTAAATCTCGAGAAGTCAGATCTCACACCCAAGCAGAGGATAAAGTACCTGGGCATGCTGATAGACACGGTGGCAGCGAAAGTCTTTCCCTCAGACTCTCGTATCAGCAAGTTCAGGCAGGCAGCACAACTGTTCCTGTCACGACAGGAGCAGCCAGCCCGGCAATGGCAAGTCGTCATCAGTCACCTGTCGTCTTTGGAGAAGCTAGTACCTCATGGGCGTCTTCACCTGCAGTCTCTTCAGTGGAGACTAAAGGAGTATTGGTCCCAGTCCCAAGACCCCCAGTCCTTCCTCATCCCTCTTTCCGAGGAGGTGAGGAAGGAACTTCGCTGGTGGATAGACGACAGGAACCTCTTGATAGGAGTATCCCTGCATACTCCCCCTCCGGACATGCTTCTGTTCTCGGATGCATCGACCGAGGGATGGGGCGCACACCTGGAGGAGTTGCTCACTTCGGGAGTGTGGCACCAAGACGACAAGCACCTTCACATCAACATCCTAGAACTCAAGGTGGCCTTTCTGGCCCTCCAAGAGTTCAATGAGTGATGAGACACTCCGTGGTACTGATGAGCGACAATATCACGGTGGTGGCATACGTCAACAAGCAGGGGGCCTGGTGTCCCGCCAGCTTCATCAGTTGACGATGCAGGTGCACGAGTGGGCCATGGCCCACTCGGTAGAGCTGTCAGCCAGGTACATTCCAGGCAAGAGGAATGTCGTGGCAGACAAGCTCAGCCGCCAGAACCAGGTGGTAGGGACCGAATGGTCCCTCCACCAGGAGATAGCAGAAAGGCTGTTCGATCTGTGGGGGCGTCCAGTCATCGATCTGTTCGCCACCCGGAACAACAGAAAGCTCCAGGTCTTCTGTTCTGTCGTGCCGGACCCGTTCCAGCATCCGTGGAACAACCTCGACGTCTATGCCTTCCCGCCATTCTGTCTGATTCGCCGAGTGATCAGCCGAGCGATGATCACTTCGAATCTCAGAATGATTCTGGTGGCACCGGACCTGCTAGCTCTTCTCTCTGAGGTGCCGAGAGAGATTCCCCCCTGGCCCAACCTGCTGCATCAACCCCACATAGAGCGGTTCCACCTGGCAGTGCATTCCCTGTGTCTTCACGGCTGGAGGTTATCCACCATCTCTTGCGAGCAAGAGGCTTTTTGCGTCGCGCAGCAACAGAGATGGCAGGATACCTCAGATGATCCTCCACAGTGGTAGACCAGGGAAAGTGATCCGTCTTCTGTGGTTGGTGTCGTCGAAGGGGTATCTCTCCAATTGGAGCCTTTGTTCAGGAGGTCGTGGACTTCCTCGTCTTCCTTCACCGAGAGAAGCTTCTCTCCGTTTCAGCCGTGAAAGGCTACCACGCTGCACTCGGCCTAGTCTTACGATTGAAAGGAGTAGACATCTCCTCCTCTTTCGAGATCTCTCTACTGATGAGAAGCTTCGAAAGGTCTTGCCCACCCAGGGATCTCAGGCCCCCTGCGTGGGATGTGACTCTCGTCCTGAGGAGCCTGACTCATGCACCGTACGAGCCTTTACGAGAGTTGTCAGACAGGGATCTGACCCTCAAGACCGTCTTCCTGCTAGCCCTGGCATCGCCGAAGAGAGTTGGCGAACTTCACGGACTTTCCTTTGATGTTAAACACTCGAGGGGATGGGGATCAGTTACGCTCGATTTCATCCCGGATTTTGTAGCAAAGACAGAATCCTTCGGTCCCTGACGCACGGTTCGAGTCCTTCACGATTCCCTCCCTAGAGGAATTTGTGTGTAATGAACCAGACGAGATGCTACTGTGTCCTGTTAGAGTGCTGCGGCCTATCTGAAGAGGACTCGACACCTCCGGCCTGAGTGTCGATGACTCTTCGTTAGTACTGGCTCGACCAAGAAAGAAGTGTCCAAGAACACCATCTCTTTCTGGCTTTGTGAGACGATAAGGAGAGCGTACTCTGCTGCAGGAGAAAGACGACACCGCACGCGCTTCGTCTGAGAGCTCACGAGTCCAGTCAGCATTGGTCCGTCCCTCGCATTCCAGAAGAATATGTCGGTAGCACAGGTGCTGAAGGCGGGAGTGTTGTCCCAGCAGACTACCTTCACTTCCTTCTACCTCCGGGATGTTGCACACAAGTCCTTGGACACTTTTTCCTTGAGTCCTGTGGTGGCTGCTCAACAAGCTGTGTAGCTTACCCAGCTCCTCTAACAGGACAGGTTGTGTCTCGCTTAAGTTGTACGGTTGTGATTGGGAGAATGAATGTGGAGTGACTGGCCTCTCTTCCTTCTCCCCATCCTGGCTCTCTTCCCACGGGCAGGGAGCGGACGTGCCGTTACAAGCTGGATCTGGCGGTCGATGCAGGTAAGCACATAATGGGAGCTCCCGTTCTTTCTTCCGTTTAGGTTGATAGAAGCAACCCCACTCCTTCCTCTTGCAAGGGGAGGAAGGAGACCATGGCTGTAAGACAAACCCAGTGCTTGTATTTGCCTTTATGTCACCCGACGTCAAATTCTTCCTAGCCTACCTTGCATGAACTGACGTCTTCCTCTTTCATGCAAAGGGACCCAGAAGTCTGACAACTGATCCTGCGTTTCTTACAACCCGATCTTTTGTCAGAGGCAGTTTTTTCCTTTCCTCACTCTCATGACCAGGAAGGGAAGACAAGGTGGTGAACTCCAGTCAGTTTGCAGAGACTTAATCAGATTCCTCCCTCCAATCAGTAAGTCTCCTAATGTAAAGGACCGAGGGTTTGTATATTTTGTCGGAACAAAAAACAATTTTTAAAAGTAAATTGTATTTTTCATAATTATACAAACCTTTACACTTTATGCCCACCTCATGCCACCCCTCAATCTGATACCTGGGCCGAAAGGCAAATTGGAATGTTTACATCCAGGCAGGCGGTACTCCCGCCTCCCGGACAGTAGTTAACTGCCTAACTACCTTGTTTGAAGTTCAACGGCCGTTTCCAGCCTACACCTGAAAGTAATCCTAATTTGTTCCAACACAATATACAAACCCTCGGTCCTTTACATTAGGATATACTTTCATGCGTAGGCTGGAAACGGCCGTTAAACTCTTGAGTAAGGTGGTTAGGCAGTAATAACTACCGCCAGGTAGGCGGGGATGGCATGAGGTGGGCATAAAGTCTAAAGGACCTCGGGTTTGTATAGTTAGGAAAAATACAATTTACTTTAAAAATTGTTATTTGTTCAGACACAATATACAAACCATCAGTCCTTTACATTAGGAAGACTCACTGGTTGGAGGGAGGATTCTGCATGAGTCTCCTGAACTGACTGGAGTTCTACACACCTGGGTTACTCCTCCTGGTCGAAAGAGAGAGGAAGAGTACCGTGCCTCTGACATATTGATCGGAGTGTAGGAACAGCAAGATCAAATGTCAGATACTGGACCTTTTCGCATGAGTGAGGAAACGTAACTCCTATGAAATAGGCTGGAAGGATCTAGAGTCGGAGGCAGTAAGGAAAAGCCGAGATATGGTTCCCTTATTGCCAGTCTCTACTTCCTCTCCCTTGCTAGAGGAAGGGGCGGAATTGCTCCTATGATTCTATAAGAAAAATAGAATGGGTGCTCGATGTGTAGTCTTACTGCATCAGTGCCAGTTCCAGCAGCTATTGGTTCGAGTCCTATTCTCATCCCTAAGGAGAAGTTGGAGGACGGGGAAGGAGGAGAAAGAGAGGCCAGTCACTCTCGGAATCCTTCTCACTTCCAGAACCAATGCCTTAGGCGAGATGCTACTCGTCCTCTTGAAGGAGCCGGGTAAGGCAACACAATTTGTTGAGCAGCCACTACAGAACCAAGGAAAAAGGGTTCCAAGGGCCTGTGGGCAAGACCGAAGGAAGAAAACAAGAGTGTGGTCGAAGAGACCACGTCTTGCTTCCAGACCGACAGAAACTTCCGGGATGCGAGGGATGGACCAAGCCATCGACTTTGTGAGCTCTCGAGTGAAAGGTACCGGTATCGTCGTCGTCAGCTGCCAAGTACCTCCTTTGATCGCTTCACGAAGTCAGGAGGAAGGTGTGTCCTTAGACACTTCTTCCTTGGGAGAGACAGTACTAGCGAAAACATTGACGACATCCAGGTTAGGAATGTCGAGCCTTTCGGAAAGTATCACAGCTCCCAATAGGACAAAGTAACGAATGATCTGGATCATTGATACCAAGTCCAAGGAGGAGGGGAACAAGAAGGTCTCGAACCTGACAGTCGATGCCAATGGGTTCGGAGTCCACCTACGACATCCGAGAAGGAGTCGAGGTATGATCCCCATCCCTGTTCTTCCATCTTCTACGCCAAGGCCAGGGTAAATGAGAGATGGTCCTAAGAGGGCATATCTCTGTCTGACGACTCTTGTAGGGCGCGTGCAGAGCACGGACAGGAACCCTAAACGAGAGTCTCATGCCACCCAGGAAACAGTTCCACGGGGGAGCACGACTGAAGAAGCTTCTCGTCCGTAGCTAACTCTCAACTGAGGAGACGAAGGCTACTTCAGATAGAAGACTAGGTAGCAAGGGCCTACGTTCTTCACAAATGATAGGGAGAGAAGCAAGCCTCGGTGGAGAAGACGAGGAAGTCCAGACTTGATGAGCAACTCTGACCCGAGAAGAAGTTCTGACAACGGCACCACCAGTGAAGACGGATCCAGTCCCTGGGACAGTGTTGCAGAGGACTTCAAGGGATATCCTGCTATATCCGTTGCCACTTGGCGAGAAAGCCTGTGCTTGCAAGGAAAGCTGGAAAGTGTCCCAGTCCTGAACACACAGGGATGTACTGCCTCAAGAACAGCTTCTTGTGTAGCTGCTACAGGAGGTTGGGTCAAGCGGAATTCTTCTCGATGCCTCAGCAGTCAGGTTGGATGAAGGCGAAGTCTTCAAGTATTTGTCTGTAACGTCGATATGGAGTTTTCACCAAAAAGACAGCATGCCTCAACAGAGTGGCCCCTGGTCTGGTATGAAGGAGCGAGAAAAAACTTCAACTTGTGTGCAGGGAGGCAACAGAAGGACGATAGGGATTTCTCAATCGAGCAGTCTCTGCATGAATCTTCGTGAAGAAAGAGTGAGCAGCATGTTCCTTCCCGATCACTCAAACCCGAGGTCAGGCTTGCCTACCAATACATCCCCACCAGGAATGCATCTGGTTAATTGAGCTGTCGAGTGTGCAATAGAACAACACTCGAGTACCTGCAAATGTCGAGATGAAACAGGAGGAAAAAACGATTGCCTCTTGTTTGTCGACAAATGCCACTACTGTGGTTTTGTTGTTCAACGTAACCAGTGAGTGCCGCAAAACCAATCCTGAATTTTCGGACAGCCAAAAGGCTGCCCTGAGCCCAGGATGGTGATGAGAAGGTACTAATCATCTCGGTCACACAAATTCAAGACAAGGTCTCACCAGTGTGCGCCTATTCCTCAATCTGTGAATCTGTAAGTAGACACAAGATGTGAGGGGAATATGCAAGCATATTCAAAGGTTCCTTCAATCAAGCATTAGCCTAACTCTTTCCTCATACATCGAAGAGGAAAGAACGGAGGAAAGGAAGCAGACTTCCATTCTCCACCATGGGGAAGCTTCTGCAAGATGACAGGGTACCGAGGCAATTAGCTCTAGCCGGCTGGCATTTCCCGAATCGGGAGCACAGGAGAGGTGGCGGGATGGAAGTTCGATGGGAAGAATTGCCGAGACCTAAGGAAAATAGATACTTTTCTGAAAGAATCCATTCCCAGGTCTCGGCAATGTTGCTGCCAGTTCCAGAGACTTAATAAGTATCATTTCGTCCAGGCATCAGCAGTTGCAATCTTCTTCTGAAGCCTAGGACTTCTTAGCTAAGGAGTTGAGGGGGGCTGGCTTGAACTCAAGGTCGAGTTGAGATGACTAAGACCCAAAGTTCTTGGCCATTGTCCAAAGGACAAGTCAGTGCCCTGGTGGGAACCTTGGTTACCGGGGTATCTGGCAAATCTCTGAAAGAGAAAGGCAGAACCAAGTAAGGGTTCGTTACCAAGGGTCGAGCCAACTCGGGACTTACAAAACCGGAGATCCGAATTAGGACAAAGTCCTTCTTCTTAGCACCAGAATTGCCCAAAAAACTGCAATCGGCAAGACCCTCCGAGGCAAGAAGAATTCATATTCTGTCGAGGCAGGGGTGGAAGCTTGGTGTCTCGACCTGAATTAACTCCTTCAAAGAAAAGAATTCATCAGGTCAAGAACGCTCTCGGAAGCCAGAACCGCGGCGGTCCCTGACACTCTCGGCCCTCTGAAACTGCAAGGGTTGCGAGTGATGAAGGTTATTCATTGGGGGAGCCGCGGTCCTGTCCTGGGGATCCTTGCGCCGATTCGTCGGCACGAAGTTCTCTGAGAACACTGGGGCGATCATAACTTGAAGAGGAAGACCCTCGCTGTTTCCGATGCGTGAAACTCCTGTACCTCTCCCCTTGGAGGGAGACCTTGACAGATCCCATGAAACCCTCCTCGGCTACCTGGTTATAATGCGAGAGAATCGGGGGACTGATACCCAAAGCACGCCAAGCAGCCGAACTCCGAAAGAAAATTTTGTCTGAGCGCTCTCTGTCCGTCTCGCGCCTCTTGGAACAACCGAGAGGAGAAGAGAACAGGTGAGGAGAAAAGAGTATCCCTACCTGTCCTGCCAGTAAGATAAGCAGGAGAGGCGGACCATGAGCGATAATCAACCAAAGGAGATTACTGCCAGACGGGGAAAGAAGAGCACTTGTGCCGTGGCAAAGCACTTTCCTGGGAAGAGCAAAAAGTTCACTTGAACATAGCTGAGAACCCGAATCAGAAAAACCGAGTAGGGCCGATCCGAGCCGATCACGCGAACGCAATCCAGCTGGTTGGTATGCGGCGGACTGGGAGGCAGGCTGGGCGAGCCGAGCCGAGCCAGTCTGGCAAGCCGAGTCGAGCCGGGCCAGTCACGTAAGTGCGACCGGGGGCCGAGCCGAGCCAATTGCGCGAACACAATCGTAACTGGGTAGGCCGGACTGGTCTGCAGTGAACAATTGCTAGTTTTCCGAACTCTAAACTCCTTCCAGGCCAAGGCCCCTCGAGAAGAAGGTTCAAACGGGAATTCTGTGTCTGCTATCTTGCATGCTTGAACCCTAAAGTTCGAGACGCAAGAATGAAGCCCAGCCGAGCAACCGAAGCAGCTGGCGGGCAGTATCGAGACACCTGGCGTCTCGGCACCCAGACACCCGGGCGTCTCGGCACCCAGACACCTGGGTGTCCCGGCAACCAGACACCTGGGTGTCTCAGCACTTTCTCTCGTCCTGTGCCTCTCGTAAGGAGAGCGCTCGTGATTCATAGAATTCGAGCTACCCACGAGACTTCCGAAAATCAGGAGCGGCTGCTTTGTTTCCTAATAGATCGAAAGAGCCAAGCACAGACTTCCAAGACTGGTAACGAGGGCGTGGCCTTGAGAGGCTGTGCTCTTGCGGCCCCCGAAACACAAGATCCACAGGAGAATGCGAATTAGTTCCCTTCCGAGGGCGGGAAGAGCCAATGAGAGAAACTTGTCTCCCGGAAGAGAGTCAGTCCCTTAGAAGTCCCGCAGGACTCCCAAAGTGAATCTCTTCCCTGCTTCTTCTGATGTTCGAACCGACAGGATCGAGACACCAGGCTGGGAACCCAACCGAGCACTAGCAAATACTCGGGGAGCACTTGCGGTGCTGGCAGGAAGAGGAGCTGAGACACCTGGGTGCCTCGGCCCTTTCTCTCACACTGCTCCGGAATTGGGCCGAGGAAAATCTCTCCAGACCAGATTGGGATACTCGATATTCCATAGAATCTCGAGCATTCGGAGCGGCTCGCGAACGAGCGCCCGAAGCAGCACCCATCTTAGAGGCGGAACCTCTAAGACTCGGGAACAGGATCACAAACTGAGGTCTGTGCGCCCGTGGCTACCGAAACACAAAACCCAGGGCTATGAGAATCAGTTTCCTAACCCGAAGGTCGGGAAGAGCCAACGAGAGACCCACTGCCTCCTCGGAAGGAGGCAGTCCCTAGACGTCCAAGGGCATCAAGGGGAAGAAGCAGCATTCCTTTCCTTCGGCCGACGGAGGTCTGTCCGATTCTCGGGAACCCCTTGGACCTCGGGAGAGAAAGGGAAGATGCAGCAGAAGACGAAATCGAAGATAAGATGAAGAAGACGGCAGCTACTTCAACAGGGCGGCTTCCTTCACCTCCACTCCGACATCTTCTACAGGATGGTGGACACGAAACATCGTAACCTCCAGGGTAGTCCAACAGGAACACAACGGACACAGCCAGGACACCACCACCAGGAGAAGCAGCAGGCATGATCAGGACAGCCAATGCAGGAGCTACGGAAGCAGTTCGGAAGGCAGGAGCTACTGCAACGGCCAGGAACATCACCTCAACAGGACGACTTCCTACATCTTCACACCGACATCTTCTACAGGATGGCGGACATTGTAACCACTGGGGCAGTTGGCAGGAACGCACGGAAGCGGCCCCGGGCACGACCGCCAGAAGCGGCAGGAATGATCAGGACAGCCGATGCAGGAGCTGCGGCACAGGTTCGGAGAGCAGGAGCTATTGCAACAGCCAGGAATGTCACTTCCACAAGGCGACTTCCTTCCCTTTCACGCCAACATCTTCTACAGGATGGCAGACATCGTAACCTCCAGGGCAGCTGGCAGGAACACAACGGAAGCGGCCCGGGCACGATCACTAGGAGAAGAAGCGGCACGATCAGGACATCCGATGCAGGAGCTCACGTTAGCAGTTCGGAAGGCAGGAGCTACTGCAATGGACAGAATGTCATTTGAAAGTCACCAGCAGCGACAGGAGCGATCAGGGCGGCTGCGGCAGGAGACCAGGAAGAGCAGCCCAGAGAATGTCGTCGAGTTGACAAGAGCATAACACAGGGAACAGCAGGAGCAGATGGATCACAGATACGCAGGAGGCATTGGAACAGCATACATGAAAACCAGCAATGACAGCAATCGATCTACATCGGCGGGAACAGAGTCAGAGCGATCCCGATGTGGAAATATGTCATCTAATCAGGTATTGTGGTCGATCCTGAAGCAACACTGAATGAATGTCGGGACTGCTTCATGTGAGATATTCTTGATGTATCCAGCCAACTACTGCTGTGTCTGCGATGCTCACTGACAACCTGAAAGAAAAGCAGAGATGATTAGTAGAGGGAGGCTCCTCCCGCTACAAAGGGAACTGCCCTATGCAGTGGGAGGAGGTACTCTAGACGAGGTCGCCCGATCGCTCCCCGCCCCTGGTCTTCGCCCAACGAGCGAGTGAAGAGGGCGAAGGAGAGAGATCTACTAAAGGGGCGAAGGGAGAACCTATGGGAAGAGAAAAAAGGACGGAGGGGAGGCCACCAAGGGCGCCGTGGAAGCGGAACTTATCGACGACGCCCGCAACCTCCCAACCGGCCCGCAATTCTCTAAGCGCAGGCGGCAAGCAACACTCAGCATAAGTAGGAAGAAATTAGTGATGCCCCTTATACATGGAGGGCGGAAGCCCAAGAAGGGAACTAACTCTTACATCCCGATGGTTGTAGGGGAGTGAAGATATTGCGCCCCAAACTATATCTCCGAAAGTACAGGGGCGCCTTCAGTATTTACGTAAAGGGTTGCTGGAGAGAAGCATTACCGCTTGGTCACGCTACTCCAGTTACGCCCTTGGCCGTCAAACCCAAGACACAGGCATGGAACGACGGCTTATGCAAGGTTATCACAAATCGTGGGTTTGTATTAATAAATATCAAACACACATATATATAAACAAAAAACAGAAAGATCCCACCAGGATAATAAGAGCTTAACGACAGTCAGGTGGAGAGAACGAAAACACGTCAGCAACGCATGATGGCCAAAAGCAAACTGGAATGTTTACATCCGGGCAGGCGAGTATCCCCGCCTACCTGGCGGTAGTTACTGCCTAACCACCTTGCTCAAGAGTTTAACGGCTGTTTCCAGCCTACGCCTGAAAGTATATCCTAATGTAAAGGACCTTGGGTTTGTATAGTTAGGAAAAATACAATTTACTTTAAAAATTGTTATGTAAAGGACCTCGGGTTTGTATAGTTAGGAAAAATACAATTTGCTTTTAAAAATTATTATTTTAATGGTTAAAAGGGACCAAGTCTCCCTTCTTTACCCTTGAGACGGTCTGTCCTTCACCTCGTCCTTTTATGTATAAGGAGCTCACTCTACCCACTCTTGGTCTGTTCATAGACTTTCACCTTCGGCTTTGCCTGAGGTTCTAGTATGGTCAAACTGCTCACAGACATGCATTTCATGGAGGTTGTCTTGGTTGGATTGACTTTTCATATCGCTCCCCTGACGGGAATAGTCATTCTCAGGATGGTGTTCCTGGTATGGTCGGATTTAGTCTTTTGAGCAATGCAAATTTCTCTGGTACATTTTCATCAGGACGACACAGCCTGAGCCCAAAAAACGGATTTTGACGTAGAAAAATCTATTTGTTCTGACACAATATACAAACCCTCGGTCTTTTACATTACGAATTACTTTCAGGCGTAGGCTGGAAACGGCCGTTAAACTCTTGAGCAGGGTGGTTAGGCAGTAACCACCGCCAGGTAGGCGGGGATACCCGCCTTCCTGGATGTAAACATTCCAGTTTGCTTTCGGCCATCATGCGTTGCTGACGTGTTTTCATTCTCTCCACCTGACTGTCGTTAAGCTCTTATTATCCCGGTGGGATCTTTCTGTATTTTTGTTTATATATACGTGTGTTTGATATTTATTAATACAAACCCATGATTTGTGATAACCTTTCATAAGCCGTCGTTCCCTGCCTGTGTCTTGGGCTTGACGGCCAAGGGCGTAACTGGAGTAGCGTAACCAAGTGGTAATGCTTCTCTTCCAGCAGCCCTTTACGTAAATACTGAAGGCGCCCCTGTACTTTCGGAGATATAGTTTGGGACATAATATCTTCACTCCCCTACATTCATCGGGACGTAAGAGTTCATTCCCTTCTTGGGCTTCCGCCCTCCGTGTATAAGGGGCATCACTAATTTCTTCCTACTTATGCTGAGTGTTGCTCGCCGCCTGCTCTTGGAGAATTGCGGGCTGTGTGGGAGGTTGTGGGCGTCGTCGATAAGTTCCGCTTCCACGGCGCCCTTGGTGGCCTCCTCTCCGTCCTTTTTTCTCTTCCTGTAGGTTCTTCCTCCCTTTTAGTAGATCTCTCTTCTTCGCCCTCTTCGCCCGCCTGTCGGGCGAAATTCAGGGGCGGGGAGCGATCGGGCGACCTCGTCTAGAGTACCTCCTCCCCCCGCGTAGGGCAGTTCCCCTTGTAGCAGGAGGAATCTCCCTCTGCTAATCATCTTTGCTTTTCTTTCAGGTTGACAGTGAGCATCGCAGACTCAGCAGTAGTTGGCTGGATATATCAAGGATATCTCGCATGAAGCAGTCCCGACATTCATTCAGTGTTGCTTCGGGATCGACCACAATACCTGGTTAGATGACATATTTCCACATCGGGATCGTTCTGACTCTTTCCCGCCGATGTGGATTGATCACTGTCATTGCTGGTCTTCATCTATGCTGTTGCAATGCCTCCTGCGTATCTGTGGTCCATCTGCTCCTGCTATTCCCTGTGTTATGCTCGTCAACTTGACGACAGACTGTGGGCTGCTCTTCCTGGTCTCCTGCCGCAGCTGCCCTGATCGTTCCTGTCGCTGCTGGTGACTTTCAAGTGACATTTCCGTCCGTTGCAGTAGCTCCTGCCTTCTGAACTGCTAACGCAGCTCCTGCATCAGGTGTCCTGATCGTGTTCGCTACTTCTCCTAGTGGTCGAGCCCGGGGCCGCTTCTGTTGTGTTCCTGTCAGCTGCCCTGGAGGTTACGATTTCCGCCACCTTGTAGAAGATGTTGGCGTGAAGGGGAAGGAAGTTGCCTTGTGGAAGTGACGTTCCTGGCCGTTGCAATAGCTCCTGCCCTTCGAACCTCTGCCGTAGTTCTTGCATCATCTGTCCTTCTGGCGGTCGTGCCCTGGGCCGCTTCTATTGTGTTCCTGCCAGCTGCCCCAGGGGTTACGATGTCCGCCATCCTGTAGAAGATGTCGGCGTGTAGATGAAGGAAGTCGTCCTGTTGAGGTGATGTTCCTGGCCGTTGCAGTAGCTCCTGCCTTCCGAACCGCTGCCGTAGCTCCTTCATCGGCTGTCCTGATCATCACCCTCAATATGAGACCACCTTGACGTGGTGAGAGGGCTCTTGAACCCCAGGAATTTGTTTCTGGGTTCGAGTCCAAGAGTCTCATACACCATTATATATTATTTTGGATTAAATTTATGGAATTTTCCACTGTAATAAAATTTACTTGACCTGATAAACAGGAAAAGAGATCATAGCTGGGAATGGGTTTATATCCGAAGCCAAATAGTGAGAACTGTGGTAGGACATCAACTGCCCGATAATGTTCAGACCCGAGAGTTACCAGATTGGTAGCTCAAAGGGAGAACTATTTGTTAGGGCTGGACCACGGATTCCAGGGGGGTCTGGTTCTATGGATAAGACTCTCGGCATTCTATCCAGTTTGCCCATAACATGATTAGGGTGGGGATGATTGTATTCTTGTAATACTCCCAGTCCTAGCAAGCGGGTTTGGCTTACACTTGGGCCACTCTAATCATGTTGTGCCATCCCCTTTTTGGGTAGGGTAGGGAGAGGACATTTGGGAGTCAGTTCTCACTTGTGCCATTAGTGGAAGAATAAACTCCATGAAAGGCTGATGTTATCTTTTTAAGGGTTTCAGGTTTACTTTTTTTTTCCCTCAATCTTTATGACAAGTCAGTTTAAAGATTTGAGTACCCTTGGACCCTTTGATTGTAGCGAATCAGCACGGTTGACAACCATTGGAACCTCATCTGACAAACCTTCTTTAGAAAAGTCAAAACAAAATCAGAATGCAATAACACTGGAACCATATGCTCCAGTACAAAGGAAACCAATAAAAAGTAAATACTGTCTTGACCCAACCTTGACTCACTTTGACTCCCTCTTTGGGAGTGGCAGTTGGTCAAGGTTTCTCACCTTAGAAACTGACCAGAAAATATCAGCACTCAAGTTGAAAATTATTTATTGAGCAGACACTCTACGACTGAAATGGCTCATAGAGGCCACAACAAAAAGTCAATCTGAAAATTATTTAACAATAAAAAAATATAGATAACATAAATATAAAAATAAAAAAAACATGATACTATGAACAGTATTCAGGGTACCATTGTACTTCCTGAGAATAATAACGAGCCAGTTGAAAAGAAAATACTGTTAGACTCACTTAAAAAGAGATATCCCAAAGTACAGGATTGCGAACTATATGATCTGCCAAGTAAATAGAGGAATAAACAAGTCTTAAAAATCGCAAAAATAAAATTTGAGGGCCAAGACCTACCTCAGAAAATAAAAATTTTAGGCCAAACCAGAGAAGTAAGACCATACGTCCCAAAGCCACTACAATGTCAAAATTGCAGTAAATATGGACATGCGAAAAAATATTGTTGAAATGAACCTGTATGCGCGTATTGCGGATCTGAAGAACATGCCACACAATGGAAGTGCAGCGAACCAAAGTGCATAAACTGTAGGCAAAACCATCATGCAAGATCCAAAGAATGTATGTACTATATATACAATACAGAGTTGAAAATATTGCAAGAAAGAACTGGAATGTCCGTAAAAGAAGCTAAATTAGAATTAAAAGTAAGAGGAATTCAAGATCCGTCTAAGAAACGTACATATTCTTTAATAACAAAGACCAATAATGAAACAAAAATGCATACAAATAGAAATAACGGAGCACAGAAAAGTAATTCTCAGGAAGAAATTAATGCTTTAGAAATAAAAACTAAAATGGTAAAGAATAAAGAAACAGGTACAAATGATATGGATAACATTTTATCCAATTCATTTGAAATATTAATGCAAATAGAAACACAGGAGGATGCTACTACGGAAGTAGCAAAGGAGGGACCTGATAGACTGGAAATTAAAGATAAAAAAAGGCCATTGGAAAGAACACCGCCCAAAACAAAGAAACCAACAATTGTTAGAGAAACGTCAGTCAAAACAAAAACAAAAGATATGAAGAAAGAACAAAAACAAAAACTAGTTAAGAATATACCAATTATCTCCTAAAATAATAGTAAAACCAATGGATACAGATATCCAAAATACCGAAGAAGTGGGAGACAACCATACCTTAGACAACAATGAATATGTCAAAGGAGAAAAGATTACTCCATCACCAATAATTGATACAACAAGAACAAATAAAGAAAGAAATATACATGACAACTCTTGTGGATGTAATGATTGTTTCATTGCATTGTGCAACAATAGCAAAAACATAACAAAAGATGGTTTAACAAACATTATAAGAAACTTTATGAAATATTGAAAAAGAGAAACCACAGATTTGAGTACCCATGAAAAAGGTTGCATGTGCGTTGAGCACTTAGTATATTATAAAGAAAAACAAATGAATGTCGTGAGTAAATTATTAGAAAAAATCCAGATTGAGAATGCAAAAAAAAGATAGTAAAACTCGACCGTTATAAGAAAATATTTTCAATAGCTATATAATACAGTGGAACGTGAATGGTCTGCAGACCAGATTACACCTAGGAGAAATACAACGATTACTAAAAGAATACAAACCTATGATATTATGTTTACAACATGTCAACAAAACTATATCAACTATAGGTAAATATACCTTAGCATCTTCATCTAGAGAGGAAGAAGGAAATTTAGGTATTGCTATATATGTACATAACAAAGTATGTTATGACAAAGTACCTGTAAACTTTACTGATCTACAAATATCGAGTATTAGAATACGAATCAAAAACGATAATTATGTAATTTATGATTTATACAACCAACCCAATAAAAATTATAACTTAGACAAACTTAACGAATTACCTAAGAACACCAAAGAACCTACATTAATAGTAGGTGATTTTAATGCCCACAACCCGATGTGGGACTGTAATTGTACAGACTCAGATAGAGCAGGAAGTAAAATAGAAGAATTTATAGATTCATATGACAATTGCTGCATAAATGATAACGAAATCAACACACATTTTTCTAAAACACATGGAACATTTTTCTCAATCGACTTAACTCTATGTACAACAAAAATAGTAAATAGATTAGGTTGGAATACAGTTGACGACTTGCATACAAGTGACCATTTCCCAATATTAATTTCATTATTACAAAATAACCCCACCAAGCATGTCCCTCAATATAACATTATAAAGCAGATTGGGAGCAATATGAATTCCACACTAGGGATATCCCACCATTTGAATATTCAAAAGACAACAATAAAACTAATAAATTTCTTGTTGATTTCATTACAAATGCAGCTGATAAAGCAATACCAAAATCCAAATCTCATCCAACAAAACACAAAGTCCCATGGTGGTCTAAAAAACTAACAGAATTAATAAAAATAAAACACCAAATTGGAAGACGATTAGATAATCTGAATAGAAAATTCAGTAAAATAAACAAAACATTACCGATATTAGAAGGAACCTTACAAAAACTGACTATATTATTATTAGAGATTAATACATTAAAACCTCTATATAACAAAATATCTGCAAAATTTAAAAGAGAAGTAATTCAAGGAAGAATCATTTCATGGAAAAAATATGTATCAGATCTCTCTAATAATACTCCCATACAAAAAATATGGGAAAAATTCAGGAAAATAAATGGTACCCATGTTAAACCACCTAGACATGCCATAATAAAAGATGGGAAAAGAATGCTTGATCCTAAAGAAATAAGTAATGTAATAGGCGAAAATTTAGCAAAAGTAAGTAGCGACAAAAATTTAGATGAGCATTTCCGAACTAGGAAAAATAATATCAAGTTAATAACAATAAATTTTGAAACCACAGAAGATGTTTATTATAATAGAAAGTTTAATAAGGATGAGTTAGAATTTGCATTGTTGAACAGCAATAAATCTGCCCCTGGAGGTAACAGTATTTGTTTTGAAACGATCTGCCATTTAGCACCTTTGGCAAAGGCATACTTATTAGAGTTTTATATCCACTTATGGCTTCGAAATTTATTTCCTAATGAATGGTGTAAAACTATAATTATTCCTATCCCCAAACCAGGAAAAGATCCCAGTAATGTAAACAATTACAGACCAATTTCTTTAACTAGTTGTCTATGCAAATTACTAGAAAAAATTGTAAATGCTCGACTAACATGGCACATTCGAGAAAACAAAATTTTGACTCCCACTCAATTTGAGTCACAATGTAACAGATCGACACTGGATTCTCTATCTAACTTAGAAGATCACATACGAAGAAGATTTGAACGAAAACAAATTACTATAGCCGTTGTGATGGCTTGATTAACCACCACACTATATCCAAATATAATACATCAACGAGTATTCACCAACACAATACTAAATCCACAATTGGTGGAATAGTATCTCAACCTCTTAGCCGTGTGCAAAACTCAATTCAAGGGGCAAAGAAAATACCAAGAAAAATCCTTAATTTTAATACATCAATATAAGTCAGAAATAATACCTGAACCTCTTCAGATACAAAAATAATATGAATATCAATTATACTTAATATCAACAAAACTTACCCAATTAACGATAGAAAAATAACTCATTCAAACACAAAAGGAGGGGTCCCAGACAGGAAGAGAAAAGCAAAAGAGAGAATATCCTAACGAATACAATCTAATATCCCTAACAACTTTTATTTATAGTTTTCTGTGGCTCCTCTTGAAAGACCGTCACTCTCCACGTCTGGAGGATAAATCAAGGCAGTCGGGGTGTGCTAGGGCCCAAAACAGGATTAAAGTGCCGTGATCTCAACAAGAAGACGTCTATATTATATAAAAGGGTTATAAATACCCTACCAAGAGGGACAGTGAGGTCCCCTTGGCTTTGGTAACTGGACCAAGGGTATGGTAGAATTACCCAAGATAAACTCTTTCAAGCTGCAGAGGGTAAAGGATCCACAATATATTGACGGGTGTACAGATCCTCAAAACAGGAAACAAGTCAAGCAGTCCAAAAGCCAACCAAATGCCCAAGCAGAGGTCCAGAACGTAACTAACTCCTACTTTTGTAGGATAAATATAAGACCCATCGTCCACCCAGGGCTGTGGGGAGTGGGGGAAATGGAATGTACTGGGAAGGCCTCACACCCACTCAGCACCATATATGAAAAAGACAACTGGCATTAGTAAAATTATAAAAGAGAGCGAACCACCGGAGAGGAGCAAACAAGCATAACAAAACAAAAATAACACTTAAGTAATTTACATTCAAAAAATTCATCCAGACTCATAAATTATTACCTAATTAAATGGCAACAACTGACACCTCCTCTCCCAAAGAAAAAAATTACTAAAAAAATTTTTTTTAACGTTAATACATAATCTAAAAATTCAAAACAAGAAAAAATTATGTATAAATCACAATGACTCAATAATTGTCAATTAACTGTAAGACAAGATATACATACAACAAGAGAAAATTTTTCTCCACCAATAATACTTATAACACTTTAGAACACGGGCTAGGGGTGGCAAGAATCAAGGATAGCAGCTCACAAGGATAGCAACTTTATAAGTACCTAGAAAATCATAATCTTAATACTAGTACATATACAGAGAAATTTCCCAAAGCCAGAAGCTCCATTACACAAAAACCTAAGAACTTAACTTGTTCTCACACAAAACTTAGGAGCTAGACATTGCTCTAACAACCGGGTTCAGAAATATATCGTTCATAGGCCATAACCTTTTCCACAAAAAAAAAAACACTGTCCAATTTCAGTGATACATTTCATTCACTGTTAACGAATGTCTGGCCAAAAAACCACTGTCTTTATCTCAGTGACCACTACACTCGTCACCATAGTGTCCAATACATACACCCTCATTGAATGATACAGAGAAGACCAATAGAAGACTCCCTGCACAAATAAACACACCAAAATCAATGAAGCATAATTATTAGCCTGAAATTATAGAATAACCGGAAGAGCCTATCTTTTCCTTAACTTAGTAGTATAAACCTAATCATACCCGACACCTTAAAACTTGGAAACCTTTTTAGTCAACCAATAACTGTTACCATTTGCCACCCTCAACTTTTTATAACAAGTAATCCATACAATACATATAAAACATCGACACATGCCCTGTAAAGAAAAAAGGTATGATCATTAATAAACAAGTCTTACATATATATTTTTCTCTGACGTGCTCACTTCAACAGCACACACACCATAATTAGAACGATACAGATACTATACCTTTAATAGCTGCATAGCCCTCTGCCACAAACCACTATTCAACGCTGCGAGAGAAAATCGGCAGCAACAACATTATCTTTTCCTGGAACGTGAAAATTCCAAATTCCATTCTTGCAACATGAGACTCCATCGCATCAATCTTTGATTTTTATTCTTGTATCTACTGATGCAGGTCAGGGATTGTGATCCGTCAGGATCTCAATAATAGGTGTATCTGTGGAGGAGAGATAAACCTGAAAATGATTAATGGCCAATATTACAGCAAGGGTCTCTTTCTCCACAGTAGAATACCTCAAATGTTGGGCGGAGGACAACTTTTTGAAAAGAATGCGACAGGATGAGAGACTCCTTGTTCGTCATTCTGCAACAACACCGTTCCTACACCAACGTCACTTGCGTCCGTAGCAAGAGAAAACGGAAGGTCGAAATCAGAGCCCTCAGGACAGGGAAATTAAGTAAAACTCTCTTCAAATTATCGAATGCCCTTTGCGTTTCCTCAGTCCAGACGAAAGTTACACCCTTCTTAGGAGATTAGTCAAAGGATCGGCAATGTCAGAAAAATTCCTAACAAACCTTCTGTAATAACTTACTAAACCAAGGAATTTTCTGACATCCTCCTACACTTAGGAATTACCATTTTCTCAATACATTCAATGTTTGCTTGCTTGGGAGCAACTTTACCACCACCGACTTCATGACCCAAATATACCACCTTCAGCCTTTGAACTCACTTTTCTTTAAATTAATTACTAAACCAGCCTTTTTCAAAACCTCGAACAGTGCCCTATTACGTTTTAAATGCGTTTCCCAGTCATCACTATAAATAACAATATCATCAATATAAACAACACACCCTTCCAAACCATAGACCAACGTATTCATTAACCTCTGAAAGGTAGCAGCCGCGTTTTTCATACCAAACGGCATAACTTTACATTGAAACAGTCCTTGTGGTGTTACGAAAGCAGACAAAGCCCTGCCAGCTTCGAAAGAGGAACCTGCCAATAACCTTTCAGCAAGTCGAATTTACTTATGTATTTAGCCTTTACCCATACGATCAATACAGTCCTCAATTCGAGGTAATGGATAACAGTCAGACTTAGACAACTCATTCAACCTACGATAATCAAGCATAACCTGAAATCTCCATCAGATTTCTTTACCAATACAACGGGTGATGACCACGGACTTTGGCTGGGTTCAATCAGGTCATGTTTTAACATATAATCAACTTCCTTCGCTACAACCTCATTCTTGAAAGGATTCAACCTGTAAGGAGATTGTTTCACGGGCGTGGCGTTACTCACATCAACGTCATGTTCAAGGACCGAAGTCCTTCCCGGTACATCCGAAAATAATTCCTTATAATTAAATACCAATTTCTTTAAAGACCTTTGTTCTCCATTACTTAAATGAGAAACCATATTAGCAAAATTTTTCAAAGAACCCTTATTATCCGATAGCCATTCACTTCCATCAAAACAATTTTCATCAATATTTTCACTATCTGAAAAAGAAAAAAAGTTATTATCAGACACAACAACATCCCCAATAGAGGCCACGGGAATAACCTTCTCCCGTTCATTATATGCCTTCAACATATTTATATGGCAAAGCTGAAAAGGTTTCCTTCTCTCAGGGTCTCTACTAAATAATTTACCTCACTTAATTTCTTTAAAATTTTCCACGGTCCTGAAAATGAAGCTTTTAAAGGGTTTCCTGGAATGGGAAGCAATAAAACATTATCACCCACTACAAAATTGCGCTCCTTAGTCTTTCTGTCAAAAAAGTATTTCATTTTCTTTTCGATACAAATAAATTTTCACCAGCAAACTTCCAAGCCTTCGTTAATTTATCACCCAAATTACTAACATAATCTAATAAATTTATATCAGGGCGTCCCCCCCCAAGATTCACGAACCACATCCAATGGACCACGCAATGACCAAAAATAAGGCTGAAAGGTGAAAATCCTAAAGATTGACTCGGCACTGACCGAAATGCAAATAATAAGTAAGGTAGTTCCTATCCCATTCGGAACCATTAACCAAACAATATTTCTTTATCATAGACTTGAGGGTTTGATGGAACCTCTCAGAGCTCCCTGACTTTCCGGATGATATGGAGAAGAGGTTACATGTTTTATATTCAACTCTGCCATTTTGTCTTTGAAATACCTACTAACAAAATTAGAGCCACAATCCGATTGAATTATTTTAGGCATTCAAACCTGGTGAAAAATTCTATTAGTACATCTACAATTTCAGCACTTTTTATAGTACGCAGCATTATCGCCTCAGGATACCGAGACATCTTATCCATGATAGTAAAAATATATTCATTTCACTACGAGTTCTTGGTAAAGGTCCCACAACATCAATAATCACCTCCTTGAAAGGTTCAGAAACCACTGGAATAGGACATAAAGGCGCTTTTGGAATAGGCTGATTGGGCTTACCGACCTTTTGACAGATGTCGCAACTATTGACAAACTTCTTCACATCTGCCTTCAACTTGGGCAAATAATAATTCATAAGTAACTTGACCGAAGTTTTATGAATACCAAAATGACCAGCCAAAACACTCTCGTGCGCCAATGCAATCAACTCATTCCTGTAAACATAAGGAACCATTATTTGTTTCAAAATTTCGTGATCAGCATTATTAGCCTCCATAGGTCTACTCAACCTATACAAAATATTCTTAATAACCTTAAACTTAGGAGTAGTCAGATCAGGCACCTCACCCGACTCTATAGAGATATCCTGAAAATCCTTTTCTGAGCCTTAATAAGCTCTTTCAACAGTCCAGTTAGGTTTATTCTTCATAATATCAATATCTCCTACAACTACGCTACCGCTACGATCTAAACTACTTAAATCAACATCAACTGTTGACTCTGCAGCGTCAACAATTTAGCACTAGATCGAGTAACTACCGCTACTTCATGATCGGGATTTACCAATATTGACAGGTATTATTCTTAAGTGCAACGTCATTTCCTATGACAATATCAACATCCTTAACAGGAAACTTATCAACGATGGCCAATTTTAAATTTCCTGAAAAGGAAGGACAGATCAAGTTAAAATTTTCAATAGGGTAAGACTTTTACCGTATCAGGAAACCAGACAGCAACACAAATTCATTATTTTTAGAAACCCAATTACCCGGCAATGCCTCCCGAAGAACCAAAGACTGAGCTGCTCCAGTATCACGCAAAATCCGTACTTGCCTTCTCTCGGACGAATTTACGAACGAGACACTACCGACGGACAAATACTTATCAAAGCAGCCACGTAGTCATTGGTCAGTGGTCCTTGCGGGGACGGGTGTTATCTCTCTTTTCCACACTCATTATTGGCCTACCATCAACCCTTTGTGATTTTCTAAATGCATGACACATACTTTTACGTGCCCCCTTCTTATTGCAAAAGAAACACGTTAGTGCCTTCAACTTTTCTGGATTATATCCATAAGGTTTCCTGTAACCTCTGTTAGGAGAAAAATTATTATTATTGTTATTAGTATTACCTGATAGTTATTACCCTGATGGTTACCCTGATGGTTACTTCCATAATTGCCTCTATTAAACCTCTTACCAATGTTATTATTGTTACAATTATTATTCCTGCCTGTTCTAACCCAACTAGACTTGACATTTATTGTTACACCTTCTAACTCATGTTTATGAGATAGATAATACTCATCACTAGCGATGGCTACTTCCTGAATGGTATCGAGTTTTAACTCTTCAAGGTGGACCTTCAATTTGTCCGTACACACCTCTTAAACTCTTCCACCAACATCAATTCCTTTAATTTATCAAAATCAACCACCTCTTTGGACTTAGGCCAATCACTAGCATATTGTTCTTTAGACCTTGCAAATTCTACAAACGTTTGCTCCCTACATTTTTGTAAGTTCCTGAAGCGTTGCCTATAGGCTTCAGGGACCAGTTCATACGCCTTTAAGACAATGGCCTTCACACTCTCATAATCTGATGAAAGATCCTCCTCTAAAGTTACATAGACCTTTTTGGGCTCTTCCCACCAATTTACTTTGAATAAGAGTGGTCCAATATTCTTGGGGCCACTCCAACCTTGCTGCTATTCTTTCGAAAGATACAAAAATTCAGCCACATTATTTTCCTCAAATTGAGGTACAAATTTGAGAGCCTGCGCTAAATTAATAGCAGGTGTTACAGACCTATTTGGAGAAGTGGGAGGGGAAGAAGACCTGCACCTCTCATGGCAATCTCATGCTGCCTCTCCTTTCCCTTTCCTCTGCCTTAAACTTTTCTATTTCCAAATCCACCTTCCTCAAAGCAATTTGCCTATCCAAAATTTCTACAGATACCACACCACCTTTTACAGATTTCACTTTTTGTTCCCCACCAGCCTTTACAGTTTTTATATATTCATAAATTTGCAATAACAATACACCCTTTCTTATTGACACCTCATATTCCAATTCAAAATGCTGCGCTACAATTATCAAGTCATCCCTATTCAACTCTGCAAGCCTCTCTTGCCACCCCTCTCCACTAAGGAGTTCTAATACATCAACAACCGACATAATGAACACCTATTCACAAAAAGCAATACACAAAAACGCGAGGAGGTGAAAATATGCTGCCTAAAAAAATAAACCCCAAGAATCAATTGTGCACACACCAGTGAATACACAGGAACAGAAAAATCCTGTCACGGTCGCCACTTGTGATGGCTTGATTAACCACCACACTATATCCAAACATAATACATCAACGAGTATTCACCAACACAATACTAAATCCACAATTGGTGGAATAGTATCTCAACCTCTTAGCCGTGTGCAAAAATCAATTCAAAGGGCAAAGAAAATACCAAGAAAAATCCTTAATTTTAATACATCAATATAAGTCAGAAATAATACCTGAACCTCTTCAGATACAAAATTAATATGAATATCAATTATACTTAATATCAACAACCACTTACCCAATTAACGATAGAAAAATAACTCATTCAAACACAAAAAAGGACGGGGCCCAGACAGGAAGAGAAAAGCAAAAGAGAGAATATCCTAACGAATACAATCTAATATCCCTAACAACTTTTATTTATAGTTTTCTGTGGCTCCTCTTGAAAGACCGTCACTCTCCACGTCTAGAGGATAAATCAAGGCAGTCGGGGTGTTAGGGGCCCAAAACAGGATTAAAGTGCCGTGATCTCAACAAGAAGACGTCTATATTATATAAAAGGTTATAAATACCCTACCGTAGATACAGTGAGGTCCCCTTGGCTTTGGTAACTGGACCAAGGGTATGGTAGAATTATCCGAAGATGAACTCTTAAGCTGCAGAGGGTAAAGGATCCACAATATATTGACGGGTGTACAGATCCTCAAAACAGGAAACAAGTCAAGCAGCAGTCCAAAAGCCAACCAAATGCCCAAGCAGAGGTCCAGAACGTAACTAACTCCTACTTTTGTAGGATAAATATAAGACCCCTCGTCCACCCAGGGCTGTGGGGGAATGGAATGTACTGGGAAGGCCTCACACCCACTCAGCACCATATATGAAAAAGACAACTGGCATTAGTAAAATTATAAAAGAGCGAACCACCGGAGAGGAGCAAACAAGCTAACAAAACAAAAATAACACTTAAGTAATTTACATTCAAAAATTCATCCAGACTCATAAATTATTACCTAATTAAATGGCAACAACTGACACCGTGTTTTTTGACATTGAAAAAGCATATGATACTACATGGAGGTATGCAATATTAAAAACGTTACATGAAAATAACATCCGTGGACATTTACCTATGTTTATCCAAAACTTCCTGACAAATCGCAGTTTTCAGGTGAGAATTGATGATGTTCTGTTTAGAACATTTCCTCTTGAAAATGGTGTTCCACAGGGAAGCGTCCTTTGTGGCACACTGTTTACTTTAGCAATTAATGATATCAGTAATAATCTACCTATTGGTATTAAAAGTAACCTGTATATGGATGATTTTGCCATATATTATTCAGCATCTCGAATAAAACATGCAGAACGAATCATTAATAAAAGCATAATAAAAATAGATGAATGGGCTTTATCTGTAGGCTTTAAATTTTCCATAGATAAAACCCAAGCAATCATGTTTTATAAAAATAAAAAGTGGAAAAAAGGAGAAGAAATAGACTTGAATATCAGAAACCATAGTATACCAATTGGCCAAACAGCAAAATTTTTGGGATTAGTATTTGATACTCACATGAACTGGAAAGCCCACATAACATACATGAAATCAAAATGTAAAAGAGCATTAAACCTTATTAAAAAACTATCGAACACTACTTGGGGAGCCGATAGACATACCCTTACGTTATCGTATAAAGCAACAGTGCTGTCTATCGTTGATTATGGAAGTGAAATATATGGCTCGGCATCAGACGAAATGCTGAAAACGGTAGACCCAGTTCATAATGAGGGTCTTAGAATATGTCCAGGAGCTTTTCGATCATCACCAACATCTTCTTTACAAGTTGAATGTGGTGAACTACCTCTGTCTCTCCATAGAGAGCTAGTAACAATGAAGAGTGCTCTGAGAATTCAGACAAATGATTCTCCAACCAAAAAATTATTTGGATTAAGAGATGTGTTTATAAACAATCATCCACCTTCTTTCCCAATTAGAGCTAGAAGATTATTTGAGTTGCTAAATATATATATACAATTACCTTTAATATTAAAATTGCCTCCTCCTTGGACAATGAACAAAATGAGAATTTGTACACATTTGAAATATTTGTCAAAAAAATATTCATATACTCCAGAATACCATAGACAACATGCAGTAGAGCATATAATCCGAAAAGGTCCACATTACGCAATATACACTGACGGATCTAAGTCACAATACGGAGTAGGATATGCTGTGGTATCCCAAAACAAAACGTATCAGTTCTCTCTCCCAGATAAAGCCTCTGTATTTACAGCTGAGTTATGTGCAATAGTATCAGCCATAAAAATAATTAGAGAAGTCTCATGTAATAATTTTGTAATTTATAGCAACTCCAGAAGTGCTATAGAAGCTATTCAAAGCTACAATCGAAAAAATAATATTGTACAACATATAAAGTTCTCACTCCATAAATTGTATAATAAGGGAAAAAATATTGAAATATGTTGGATCCCTGCCCATGTAGGGATTAAGGGAAATGAAGAGGCTGATAAAGCAGCTAAAGAAGCGGTCCACATGACAAGAACAAATGTAGACATCCCTATCAGTGACTATACAAGATATATAAAAACAGTCATTGTAAAAAAATGGCAAAACATATGGAACGAAGAACCTGAAAATAATAAATTAAAACAGATAAAATCCAGTGTCGGAAAATGGAGTTCGTCATATCAGAGAGAGAGAGACACGCGCCAGTAATTCTGACACGTCTTCGAATAGGCCATACTCGTTTGACATATGGACACTTAATGAACAGTCCATGTGGCCCTCTTCCCAAATGCCCAGATTGCAATGTGCTGATAACGGTTAAGCATATACTGTGTGAATGTCCAAAATATAACCTGCAGCGATTATCAAATTTTGGAAATAGACTGATAGAAGAAATTTTGTCAGAATCTTCAACATTCTCAATAGTGCCCATTTTAATGTTCATGAGAAGCTGCGAGTTAATTGGCAAAATATAAAAAATCAATCAATCAGAATAATGAATTTCAAAACAAGTAAATTTTATGATTTTACTTAGTTTATTTTGAATTTTAATATACCTTTTTAGTGAGTATATATGGAAGCATGAGTTTAAATGTATTTATTGTGTGAGTGTGTTCCCGTATGAAAGCGTATGCCTTTTTACAGCTTTTAATTTCATTTTCATTTTCATTCATTCATCATTGACAAGTGACCTATTAGGTCCAAGTGCTAAGCTTCTAGCCTAGACTTGTCATTCCATCCTAATCCTTCGGGCCAGCCCTGTGAGAGCTGATAGTCAGCTCAGTGGTCTGGTTAAACTATTTTAATAATAATAATAATAATAATAATGTCCTGATCATGCCTGCTGCTTCTCCTGGTGGTGGTGTCCTGGGCCGTGTCTGTTTTGTTCCTGCCAGACTGCCCTGGAGGTTATGATGTTTCGTGACCACCATCCTGTAGAAGATGTCGGAGTGGAGGTGAAGGAAGCCGCCCTGTGGAAGTAGCCGCCGTCTTCTTCATCATATCTTCGATTGCGTCTTCTGCTGCGTCTTCCCTTCCTCTCCCGAGGTCCAAGGGGGCCCCGAGAATCGGACAGACCTCTGTCGGCCGAAGGAGAGGAAGGCTGCTTCTTCCCCTTGATGCCCTTAGACGTCTAGGGACTACCTCCTTCCTAGGAGGCAGTGGGTCTCTCGTTGGCTCTTCCCAACCTTTGGGTTAGGAAACCGATTCGCATAACCCTGGGTTTTGTGTTTTGTAAGCCGCGGGCGCGCAGACCTCAGTTTGCAATCCCGTTCCCAGCCCTAGAGGTTCCGCCTCTAAGACGGGGGCTGCTTCGGGCGCTCGTTCGTGAGCCGCTCCCAGTGCTCGAGATTCTATGGAATATCGAGTATCCCGATCTGGTCTGGAGAGATTTTTCTTGGCCCAGTTCGGGAGCAGTGCGAGAGAAAGGGCCGATGCACCCAGGTGTCTCGGCTCCTCTTCCTGCCAGCACCGCAAGCGCTCCCCGAGTGTTTGCCAGCGCTGGGTCGGGTTCCCAGCCTGGTGTCTCGATCCTGTTGGTTCGAACATCAGAAGAAGCAGGGAAGAGATTCCCTTCTAGAGTCCTGCGGGACTTCTGAGGGACTGACTCTCTTCCAGGAGACAAGTCTCTCTTGTTGGCTCTTCCCGCCCTTGGGCGGGAACCGATTCGCATTCTCCTGTGGGATCTTGCGTTTCGGGGGCCACGAGAGCACGGCCTCTCGAGGCCATGCCCTCGTTGCCAGTCTTGGAAGTCTGCGTCTAAGACTGGTTCTGTGCTTGGCTCTTTCGATCTAATAGGAAACAAAGCAGCCGCTCCCGATTTTCGGAAGTCTCGTTGGTAGCTCGAATTCTATGAATCACGAGCACTCTCCTTACGAGAGGCATAGGACGAGAGAAAGTGCCGAGACACCCAGGTGTCTGGTTGCCGGGACACCCAGGTGTCTGGGTGCCGAGACGCCCGGGTGTCTGGGTGCCGAGACGCCTGGGTGTCTGGGTGCCGAGACGCCAGGTGTCTGGGTGCCGAGACGCCAGGTGTCTCGATCTGCCCGCCAGCTGCTTCGGTTGCTCGGCTGGGCTTCATTCTTGTGTCTCGAACTTAAGGGTTCGAGCATGCAAGATAGCAGAAACAGAATTCCCCTTTGAACCTTCTCGAGGGGCATTGGCCTCGAAGGAGTTTAGAGTTCGGGAAACTAGCAATTGTTCACAGCAGACGAGTCCGGCCTGCCCAGTTATGATTGTGTTCGTGCGATCGGCTCGGCTCGGCCCCCAGTCGCGCTTACGAGACTGACTCAGCTCGACTCGGCTTGCCAGACTGGCTCGGCTCGGCTCGGCTCGGCTGGCCCCACCCCGCCTGCCTCCCAGTCCACCGCATACCAACCAGCTGGATCGCGTTCGCATGATCGGCTTGGCCCTACTCGGTTTCTTTCCGATTCTCAGGTTCTCAGCTATGTTCGAGTATAGCAGTAATCTCCTTCGGTTGATTATCGCTCACGGTCCGCCTCTCCTGCTTATCGTATTGGCAGGACAGGTAGGGATACTCTTTTCTCCTCACCTGTTCTCTTCTCCTCTCGGTTGTTCCAAGGGGCGCGAGACGGACAGAGAGAGCTGCGACAAAATTTTCTTTGGAGTTTGGCTGCCTGGCATGCTTTGGGTATCGGTCCCCTGATTCTCTCGTATTATAACCAGGTAGCCGAGGAGGGTTTCATGGGATCTGTCAAGGTCTCCCTCCAGGGGGAGAGGTACAGGAGTTTCATGCATCGGAAACAGCGAGGGTCTTCCTCTTCAAGTTACGATCGCCTCCGTGTTTTCGGAGAACTACGCGCCGACGAATCGACGCGAGGATCCCTGGGACAGGATCGCGGCTCCCCCAATGAATAACCTTCATCATTCGCAACCCTTCCAGTTCCCGAGGGGCCGAGAGTGGTCTCGACCTAATGAATTCTTTTCTTCGAAGGAGTTAATTCAGGTCGAGACACCAAGCTTCCACCCTGCCTCGACAGAATATGAATTCTTCTTGCCTCGGAGGGTCTTGCTGACTGGAGTATTTTGGGCAATTCTGGTGCTAAGAAGAAGGACTTTGTCCCAATTCAGATCTCCGGTTTTGTAAGTCCCGAGTTGGCTCGACCCTTAGGAACAAACCTTTACTTGGTTCAGCCTTTCTCTTTCAGAGATTTGCCAGATACCCCGGTAACCAAGGTTCCCACCAGGGCACTGACTTGTCCTTTGGACAATGGCCAAGAACTTTGGGTCTTAGTCATCTCAACTCGACCTTGAGTTCAAGCCAGCCCCCCTCAACTCCTTAGCTAAGAAGTCCTAGGCTTCAGAAGAAGATTGCAACTGCTGATGCCTGGACGAAATGATACTTATCGAGTCTCTGGAGCTGGCAGCGACATTGCCGAGACCTGGGAATGGACTCCTTCAGGAGAAGTATCTATTTCCCTTAGGTCTCGGCAATTCTTTCCATCAAACTTCAATCCCGCCACCTCTCCTGTGCTCCTGATTTGGGAAATGCCAGCCTGGGTAGAGCTAATTGCCTCGGTACCCTGTCATCTTTCAGAAGCTTCCCCATGGTGGAGAATGGAAGTCTGCCTCCTTTCCTCCGTTCTTTCCTCTTCGATATATGAGGAAAGAGTTAGGCTAATGCTTGATTGAAGGAACCTTCGAATATGCTTGCATATTCCCCTCACATCTTGTGTCTACTTACGGATTCACAGATTGAGGAATAGGTGCACACTGGTAAGACCTTGTCTTGAATTTGTGTGACCAAGACGATTAGTACCTTCTCATCACTGTCCTGGGCTCAGGGCAGCCTTTTGGCCGTCCGAGAATTCAGGATGGGTTTTGTGGCACTCACTGGTTTCGTTGAACAACAAAACCACAGTAGTGGCATTTGTCGACAAACAAGAGGCAATCGTTTTTTCCTCCTGTTTCATCTCGACATTTGCAGGTACTCGAGTTTTGTTCTATTGCACACTTGACAGCTCAATTAACCAGATGCATTCCTGGTGGGGATGTATTGGTAGGCAAGCCTGACCTCTGGTTTGAGTGATCGGGATGGTACACGCTGCTCACTCTTTCTTCACAAAGATTCATGCAGAGACTGCTCGACTGAGAAATCCGTACCGTCCTTCTGTTGCCTCCCTGCAAATAAGTTGGTAGTTTTTTCTCGCTCCTTCATACCAGACCAGGGGCCGCTCTGTTGAGGCATGCTGTCTTTTTGGCGAAAACTCGATATCGACGTTTTTTTCCCTCCGTATTTGTCCGTTTCGCTAAGGGTTCACAAACATTGCTCTCCCCAATTACAGACAAATACTTGAAGACTTCGCCTTCATCCAACCTGATTGCCGAGGCACCGAGAAGAATTCCGCTTGACCCAACTTCCTGTAGCAGCTACACAAGAAGCGGTTCTTGAGGCAGTACATCCCTGTGTGTTCAGGACTGGGAGACTTTCCAGCTTTCCTTGCAAGCACAGGCTTTCTCGCCGAGCGGCAACGGATATAGCTGGATATCCCTTGAAGTCCTCTGCAACACTGTCCCAGGGACTGGATCCGTCTTCGCTGGTGGTGTTGTTGTCGGAACTTCTCAGGTCAAAGTCGCTCGTCAAGTCTGGACTTCCTCATCTTCTCCGCCGAGGCTTGCTTCTCTCCCTTTCATTTGTGAAGAACGTAGGCCCTTGCAACCTACAGTAGTCTTCTATCTGAAGTAGCCTTCGTCTCCTCAGTTGAGAGTTAGCTACGGACGAGAAGCTTCTTCATTCGTGCTCTCCCAGGGAACTGTTTCCTGGGTGGCATGTGACTCTCGTTTAGGGTTCCTGTCCGTGCTCTGCACGCACCCTACGAGAGTCGTCGGATAGAGATATGCCCTCTTAGGACCATCTCTCATCTTACCCTGGCCTTGGCGTAGAAGTTGGAAGAACAGGGATGGGGATCATACCTCGACTCCTTCTTGGATGTCGTAGGTGGACTCCAAATCCATTGGCATCGACTGTCGGGTTCGAGTCCTTCTTGTTCCCCTCCTCCTTGGACTTTGTGTCGATGATCCAGATCATTCGTTACTTTGTCCTATTGGAAGCTGTGGTACTTTCCAAAAGGCTCAACATTCCTAACCTGGATGTCGTCAATGTTTTCGCTAGTACTGTCTCTCCCAAGGAAGAAGTGTCTAAGGACACATCTTCCTCCTGGCTTTGTGAAGCGATCAAAGGAGGTACTTGGCAGCTGATGACGACGATACCGGTACCTTTCACCCAAGAGCTCACGAAGTCGATGGCTTGGTCCATCCCTTGCATTCCGGAGTTTAACGGCCGTTTCCAGCCTACTCCTGAAAGTAATTCATAATGTAAAGGACCTCGGGTTTGTATAGTTAGGAAAAATACAATTTACTTTAAAAATTGTTTTTTTTGGGTGAGGTAGCTGTGTCGTCCTGATGAACCCGCCCGTTACAGTTAGGCCTTCCCCCCCGATTGCTCAGTGACGGATTCTCCCCAGGCAACTAGTCTGGCTTGAAGGAATGACATAGGTCCATTGCTAGCTACGCACACTGATATCCGGAGACATAGGCGATGTAACGGCTCCCCAATATCAATCGTTACCCCTTCCTAGCAGACGAGGTTAAATCTATGCAGGGTAAGATAGCTGTGGCTATGCTTGCATACGTCCCTGTTACATACATGATATCCATATTGGATAGTTGCAGTGGGGGTTGGAACTCCACAGACCCTTTTGTTTTTTTCTCTGGTACATTTAGCAGTATTTGTACTCTAGAAAGCTGCCTAAGGGAACCTTTCATCAGGACAACACAGCTACCTCACCCAAAAATAGATTTTTCCTACATCAAAATCCGTTTTTTCACCTGATCCTTGTGATGCTTGTACGAACTGATGACGTTCAAAGTATTTACAGATTTGAGGAGCAAAATATTTTGTTAACCCTTCAGTTATGCCCTTCTTTGAACCATTTGTTAGATTCAAAGTTTTGTATACTTCCTGAACTTCCAAACCAGCAGTATGAAACAATAAAGACTTCTCCTGCTGTTTCCATCTTGTACCCACTGATTTACGATCCTCTTCAATACTAAAGCAGTCTAGACTTTTGATATCTACTGGCATGTTTGCTGTTAGGTACATAAAGTTTGGGTTAGGCTAGGTACATGGAAGCATCCGTACTTAGGCTACCAATGGGAATTTGAACCTAGGCTAAGCCTATGTTAGATTGTTAAACCTAGTTTATGAATTCCTACTAAATTTCTATCTAGACTAAACCACCTTATTTTGTTGTTTACTTTTACAACTCCTATTTTGTAGGCTCTATTTGCATAGACCTTCCTTGAGCCCTGATGTAGGCTATATTTGCATAGACCTACCTTGAGCTCTTTTTTACTCTGGACCTATTTGTCCTTTTGGTGCTCCTGACTTGGCACAGTGCTTGAAAAATGCTGGTTTGAGTGAGTTGAAGGCATCCTGCTGAGATTGTCTTCGACTTCGGGTAGACTTCGTCCGATTAGGGTAGGCGTCATCTTGTAGGCTTGAAGGTTAGGCGTAGCATTGTTTGCACTGGCTAGGCTACATTTGTCTACTGCGTTTGTAACCGACTTCGTTGCCACTGATGTGTTGGCATATATAACACATACTACAGTTCTTCATTCTTACCTGCGAGGTAAATATGATGGTATTTAGTATTTGAGATGGAATCCCATCCTTGTCGCCACTGATGTGTTGGCATATATAACACATACTACAATTCTTCATTCTTACCTGCATGGTAAATATGATGGTATTTAGTATTTGAAGTGGAATCCCATCCTCGTCGCCACTGATGCATTGACATATACAACACACTACAATTCTTCTTTGTTACCTGCAAGGTATTTAGTATTTGAGGTGGAGTCCCATACTCGTTACAGAAGTCCGAGGATGAATGGCGATAATAATGCGATATCTTTCAGCTTGTGTTTATTTGCTCTACTACATTTAAGAAGAAGCAATGAGTGTTTATACAAAATACAAAAAGCGTGTATAATGGAATCATAACAAACATATGAGCATTGGTGCTCAGTACATAATAAGGAATTATGTTCTACATACACGAGGTAGAATTTATAGGATCAAAGCCTGTGTGTCACATTTGATACTAACACAATAATAATTGATTATACTTATAAATTTAAAGCATGATGCAACATCTAGCCATAGATGACTCAAGAAATGCTAGGATTTTCAGAGGAGTTACCATGCACGGAGGGAAGGAAATTTTTTTTTTCAAAAATTCACCATAAATCGAAATATTGTGCTAGAGACTTCCCGTTTGTTGCAAAATGAAGGTAAATGATTGAATGTTACTACAATGTAAGAGTTTTGGCTTAAAATTGCGTTTTTTTTGCCATTTCGGTCGAGTCAAAGTTGACCAAAGGTTCAAATTTTGTCACTTATCGTGATTTATATGAAAATATTTCAAAACTGATAAAAGCTACAACCATGAGTTATTTTTTGTTGTATTTTAAATGAAATTGCGCACATTTTGATGTATAAAACTTTATGTAACGCCTAATATAAAACGGCGCAAAAATTACGACAAGGTGACTAAAGAAATGCTAGGATTTTCAGCGGAGTTACCGCGCACGGAGGGAAGGAAAAAGTTTTTTTTCAAAGATTCACCATAAATCGAAATATTGTGCTAGAGACTTCCCGTTTGTTGCAAAATGAAGGTAAATGATTGAATGTTACTAGAATGTAAGAGGTTTGGCTTACAATTGCGTTTTTCGACCATTTCGATCTAGTCAAAGTTGACCAAAGGTTCAAATTTTGTCACATTGTGATTTATATGAATATATTTCAAAACTGATAAAAGCTACAACCATGAGTTATTTTTTTGTATTCTACATGAAATTGCGCACATTTTGATGTATAATACTTTATGTAACGCCTAATATAAAACGGCGCGAAAATTACAAGGTGACTCAAGAAATGCTAGGATTTTCAGCGGAGTTCCAGCGTGCGGAGGGAAGGAAAATTTTTTTTCAAAATTCACCATAAATCGAAATATTGTGCTAGAGACTTCCCGTTTGTTGCAAAATGAAGGTAAATGATTGAATGTCACTACAATGTAAGAGTTTTGCTTGCCCAAAAGTAAATTATATATATATATATATAGATAGATATATATCAGGTTCCAACTATATTTAGACTTGTATGGCCCAGTGGATATATATATGCTTTCCACCTGAGAGACCTATATTCGATCCTATATAGTCATAAATTTATTTCTGTTTCACACGTGATTGTGTGTTGATGATTTCTATCTTATTCACTCAGAAGGATATATTCAATGAAATGTTGTCTATTGGGTCATTGTAAAGAGTCGGAAGTTGGGGAAAATAAGCTGGTATGCAAACTCAGTTAGCTCCCTGCTTTGGTAATTCCTTGAACCTTTGAAGTTGTCTCAGGTTCCAACTTCTTTTAGACTTGTAATGGCCCAGTGGAAACGCCCTGCTTTCCACCTGAGAAACCTTGGTACGATCCCGGAAAGTCAGAAATTTATTTCTGATTCCACACGTGATTGTGTGTTGATGATTTCTATCTTATTCACCCTGTCAGAAGGGATAAAGGTCAATGAAATGTTGTCTATTGGCTCTCCCTGAGTCCCGCTAGTTGGTTTAAAACCAAAAAGTGGTATGCAAGCGTTAGCCCCTGCCCAGGTAATTCCTCTTGCAGTTGCTCTCAGGTTCCAATTCTTTAGACTTGTGTGGCCCAGTGGATAATTCCACAGGCCTTTCCACCTGAGAGACCTGGGTTGCGATCCCCAAACGAGTCAGAAATTTATTTCTGTTCCACACGTGATTGTGTGTTGATGATTTCTATCTTATTCACTCAGAAGGGATAATTCAATGAAATGTTGTCTATTGGGTCATTGCTGAGTCGGTGTTTTGGGCAGAAAACGTCGTCATCCCTGCAAGCCCCTTAGTGGTAATGTACCCAGGTAAGTTGCTAGTCAGTTGCTCTCAGGTTCAACTTTGCATTTAGACTTGTATGGCCCAGTGGATAACGCCCTTGTTTCCACCTGAGAGACCTGGGTTCGATCCCAGGCCCACGTGTTCAGAAATTTATTTCTGTTCCACACGTGATTGTGTGTTGATGATTTCTAACTTATTCACTCAGAAGGGATAATTCAATGAAATGTTGTCATTAGGTGTTGCTGAGTCCAAATATCGTTTCAGAAAACTCGCCTGTATGCAAGCAGAATTATCCTTGGTCCAGCTAATTCCTGGCATTTGCTCTCAGGTTCCAACTTCTTTTAGACTTGTATGGCCCAGTGGATAACCAAGTATTTTCCACCTAAGACCTTTTCGATCCTTGTGTGAGTCAAAATTCTATTTCTATATCCACACGTGATTGTCATGATTTCTATCTTGATTCACTCCGAAGGATAATTCTTTTTTGAAATGTTGTTTTTATATGTCCTTGCTGAGTCTTACAAGGCCATTTTCGAAAACTAACTGGTTGTGCAAGTCATAAGATTAGCTTGCCCAAGAAATTCATTCTGAATTCATATAAAAATTGCTATCATTTAACTTTTAGACTTGTATGGCCCAGTGGATAACGCCCTATATTTCCACCTGAGAGACCTGGGTATCGATCCTCGACGTGAGTCAGAAATTTATTTCTGTTCCATATATGATTGTGTGTTGATGATTTCTATATATATATATATATATATATATATATATATATATATATATATATATATATATATATATATATATATATATATATATATATATATACACATTCATACATACACATATATATAATATTATATTTTTTTTTACTTTGGTACGAATACATAACTAAAAGGAATGCAGGTGAAAAACTTTTTTTTTGCATAAAACGAAATAATATACAAAACACCAATAAATACAGATATATAAAAACTTGTAATAAATATAAAACTAAATATAAAATCAATGCAGAATACTCACTTGTAATCCTGACTCTTCGTTCTGTTCTTGTTTTCTCCCTCCTCCATTGAAGAGTCTTGCATTTTTTTCCTCTCGACATGACGAGGCACAGGTGGAGAAGGGAGACGCATGCCCTTACTGCGGATGGGCCGCCCTTCGGCAGTCTGCTGCACCTTCCGGTGTCCCTCGGGTAGGCGCACTGCAATATATGACCGCAGTGTGGTACTTACGGTCACACTCCCCGAACCTGCAAAGTGCTACCTTGCAGGTGTGACAGACGTACCGGGTGTCTGTTCTTCTGCCATTCATATGACACACCCGGCACCGTTTCTGCTTACACCCTTCTAGGAGCTCCAGTGTGTGATCCCCTGCCTGCAGCCGACACACAGGGTCCACTACCCGACGGGACATTGGAATGTGAGGGAGGGCGGCAGCAGGGGCGGTGTCATCATCAAGGGCGGCATCATCAAGGGTGGCGGCAGCAAGGGCAGCGTCATCAAGGGCGGCGGCAGCAGGGGCGGCGTCGGCAGGAGCAGGAAGACCGAGGTTGGCCCTCCTAGCGACAACTGCCCTATCCTCTCGGGGCAGATCTGGAGCTCGGGGCAGGGGGTTGGTGCTGGAAGGCCACTCCTCTGGATTAAAGTTTATGAGGGCATTCCCAGCCACCTCGAGAAACTGGATGTGGGACAACCTCCGGGCGTCCGAATTGTACTCACAGTAGAGGATTTAGGCATTCTGGAGGGCCAACTGAAGGAGGTATTTGAGGAGCTTCTGTGTCCACCTCCTGGTTCTCCTGGCGAAGGGATAATACTGGAAGAGTTGATCAAAGAGATCAACTCCTCCCATGTGCCTGTTGTAGTGCCCAATGACAGTAGGCCGTTGGACACGAAACTCCTCTTACGTAACTCAGCCCTGCCGACGTGTCTTCTTCCACTGAATGATCTCTTCTTGGATGGGCTCATGACTCGTCGTAATCATGGGCACAAGTCGGACCCGCTCCAACAGATGACGAAGACATCTCCCTTCTGCCGCCACTCTGTCTCTCCTCTTGCCAGATGTTGCGGCTGGCTAGCAAACCTCTTGAGGACATTCCTGGGCCCCACGCACCAACCGAAGGGTACCACTGACGTGCACACCTACTTCATACAGTTCCTGGGCCAGGGATACCAGTTATAATAATTATCCATAAACAGGTGGTATCCCTGGTTACGGAAACGATCCACAAGACCGAAGACAGTGTCATGCAGCGTGGAGAAGACCCCAGAATACACCGAGAAGTCCACGACGTATCCAGTGTTGGATTCCATAATAAAAAATAACTTCACACCATATTTCTTTGGCTTCTTGGGGTTGTACACTTTTATACTTAGATGCCCTTTGTATGGCATCATCCCCTCATCCAAAGAAAGGTTCTTGGAAGGAACCACGAGAAAGTGGCACCGTTCACGAATGTAGTCCAACACTGGGCGGACTAAGATGAGGCGGTTGGGGTTATTCTGGGGTATGGCGCTTCGGTTGAAGACGTTGAAATACCTGTTCAACGCCAGGAAACTATCACGGGACATAATGCCGGGCACACTGGGCGTACTTAAACAAAAATTCCGCCTCCAATATTGCCTGATGTCGGCAGCAGGCATCATTCCAAAAAAAATGTGTTGCCCCAAAAAATGCGCCATGTCCGTGAGGTTGCAGCCCCGCCAGCGATACGAAAACGTTGTCTGCAGTTCCTCATGGCAGTACCGAGCGTAATCTGCCGTCTCTGCAATGAGGTATTCCAGCAATTCCCGCGTCAGGAAGAGCTGAATGAAGCCCAGTGCAGTGAGAGGCACAGGGACGGTCAGTCCAGGTGCTGCCGTGAATGGGTGCATGTTAGGTAGGGTGGGGTCCTCCAACCACCCCTCATCACTTTCGGACGAATGGCCTTCACCCAAGCTGCCGCGACGTTGCAACCTTCTACGGGCCTGTGCACACGCACGCGCACGTGCGCGGGCACGACTTCACACTCTCACCCTCCCCACTGGCCCATCTCCCTCACTTTCACCATCACTTTCTGTCTCGTCCCCACCAGCCACAATCAGGGCCTCCTCCTCCTCCTCCTCAGACTCTCCCTCATATGCACTGAAACCACTAAATTCCAGTTCACTTTCCTCCTGCGGCTCCCATACGGACATTGGGGGCAAGTACTCATCATCACTAACATCAGGCGTGATGTCCTCATCACTAGGTGACCAACTGCCATCAAAATGAGGACTTTCCACCTGCTCTCGATTGAGCTCCAACAAGTACTTGTCAATGTCCTTTTGTTGGAGGCCTCCCAAATGCTTACGGATGCCCCTCAGGACACCCCAATGCTTCCTAGGGGTCGTAAAAGGCACGGGATGTGGTCCTTGGTCCCCTTCAGTCACATGTGGCCGCACAACACGACGTTGAAAAGCTGGGTCACCTTGGGTGCTTGGTCCCTCTCCAGCATCCCAGTCTAAAACTCGCCTCACACGCTCACTACCGACAGGCAGTATGCGCCTTTCACGGTCCTGACGATGTTGGAACATCTCTGCAAACGTCCTGTTGCATCACAAATACGCAAACACTCGCCAAAGTTCTGCAAAACACGGATGCATCAAGAAATCACTCTCCGACGATGCGCCACTGATGCTTTGTAGTGTGGGAAGGAAGAAATTGGCGCATGCTCGGCTAGGTGACGCTTCTAAACAAAACAACAGCGTGATCCGTGAACTCCCATTAAAACCTTTCGCAAACTAGGCCTATAATTATTTTTCCGTGAATATTTAAAAAAACATTTTGTAGTCAACATACCATACGTCCACTTGGCACTCAACAGACAATTTTAGTCGACGTATGGTATGTCCAGTCGGCATTTAAGGGTTAATGTAATCCTTTGATCACATCCCAGATCTGTGAAAATTTGTCACGTGCTTCCTCAATTTTTTCTGAGGTTTTGTCAATTTTTTCAGAGGGATTTGCTGTTAGAAAGGCATTTTCTGCCGTATGTTACACTGCAGTTAGGCTTAGATCAGCAGGCCCCTTTGGAGGCAGATTGTAAGGGTCATCAGTGTAGGTTTGTAAAGTCCCCGCTGAGCAAGTTTTCTATGATGAACCACCCGTTTTCTTCAATACTGCTCCTATAGGATCGGGTCAAGCAAAATTAGCCATATTTTTCCTGTATAAATATGTATCTATTACTAATTCATGTGTATCTGCTCTTTTGCACATGTGTTAGAATGTTATGTCAATTCCTGTGAACTCACATTATACTTGTATTTATACATTGTAATTATTGCTGAGAGCAATTGACCTCAGGTCACCTAAATTCTATTGTATTCCTCTGTGTGACGTCCGCATGTCGCTTTATAAGCGGCCTGCGTTCTGAATAAAGTAGCAGTACCCGTCCTCCTGCTCATTATTTTGCACCTCTTAAAGTGGTGACCCCAGAGTGGTTCCCAGCGCCATTAGCGGACTCATACGGCGACCTAGTTTTGGCTCCATGAACTACACCACACCCCTAATGGACTAAACACGGCACTGTAACCAGTGTTCGGGGGTGCTGACTCTTGTCGGCAAATCACCAGTGTCATTAGCGGACCCACACGGCGCGCTCCCAAGTGCGTATTGATGTGAGTAACCCACTCCAAGTAAGAGGGCGATAGTGAGTATGGACGCGGACATCCCCTCCCACATACAGTTAACCGCGAACGTCGCGGACTCAGATATCTCCCTCACGCACGTCCCGCCCGTTCCCTCCCCCGCGCCAAGAATCATGCGCTCCTCCACACCGCTACCCGTGCCCCGCGCGCTGCCCGTCCTGGTGGAACAGACTAAATCCGCCCTCGCCATAAAGCTGCTGCCCTTAACGCACAGCAACCCACCATCATGGCTTTACAGGGTCGAGGGACAGTTCAGACTGGCGGGACTCACTGACGAGGTGCTGCAAGCTGATGCCGTGATCAACACCCTACCAAAGGAGGTCTACAGAAAGCTTGTCCCAGCATCTAAAAACCTCTCTCGTCGAGACCTGCTCCCTGCTGGTCTCCGAGAGGGCCGCCCGTGCCCTTGACCTCGTCAACAACCTGCTGCATGACCAGAACATCCTGGAGACTTGGGGCGTGATCCAGGACCTCCTCACCCTTCCCGAGACGGACAGCAGCGGTAGGCAGTCAGAGATTAGCCTATCAAGTGAGATCCTCCTCCGTCAGCTCCTCCCGGAGGTCCGAACCCAGATCCTCGACCCATACACCATGCCGCTCGAGGACCTGATCAGGACGGCGCAGCGGCTGATGGACTCCGCAAGGGCAGCGAAGCGGGCATCCATGCCCGCACACCCCATCAGTTCACTCCAGCTGGAGGATAATGCAGAGGAGGAGATAAGCGCCGTCACCAGAAGGTGGCCAGCGTATCGCCACAAGAAAAACCCATCGGGGCCTTGCTACTACTACCAGCGGTATGGCAAGGATGTCCGGAACTACCAACCCCCTTGCTCTTTTGCCCATCCAAAAAACGGGGGAGGTGGCGGCCAACAGAACAGGCCGCCATGGCAGCAGAGGAACCCAGGAGCCCAAAACCATTAGGCTTCTACATCCGCGACACCGTCTCTGGCAGGATGATGTTGGTTGACACTGGGGCTGTTCAATCAGTGTTTCCGCCATCCAGGGAGGACTGCAAATGCCTGCCGGACCCGGCTGCCTTCCTGACGGCCGCCAATGGGTCCCCCATCCTCTCCTACGGCACCAGGCTCCCGTCGATCTCCATCCTTGGCCAGAGATATACGTGGAACTTCATTGTCACGGACGTGAGGACCCCACTCCTGGGCGCGGATTTCCTCGCCCACTTCCGGCTGGCAGTCGACATCGGTTGCAAGCGTCTCCTAGACACTGACTCCTGCCAGTCCCTCCCCCTGGCACCGGGCCCCAGCGTGCCTACCATCTGCTCCATCGCCCCACACCAGTACAGTACACCCAGCTGCTGAAGGAGTTCCCTGACGTTTTCAAGCCCGAACTGCGCCAGGTACCCGGGGCCCCGGCAAAGCACGGAATCTACCACCACATTAAGACGAAGGGCCCCCAAATGCACGCAAAGTTCCGGAGGCTTCCCCCTCGGCGCCTTCAGGAGGCCAGGATGCTTTCGCCGAGATGGAGCAGATGGGCACATGGGCCTCTCCCCTCCACATGGTGCAGAAACCAGACAGCTCCTGGAGACACTGCTGCGACTACAGGCGGCTCAACCTCGCAACCGAACCAGATCACTACCCCCTACCAAACATGCAAGATCTCATGGCCTCCTTTCACAGGGCCAAAATATTCTCTAAATTAGACCTTTTGAAATCTTACTTCCAGGTAACAGTTGCTCCAGAGGATATCCCCAAAACCGCCATCATCACGCCCTTCAGGTCCTACGTCTTCGCCTTCTCCACCTTCGGCCTGAGGAATGTGGGGGCAACCTTCCAGAGGCTGATGGACAGTATCCTGGGGGACCTGAACTGCTGCGTCTGCTACGTGGACGATATTCTAATTTTTTCCTGATCCCCCAAAGAACACCTGCGACACATCCGGACGGTCCTGCAGTGCCTGCAGGAGAACGGCCTCGTCGTCAGGTTCGACAAATGCACCTTCAGCGTCGAAAAAGCTGACTTCCTGGGCCACGAGATATCCCCGGAGAGCGTCCGTCCACTCGCATCAAAGGTCACAGCCATCACCAGGTTCCCCACCCCTACCTCCGTCAAGGCCGTACAAGAATTCCTCGGGATGGTCAACTACTACAGGAGGTTTATCCCCGGGGTCGCACACACCATGGCCCCCCTGATGAAGATCCTGAAGGGCCAACCGAACAGGACTTCTCCCTGATGAAGGCCGCCCTCGCCGAGGCAACAACCTTGGCCCACCAGGACCCCAACGTCCCCCTCCAGTTGACGACGGATGCCAGCAACGTTGCCTGTGGGGCCGTCCTGGAGCAGATCGTAGCCGGTGCCCCCCAGCCCATCGCCTTCTTCAGCAAAAAGTTCAGCCCTGCGGAGGCCTGCTACAGCACCTTCGACAGGGAACTCTGCGCGGTGTATCGGGCGGTACGTCACTTCAAGTTCCTCCTGGAGGGTACGCCCTTCACAATCTGGATGGACCACCAGCCGCTGGTCCACGCCTTCACAAAGCAGGGGGACGCATGATCTTCTAGGCAGCAGCGGCATCTTGCGGCCATCGCGGAGTTCACCTGCTCAATCAAGTACCTCCCCGGCAGAAAGAACCCTGTAGCAGACGCCCTCTCCAGAATTGAGCTCAATGCGGTGCAGCTCGGGATAAACTACGAGGACCTCGCCCAGGAGCAGACTGGCGACCCAGACTCCAGCCTACCGCACCACCATCACGTCCCTCAAGTGGAAGGACGTGACCCTCACCCCTGGGGGACCAAAACTGCTGTGCGACGTAAGCACCGGCCAGCCTCGCCCGCTGGTCCCCGCCTCCCGCTGCCGCCTGGTGTTCAGTGTCATCCACGGGCTGTCCCACCCCTCCAGCAGGACGACAGCCAAGCTGCAGGCAGAGAAGTTTGTCTGGCACGGGATGTGGAAGGACGTGACGGCCCGGGCGAGACAATGCATCCAATGCCAAACCAGCAAGATAGGGCATCACACCGAGACGGGTAGGCGAGTTTCCCCAGCCGGGGAGGCGGCTTGGACACATTCATGTAGATGTCTTAGGCTCTCTTCCCCCATCAGGCGGGGCCAGATACCTCCTGACGATCGTCGACCGCTCAACCAGGTGGCCTGAAGTGACGCCCATGCAGGAAGCCACCGCCAGCGCGTGCGCCGAGGCCCTCCTCTCCAGCTGGATCAGCCGGTTTGGTGTCCTGGACCACATAACCACTGACAGGGGCCCTGCCTTCCTGTCCGAGGCTGTGGTCCACCCTGGCACGCCTGCTGGGGACATCTCACCACACCACCACTTCCTACAACCCCGCAGCCAACGGATTGGTGGAGAGATTCCACAGGTCCCTGAAGGTGTCCCTCATGGCCTGCTGCACCGCCAAGGATTGGAAGTACCAGCTGCCTTGGGTCCTCCTCGGACTGAGAACTGCCCCCAGAGCCAACGGCGACCCGTTTGTAGCAGAGAAAATCTACGGGGAGCCCTCGTAGTCCCGGGCGAACTCGTCACGGGAGATCGTCACAACCCGTCAGTCCAGAGGCTCCGCAACATAGTCGGGAAGTTCGCCCCCTGCCAGCGGACGTATACCGATAGGTCAGCAACCTTCATGCCTCCCGACCTGTCCTCCATCACCCACGTCTTCGTCAGGGACGACGCCGTCTGCCCCCCACTAACCAGGCCCTACCGGGGACCCTTCCACGTGCTCGAGAGGAACACCAAAGCATTCCGCCTCGACCTGCACGGGAAGGACGACTGGATGTCGGTCGACCGTCTCAAGCCCGCCCTTTTGGAGGAAACAGCAGACGGTACCATGCAGCGCCCTCCTCAAGAACTGTCGCCTCCGCAGCCGAGCCACCCCAAAAGGAGGTCGCGTGGCCGCTCCCGAAAGCAACCAGCCAACACCACAGCCAGCCGCTCCCGCTCACACTGCACCCCCCAGCTGACTTCGCGGAGCTGCGGCACTCTCCAATGTCCCAACAGATACCTAGATTAATCAGACGTTGCCCAGGTCTTGGGGGGGAGTATTTGTAAAGTCCCCGCTGAGCGAGTTTTTCAATACCGCCCCTATAGGATCGGGTCAAGCAAAATTAGCCATTTGTTCCGACACAATATACAAACCCTCAGTCCTTTACATTAGGAATTACTTTCAGGCGTAGGCTGGAAACGGCTGTTAAACTCTTGAGCAAGGTGGTTAGGCAGTAACTACCGCCAGGTAGGCTGGGAAACCCGCCTGCCTGGATGTAAACATTCCAGTTTGCTTTCGGCTGTCATGCGTTGCTGACGTGTTTTCGTTCTCTCCGCCTGACCGTTGTTAAGCTCTTATTATCCCAGTGGGATCTTTCTGTATTTTTGTTGGTATATATGTGTGTGTTTGATATTTATTAATACAAACCCATGGTTTGTGATAACCTTGTATAAGCCGTTGTTCCCTGCCTGTGTCTTGGGTTTGACGGCCAAGGGCGTAACTGGAGTAGCGTAACCAAGTGGTAATGTTTCTCTTCCAGCAGCCCTTTACATAAATACTGATGGTGCCCCTGTACTTTCGGAGATATAGTTTGGGACATAACATCTTCACTCCCCTACATTCATCGGGACGGAAGAGTTTGTTCCCCGCCCTCCGTGTATAAGGGGCATCACTAATTTCTTTCTACTTACGCTGAGTGTTTCTCGCCGCCTGCGCTCAAGAATTACGGGCCGGGTGGGAGGTTGCGGGCGTCGTCGATAAGTTCCGCTTCCACGGCGCCCTTGGTGGCCTCCCCTCCATCCTTTTTTCTCTTCCCATAGGTTCTTCCTTCTCTCCTTTAGTAGATCTTTCTCCTTCGCCCTCTTAGGGGCGGGGAGTGATCAGGCGACCTCGTCTAGAGTACCTCCTCCCCCTGCGTAGGGCAGTTCCCCTTTGTAGCGGGAGGAGCCTCCCTCTACTAATCATCTTTGCTTTTCTTTCAGGTTGACAGTGAGCATCGCAGACACAGCAGTAGTTGGCTGGATATATCAAAGAATATCTTGCATGAAGCAATCCCGACATTCATTCAGTGTTGCTTCAGGATCGACCACAATACCTGATTAGATGACATATTTCCACGTCGGGATCGCTCTGACTCTGTTCCCGCCGATGTAGTTTTCATGTATGCTGTTCCAATGCCTCCTGCGTATCTGTGGTCCATCTGCTCCTGCTGTTCCCTGGGTTATGCTCTTGTCAATTCGATGACAGTCTCTGGGCTGCTCTTCCTGGTTTTCCTGCCGCAGCTGCCCTGATCGCTCCTGTCGCTACTGGTGACTTTCAAATGACATTCTGTCCGTTGCAGTAGCTCCTGCCTTCCGAACTGCTAACGTAGCTCCTGCATCGGATGTCCTGATCGTGCCCGCTTCTTCTCCTAGTGATCGTGCCCGGGCCGCTTCCGTTGTGTTCCTGCCAGCTGCCCTGGAGGATACAATGTCTGCCATCCTGTAGAAGATGTTGGCGTGAAAGGGAAGGAAGTCACCTTGTGGAAGTGATATTCCTGGCCGTTGCAATAGCTCCTGCCCTCCGAACCTGTGCTGTAGCTCCTGCATCGGCTGTCCTGATCATTCCTGCTGGTTCTGGCAGTCGTGCCCGGGGCCACTTCCGTGCATTCCTGCCAGCTGCCCCAGAGGTTACGATGTCCGCCATCCAGTAGAAGATGTCAGCGTGAAGATGTAGGAAGTCGTCCTGTTGAGGTGATGTTCCTGGCCGTTGCAGTAGCTCCTGCCTTCCGAACCGCTGCCGTAGCTCCTGCATCGGCTGTCCTGATCATGCCTGCTGCTTCTCCTGGTGGTGTTGTCCTGGCTGCGTCCGTTGTGTTCCTGCCGGACTACCCTGGAGATTACAATGTTTCGTGTCCACCATCCTGAAGATGATGTCGGAGTGGAGGTGAAGGAAGCTGCCCTGTGGAAGCAGCTGCTGTCTTCTTCATCTTATCTTCGATTTTGTCTTCTGCTGCGTCTTCCCTTTCTCTCCCGAGGTCTAAGGGGGTCCCGAGAATCAGACAGACCTCCGTCAGCCGAAGGAGAGGAATGCTGCTTCTTCCCCTTGATGCCCTTGGACGTTTAGGGACTGCCTCCTTCCGAGGAGGCAGTGGGTCTCTCGTTGGCTCTTCCCGACCTTCGGGTTAGGAAACCGATTCGCATAGCCCTGGGTTTTGTGTTTCGGAAGCCGCGGGCGTGCAGACCTCAGTTTGTGATCCCGTTCCCGAGTCTTAGAGGTTCCGCCTCTAAGATGGGGGCTGCTTTGGGCGCTCGTTCACGAGTCGCTCCAAGTGCTCGAGATTCTATGGAATATCGAGTATCCCGATCTGGTCTGGAGAGATTTTCCTTGGCCCACTTTGGGCTCCTCTTCCTGCCAGCACCACAAGCACTCCCCGAGTGTTTGCCAGTGCTCGGTCGGGTTCCCAGCCTGGTGTCTCGATCCTGTCGGTTCGAACATCAGAAGAAGCAGGGAAGAGATTCACTTTGGGAGTCCTGCTTGACTTCTAAGGGACTGACTCTCTTCCGGGAGACAAGTTTCTCTCGTTGGCTCTTCCCGCCCTCGGAAGGGAACCATTCGCATTCTCCTGTGGGATCTTGCGTTTTGGAGGCCGCGAAAGCATGGGCTTTCGAGGCCACGCCCTCGTTGCCAGTCTTGGAAGTCTGCGTCTAAGACTGGTTCTGTGCTTGGCTCTTTTGATCTATTAGGAAACAAGCAGCCGCTCCCGATTTTCAGAAGTCTCGTGGGTAGCTCGAATTCTATGAATCACGAGCGCTCTCCTTACGAGAGGCACAGGATGATAGAAAGTGCCAAGACACCCAGGTGTCTGGTTGCCGGGACACCCAGGTGTCTGGGTGCCGAGACGCCCGGGTGCCTGGGTGCTGAGACGCCAGGTGTCTCGATACTGCCTGCCAGCTGCTTCGGTTGCTTGGGCGGGCTTCATTCTTGTGTCTCGAACTTTAGGGTTCGGGCATGCAAGATAGCAGACACAGAATTCCCTTTTGAACCTTCTTCTCGAGGGGCCTTGGCCTCGAAGGAGTTTAGAGTTCAGGAAACTAGCAATTGTTCACAGCAGACGAGTCCGGCCTGCCCAGTTACGATTGTGTTCACGCAATTGGCTCGGCTCGCCCCCGATCTCACTTACAAGATTGGCTCAGCTCGCCCCACCCCGCCTGCCTCCCAGTCCGCCGCATACCAACCAGCTGGATCGCGTTCATGTGAACGACTTGGCTCGGCTCGGCCCTACTCGGTTTTTTCCGATTCGGGTTCTCGGCTAGGTTCGAGTGAACTTTTTTGCTCTTCCCAGGAAAGTGCTTTGCCATGGCACAAGTGCTCTTCTTTCCCCGTGTGGCAGTAATCTCCTTCGGTTGATTATCGCTCACGGTCCGCCTCTCCTGCTTATCTTACTGGCAGGACAGGTAGGGATACTCTTTTCTCCTCACCTGTTCTCTTCTCCTCTCGGTTGTTCCAAGGGGCGCGAGACGGACAGAGAGAGCTCCGACGAAATTTTCTTTCGGAGTTCGGTTGCCTGGCGTGCTTTGGGTATCGGTCCCCCGATCCTCTCGTATTATAACCAGGTAGCCGAGGAGGGTTTCATGGGATCTGTCAAGGTCTCCCTACAAGGGGAGAGGCACAGGAGTTTCACGCGTCGGAAACAGCGAGGGTCTTCTTCTTCAAGTGACGATCGCCCCCATGTTCTCGGAGAACTTCGCCCGATTAAACGGCGAGGATCCCCAGGACAGGACCGTGGATCCCCCAATGAAAAACCTTGCAGTTTCTGAGGGGCTGAGAGTGTCAGGGACCGCCGCGGTCCTGGCTTCTGAGAGTGTTCTCGACCTGATGAATTCTTTTCTTTGAAGGAGTTAATTCAGGTCGAGACACCAAGCTTACACCCCTGCCTCAACAGAATATGAATTCTTCTTGCCTCGGAGGGTCTTGCCGACTGCAGTTTTTTGGGCAATTCTGGTGCTAAGAAGAAGGACTTTGTCCCAATTCAGATCTCCGGTTTCGTAAGTCCCGAGTTGGCTCGACCCTTGGGAACGAACCCTCACTTGGTTCTGCCTTTCTCTTTCAGAGATTTGCCAGATACCCCGGTAACCAAGGTTCCCACCAGGGCACTGACTTGTCCTTTGGACAATGGCCAAGAACTTTGGGTCTTAGTCATCTCAACTCGACCTTGAGTTCAAGCCAGCCCCCCTCAACTCCTTAGCTAAGAAGTCCTAGGCTTCAGAAGAAGATTGCAACTGCTGATGCCTGGACGAAATGATACTTATTAAGTCTCTGGAACTGGCAGCAACATTGCCGAGACCTGGGAATGGATTCTTTCAGGAGAAGTATCTATTTTCCTTAGGTCCGGCAATTCTTCCCATCGAACTTCCATCCCGCCACCTCTCCTGTGCTCCCAATTAGGGCTAATTGCCTCAGTACCCTGTCATCTTGCATCTTGGTGGAGAATGGAAGTCTGCTTCCTTTCCTCCGTTCTTTCCTCTTCGATGTATGAGGAAAGAGTTAGGCTAATGCTTGATTGAAGGAAACTTCTGAATATGCTTGCATATTCCTCACATCTTGTGTCTACTTTTAGTGATTCACAGATTGAGGAATAGGCGCACACTGGTAAGACCTTGTCTTGAATTTGTGTGACCGAGATGATTAGTACCTTCTCATCACCGTCCTGGGCTCAGGGGAGCCTTTTGTCCATCCGAGAATTCAGGATGGGTTTTGCGGCACTCACTGGTTTCGTTGAACAACAAAACCACAGTAGTGGCACTTGCCGACAAACAAGAGGCAATTGTTTTTTCCTCCTGTTTCATCTTGACATTTGCAGGTACTTGAGTGTTGTTCTATTGCACACTCGACAGCTCAATTAACCAGATGCATTCCTGGTGGGGATGTATTGGTTGGCAAGCCTGACCTCTGGTTTGAGTGATCGGGTCGGAACATGCTGCTCACTCTTTCTTCACGAAGATTCATGCAGAGACTGCTCGATTGAGAAATCCCTACCGTCCTTCTGTTGCCTCCTTGCACACAAGTTGGTAGTTTTTTCTCGCTCCTTCATACCAGACCAGGGGCCACTCTGTTGAGGCATGCTGTCTTTTTGGTGAAAACTCGATATTGATGTTTTTTCCCTCCGTATTTGTCCATTTCGCTAGGGGTTCACAAACATTGCTCACCCCGAGTTACAGACAAATACTTGAAGACTTCGCCTTCATCCGACCTGGTTGCCGAGGCATCGAGAAGAATTCTGCTTGACCCAACCTCCTGTAGCAGCTACACAAGAAGCAGTTCTTGAGGCAGTACATCCCTGTGTGTTCAGGACTGGGAGACTTTCCAGCTTTCCTTGCAAGCACAGGTTTTCTCGCCGAGCGGCAACGGATATAGCTGGATATCCCTTGAAGTCCTCTGCAACACTGTCCCAGGGACTGGATCCGTCTTCACTGGTGGTGTCGTTGTCGGAACTTCTTCTCGGGTCAGAGTCGCTCGTTAAGTCTGGACTTCCTCATCTTCTCCGCCGAGGGTTGCTTTTCTCCCTTTCATTTGTGAAGAACGTAGGCCCTTGCGACCTACAGTAGTCTTCTATCTGAAGTACCCTTCGTCTCCTCAGTTGAGAGTTAGCTACGGACGAGAAGCTTCTTCAGTCGTGCTCTCCCATGGAACTGTTTCCTGGGTGGCATGCGACTCTTGTTTAGGGTTCCTGTCCGTGCTCTGCACGCGCCCTACGAGTCGTCGGATAGAGATATGCCCTCTTAGGACCATCTCTCATCTTACCCTGGCCTTGGCGTAGAAGATGGAAGAACAGGGATGGGGATCATACCTCGACTCCTTCTCGGATGTCGTAGGTGGACTCCGAATCCATTGGCATCGACTGTCGGGTTCGAGTCCTTCTTGTTCCTCCTCCTTGGACTTGGTATCGATGATCCAGATCATTCGTTACTTTGTCCTATTGGGAGCTGTGGTACTTTCCGAAAGGCTCGACATTCCTAACCTGGATGTCGTCAACGTTTTCGCTAGTACTGTCTCTCCCAAGGAAGAAGTGTCTAAGGACACATCTTCCTCCTGACTTCGTGAAGCGATCAAAGGAGGTACTTGGCAGATGACGACGACGATACCGGTACCTTTCACCCGAGAGCTCACAAAGTTGATGGCTTGGTCCATCCCTCACATTCCGGAAGTTTCTGTCGGTCTGGAAGCAAGACGTGGTCTCTTAGACCACACTCTTGTCTTCCTCCTTTGGTCTTGCCCACAGGCCCTTGGAACCCTTTTTCCTTGGCTCTGTGGTGGCTGCTCAACAAGTTGTGTTGTCTTACCCGGCTCCTTCAAGAGAACGAGTAGCATATCGCCTAAGGCGTTGGTTCTGGAAGTTAGAAGGATTCCGAGAGTGACTGGCCTCTCTTCCTCCTTCCCCGTCCTCCAACTTCTCCTCCTTAGGGATGAGAATAGGACTCGAACCAATAGCTGCTGGAACTGGCACTGATGAGGTAAGACTACACATCGAGCACCCGTTCTATTTTTCTTATAGAATCTTAGGAGCAATTCCACTCCTTCCTCTAGCAAGGGGAGGAAGGAGAGACTGGCAATAAGGGAACCCTATCTCGGTTTTTCCTTACTGCCTCCGACTCTAGATCCTTCCAGCCTATTTCGTAGGAGTTACGTTTCCTCACTGATGCGAAAAGGTCCAGTATCTGACATTCGATCTTGCAGTTCCTACACTCCGATCAGTATGTAGAGGCACGGTACTCCTCCTCGCTCTTTCGACCAGGAGGAGTAACCCAGGTATGTAGAACTCCAGTCAGTTCAGGAGACTCACTCAGATTCCTCCCTCCAACCAGTGAGTCTTCCTAATGTAAAGGACTGAGGGTTTGTATATGGTGTCTGAACAAATAACAATTTTAAAGTAAATTGTATTTTTCTAACTATACAAACCTGAGGTCCTTTACACTTTATGCCCACCTCATGCCACCCTCAATCTGAACCTGGACCAAAGGCAAACTGGAATGTTTACATCCGGGCAGGTGGGTATCCCTGCCTACCTGGCGGTAGTTACTTCCAACCACCTGGCTCAAGAGTTTAATGGCCGTTTCCAGCCTCCGCCTGAAAGTAATTCCTAATGTAAAGGACCTCGGGTTTGTATAGTTAGGAAAATTACAATTTACTTTAAAAATTGTTATTTTACATTACTTGTATTTATCCATTGTAATTATTGCCGAGAGTAATTGACCTCAGGTCACCTAAATTCTATTGTATTCCTCTGTGTGACGTCTGCACGTCGCTTTATAAGCAGCCTGCGTTCTGAATAAAGTAGCAGTACCTGTCCTCCTGCTCATTATTTTGCACCTCTTAAAGGTTTCCACCAAGCAGGTCCTCAGCCACTTAGTGATATATGATATTTTCTTGAGAGAGGATAAGCTTTTCATGGATTGCTCCTGGAGAATGGTTTCTGGTATCAGGTCTTTGCATTTTGTATATGCAGCGTTAATTTCCTCATCGGAGAAGGCTGCACTGACAGATTGTATAGCAGACTCGACGTTGGAATGGTTAGATTGATATTGTATAAAGTAAAGACAACTGTTCGCGAGTGCGGAACTTGTGTGTGGGGCACAGGTATCATTAGGTGCCAGGGTCACTGGCACGACGGTTGGAGGTTGGTCAGATGACATTTTTGTGGTAAAGGGAGAGCCAAGCACTTAACACATACACAGCACTCTATTACCCATTTCCCAGGGCCAATAGGCTTTGAGAAGTTGAAACTTGAAAATTTCAAAGGGACTGATTGGGGCAGAATGTAGATTAATATATATGCAATTACACAACACTATCTGGCTTACACGTTGGGTATTATGTAGAGACACTATGAGCACATTGCCTTCTACGAGAGGTATAATCATCAAGAGCGAAAACCCTTCTTTTTTTGGTAAAAAAAACGTAAGAGAGAGATCTCCAAATCGTCTGCCTCTGACGCACTCTCCACAAAAAAAAAAAAAATGTTCAAACTGTCAGAAAAGGCTAAAATAAAGGAGGCAATAGAAAAAGGTCTAGATAGTAGTGATATATTCTTTGATAGGCATAAAAGAAGATTCAAAGATAGGTCTCAGGGAAGAAGACAGTAAGCTAATAGATCACTCGAGTCAAAGAACCAACAGTTTTGAGGAGAAGGGTTTGTTGATGAGGACTGTTTGGCTGCTTTCACCCAAAAGGACACAACAGGGGGCTGTGATCATAGATATAAGAGAGAGAGAGAGAGAGAGATTGGACAATCATGTGACTGTTGCGTGCAAGTAAGGTGCTATTGCTATGTGTTTTATTCTCAGAGATAAGACAGCGGCATTGATTGCAGCAATTGCACAGACCAGCAGTGTTGGGCCATCAACTGTATTACATCAGGAACAGGATCTTAAAAGAGCAGGGGGATCACATTTCACAAGTAACTGACATATTTTCATTCATGAAAACCTTTATAACTGTGTTGAAACAACCTCAAGTAAACGTGTTAGATCACAGTCATCTTGCAGCCAACTACATACCTGCTTTTTGAGCTAATAGAATGATGCATATTGTAATAAGCCTTCATTAAAGCCTATTTGACATTAAATTCATATAGCCTAATGTAGGGTTACTGTCAGTCCATATGACCATGGTTAAGGCTGACAATTTTCCCTACTAGTAGTACTACAATGAACATAGTATCATGAGGCCTATCCCTAGGGCTACTGCAGTTTTAAGTATTTATGCAGTTTCAAATGTTATCAATAAGTTCTCAAACCTCCTGGTATGCAGAGGACTCGGCTGAATTTGATCTGCCAGAATATTAAAGGTAGTATTTTTCAATTTTACCATCATCATTTTTACCCTAAAGGATATGTGAGGCTTCAAGGAAAAGTCAGAGGTGAAAGACTGATTCTTTATTATTCTCAAAGGTGTTTATAAGACAAAAAGCGGACGGAAAGGTAGCGGGCGACCCTAGACACCCTGCGGCTTCCATACAGGATTTGTGCTTTTTAGCAAGCATAAAAATACATACATTTGTTACATGACATATAAAAGGTAAATATACATATTGGCAGAAAGGCCGTACAATGATGCATAAGATGAGGTACACAAAGAATCTGAAATAAAGACAGGTACAGGTAAAATACATGATGTTATTAATGTACATCTGAAAGGAGAAACACAATGAAAGAGAGGCGTGATTTGATGCTCTTACAAATACTACCCCCCAAGACAATAATGAGAGGAACAATTGTTGGATGAAGTCACCTTAATCATGGAGGCACTGAGGCAGCCGGAGCGGGACCCTGCTTCTGGAGAACTGTGGGTGCAGGGTGGGGCTGACACTTGGGGATGGCTGGATGCGTTTTCTGGGCCGTCCCGGGCCCTGCTTTGGTGGGGAAGTGGGTGTGCCTTCAGGCAGGTATTGCGGGGGAACTCCGGGGCATCTGCCTACTTCTTCGCAAACTTCGCTGTCTAACAGGAATTCGGGTTTCAGTCTGTCGATGGTGATCCAGTCCTCCCGCCCGTGGATGTCGAGGAGGAATGCTTTGCTGGCCCGCCAGATGACTTGGTGGGGCTCCCTGTAGGGCCTGGTTAAGGGCGGGCGTCGAGTGTCCACCCTGACGAAGACGTAGGCGCAGGTGTGTAAAGTGGGTGAGCTATAGGTGACGGTTCTGTTGGTGAAGGTCTTGTGGCAGGGTGCGAACCCTTGCGCGAGTTCCCTCAACCTCGGGAGTGGGGGTTGTCAGCACCGTCGGCCGATGGCGGGAAGAACTCTCCAGGTACAGCCAGTGTTTCCCCGTAGGCTTTCTCAGCTGGGGAAGAGTCGCCATTTGCTCTCGGTGTGGTGCGGAGACCCAGCAGGACCCAGGGCAGCTGTTCCTTCCACTTCTCGTCTGTGCAGCATGACATGAGAGCTGCTTAAAGAGAGCGATGCGCCTTCTCAACCATGCCGTTTGCTGCAGGGTTGTATGCCATTGTGCTATGTAGAGTTGTACCCATCAGGCATGCCAAAGAGACCCAAAGCTCTGACAGGAAGGTAGGTCCCCTGTCTCTGGTAATACTGTCTGGCACTCCGAAGCGGCTTATCCAATTGGAGAGGAGGGCCTCTGCGCATGATGATGTTGATGCCTCATCCATGGGGGTTGCTTTGGGCCAGCAGGTAGAGCGGTCTATGATTGTCAGGAGGTATCTGGCTCCCCCCGACTGCGGAAGGGGCCCGACGACGTCGATGTGGATGTGGCCGAACCACCCACGAGGCTGATGAAAATCGCTGATCCCGGATTCAGTCTGCCGGGATGTTTTGTTAGTCTGGCACGGAATGCAGTGCCTTGCCCACTGGTGGACGTCCTTGTTGATGCCATGCCAGACAAACTTGTCAGTCATGAGGCATGCCGTTGTGCGCCCCGATGGATGGGAGAGGCCGTGGATGATGTTGAACACTTGTTTCCTCCTCGATGCGGGCACCAGGGGGTGTGGGCGGCCTGTGCTGGTGTCGCAGAGAAGAGTTGTTTCCGAGTTTGCTAAGGGCACGTCTTCCCACTTGAGGGCCGTTACTACTGTCCTGTAGTCCGCCATCTCCGGATCCGCTGCTTGTTCCCTTGCGAGGTCTTCGTGAGTTGATGACGAGGTGAAGGGAATTGATCTCTATTCTTGACAGAGCATCAGCCACTGGGTTTTTCTTGCCAGGGATGTAGTTGATGGTGCAACCGAATGCATGCACCAAGGGTTTGTGGTCTGTTAGGATTGTGAATTCGGTTCCCTCCAGCAGGTGCTTGAAGTGCCTCACGACCTGGTAGATAGCCAGCAGCTCTCTGTTGAAGGTGCTGTATCGGATCTCGGCTGGCGAAAACTTGCGGCTGAAGAAGGCCAAGGGATGGGGCATGCCATTCATCAGTTGCTCTAGTACTGCACCGCAGGCTATGTTGCTGGCATCCGTTGCCAACCTGAGGGCAGCGGCGGGGTTGTGGTGAGTTAAGGTGGTGGCACTGGAGAGGGCCCTTTTCGTCTGGATGAATGCTTGCTGCTGCGGAGCTTCCCACGTCAGTGTTTTCGGTTTCCCCTTCAGGATTGATGCCAGGGGGTACATGATGTGGGTGACTTCTGGGATGAAGCGCCGGTAGTAATTTATCATCCCAAGGAACTCCTGAAGGGCCTTGATGGTTTGGAGTTCCAAATTAAAAGAAATTTTCTATTGCTTTTACTTTAGAGGCAGTGGGGCGACTCCTGCTGGGGAAATCTCGTGGCCGAGGAAGTCTACTTTCTCTTTTCTGAAGATGCATTTGTTGAACCTGACAACTAATCCACTGTCCTGCAGGTGTTTTACAACAGCGCAGACATGGCGAAGGTGTTCCTCTGGGGACCTGGAAAAAATGAGGATGTCGTCGACGTAGCAGATGCAGAAGGGAAGATCTCCCAAGATGGTATCCATCAAGCGCTGGAAGGTGGCGCCTGCGTTCCTGAGACCGAAGGTGGAATAGGAAAATGTGTAGCTTCCAAAGGGCATGCTGATGGCGGTCTTTGGGATGTAATTGGGATGCATAGGGACTTGGAAGTACAACTTTCAGTAGATCCATCTTGGAGAAAATTTTGGCTCCGTGGAGGGTGCCTGTCAGGTCTTGCATGTTAGAGAGGGGGTAGTGATCTGGTGTTGTTATCAAATTCAGGTGCCGATAGTCCCTGCAGGGCCTCCATGAACCATCGGATTTCTTTACCATGTGGGGAGGGGACGCCCATGGGTTTGATGCCTTTTTACAAATGCCCATGTGTTCCATTTCTGAAGGCCTGTTTGGCGTCTTGTAATTTCTGGGGACAGAGGTCAGAACTTGGCATGGGTTGAGGGGCCTGTTGAGGTGATGTGGTGGAAGATGCTGTGCTTTGCAAGCCCCAGGTGACTGGTGCAGTTCTGGTTTGAATACGTCCGGGAATTCTCTGTAGGAGGGACGTGTAGCCGTGGGGGCTGTGGGAACATATGGAGGGCATTCCGGGTCCGGTGGAGAGCTGATGGGAATGGCACGTCCCTGTGTCGAGGAGGCGCTGTCTGGCAACGTTGACACTGAGTCCGTGGTGTCTTAGGAAATCTGCGCCCAGCAGAGGGAACTTAACATCTGCTACGACGAAAGGCCAGTAGTATCTGTGCCCCAGGATTGAGATAGCACGGGTCGTTGTGCCAAAAATGCGGATGGGAGTTCCGTTTGCTGCTATGAGGGAGGGCAGTGAGTCAGGTATTTTTTTTAACCTTCCCTGGATGGCGGGAAAACCGACTGCATTGCCCCCGTATCAACCAGCAGGCGGTGTTTGGAGATCTCGTCTGTGATGAAAAACCCTGCTGGGCAGGGGGAGTTAGGTTTCGTGGCTGCCTTTGTTGTTTTTCGTGAAAGAACAGGGAGGCCTGCAGGTTCTGGCGTTGGTCCCAAACTTCCAATGGTAGAAATACCACACCGGGTTTGGCCATGTCCTATGCTCTCTGAATGGTGGTTTCTTCTTATACACGGTGTTGATGTCTCCGTCGTCGTCGCCGTCTTCCTCCGACAGGTTGCAGGCCCCAGGTGGTGGCTGTGAGGGTGGCGGCATGTGTCGAAGCCTTGGTGGCCTTGTATAGTTTCTGGGCATCGTTAACTAAGGCATCCATGTCCCGGTTCTCTGAATCCCTTATCTGGCGCTGAACTTCCTGTGGGAGGTGCCAAAGGAAGATAGCTTTTGTCAGGTCTGTTGTTTTCTTCCTCCTGTTCTTGTCGCGACCTGGGAGTGTTATTAACCCCTGTAGCTGGTCCCAGGCTTCCTGGGTGATGCATCTCCTAGGGACTGGGATAACAGGTTGAATGCGCGCTGTGCTCTCTTGGACATGGGCATGGAGTAGGAATTATCAGTTTGTTTTTTAAGTCTGTGTGTGAGACTTTGTGTGGTTGCGTCAGTCGGGGAGATTCTATTGAATACTTCTTCTGGGAGCCCCGTCATGACTATGTCTGATTTTGTAGCATCGTCTGAGATGTGCGCCATGCGAAAATGCGCGTCTGTGTGCCGGAACCATGATGCTGTGTTTTGGTGTGAGAACGGGAGAAGTTTGACTGTGTCTGGCTTTATTGGTGAGAGCGGCATGCAGATGATGCTCGCAGGTTTGCATTGAGGTTCTACCTCTGACATCTTGACTGCTCATGCACCAAAACACGGGAAAGTGCGCCGTATTGAGTCCGTTAATGGTGCTGATTTGTTCGAGAGGTCGAACGAAGTGCCAAAACGTGCCCTTTTGGGTACGCCGTATTTAGTCCATTAATGGCACGGTTTCTGTCGGGCAGCGTGCTATTAGAGGCCTAAACTTTATGCCATAGTTAGTCTGCTAAAGGCTCTCTGATGGTAGGGTGTGGCCAAAACCGCGCTACCTGTCCCTGACCCGGGGTCACCAGTGTGAGGCTACGAGGAAAAGTCAGAGGTGAAAGACTGATTCTTTATTATTCTCGACAGGTGTTTATAAGACAAAAAGCGGACGGAAAGGTAGCTGGCGACATGAGACCCCCTGCGGTGTCCATATAGGATTTGTGCTTTTTAGCAAGCATAAAAATGCATACAACATTTGTTAAATGGCATATAAAAGGTAGATATACATATCGGCAGAAAGGCTATGCAATGATGCATAAGATGCAGGTAAAATAGGTGATGGATTAATGTACATCTGAAAGGAGAAACACAAGGAAAGAGAGGCGTGATTTGACGCCCTTACAGATACTTCAAATTCAAATTACATTATAGCTTTAAAAGTAAACTTTACCAAAAAGCTAGTCTGCACGTAAAATTTACCAACTAGCCAGTCTACCAGGGTTGATCATCAAATAAACAAGGGTAGCCTACCATAGCCTAACCTTAGCTTAGCAAATGTAGCTTAACTTAGCATAACCTTCAGGGATGCTGATTTTTTCATCTGTCCCTCTCCACAGACTATGAAATACTGCTGAAGTCTTGGCTAGCCTTGAAAGTCTAATTTATTCTTGCAGGCTAGCCTAACTTAGACTACAATGTAAATAAGGATGTTGAATTACAGGTCAGTATGACTGTGACATGTTACATAGCTTTATATACTGTATGTACCTCCTGGTAATAATTGCACTTGAAGCTGTACAAATAGCTTCTGTCATGGTTCAGATGCTTTGATCTGGTTCAGTGCACTCACCCATAAATCACAGCTGTATGAATGTGAATTAATGAAGATTGTAATTATATATACTGTAATTATCACAATTTTTGAAAGTAAATTGTATTTTTCCTAATTATACAAACCTGAGGTCCTTTACACTAGGAATTACTTTCAGCATAAGCTGGAAACGGCCGTTAAACTCTTGAGCAAGGTGGTAGCGGGAATACCTGCCTGCCCTGATGTAAACATTCCAGTTTGCCTTTCGGTCCAGGTTCAGATTGAGGGATGGCATGCGGTGGGCATAATATGTAATGTAAAGGACCTCAGGTGTGTATGTAAGAGGTGCAAAAGAAACGAGCAGCTAAAAGAGAACTGCTAATTTATTCATGATTCAGGCGATTTATATAGCGGCAGACTGGCGTCGAGCCGTGGAATACAATGGGAGCCTCGGTGACCTGAGGTCGATAATAAACAACAATAAAAACAGCAATCGAGTAGGCTACACTTTACAATGTGAAAATAGACAGAAGTGAAATTGGATACAATCTTGATGCCTGTGAAAGAAGAAATACAAGATACACAATAATGACAACAGGTGAACAAAATACATATATAGTTTAAATGATTGAAATCGCGTGACCTGGCACATTAGGCATGACTAATTGTACAGGTGAAGAAAATGGGACGCCACCATGGAAAACTTGCTCAGCGGAGACTTAGTAAATGACACGTTCGATGGAGACTCCGCTGACGGCTCTGTAGGTGGCTTTACAAATACTCCCCCCCCAAGACGTGGGACACGTCTGATCAGTCTGCTTATGTGCTGGGGTGCTGAAGGGTGCCACAGCTGCGGGAGAGCAATGGGGGAGCACCCTGTGCGTGAGGCTGCCTGACTGCGGGTGAGGGCATCCTTTTTCTGGGGCGGCCGCGCGCCTGCTGCTTACGGGGGGCCGGTTGCAGCAAAGGGTGGCTGGGCAGGGGGTGCGCTGTGGTGATGTTTGCGTCGTCCTCCAGGAAGGCGGGCTTTACCCGGTCTATCGAAACCCAATCGTTCCTCCCGGGAAGTGCAAGCAGGAACGCCTTGTTGTTCTGCTCCAGCACGCAGAAGGGGACCCTGTAGGGCCTGGTCAGTGGCGGGCGGATGGCGTCATTCCTGACGAAGATGTGAGTGGTGGATGCCAGCCCCGGCGGTGTGAAAGTGGCCGACCTGTCGGTGTATGTACACTTGCAGGGGGCGAACTTGCCGACCACATCGTGGAGCCTCTGCACTGACGGGTTGTGGCGATCTTCTGTCACAAGTTCGCCTGGGACCACGAGGGACTCGTCGTAGGTTTTCTCAGCTGTGGACGGGGCGCCGTTGGCCCTGGGAGCGGTTCTCAAACCGAGGAGGACCCACGGCAGCTGATATTTCCAATCCTCGGCGGTGCAGCGGGCCATGAGAGACGCCTTCAGGGACCTGTGAAACCGCTTGACCAGGCCATTGGTCGCCGGGTTGTAAGCCATGGTGGTGTGATGCGTTGTTCCCAGCAGCCGAGCCAGGGTGGACCATAACTCGGTTGTGATGTGGTCCGGGACGCCGAAGCGGCTGACGCAGCTGGAAAACAGGGCCTCGGCACAAACGCTGGCGGTGGCTTCTTGCATCGGTGTGGCTTCAGGCCACCGCGTTGAGCAATCTACCACCGTCAGGAGATATCTGGACCCGCCTGATGGGGGAAGGGGCCCGACGACGTCGACGTGGATGTGGCCGAAGTGCTGCTCTGGCTGTGGGAACTCACCTACCCTGGACCTTGTGTGACGTCCCACCTTGCTGGTTTGGCACTGCAGGCACTGTTTTGCCCAGGACTTGGCATCTTTCTGCACTCCTTGCCAGATGAACTTCTTTGACAGCAGCTTGGCCGTTGTCCTGCCAGAGGGATGTGAGAGGCCGTGAATGATGTCGAATACCTGGGAGTGGCGGGAGGCTGGAACCAAGGGGCGGGGCTGGCCAGTACTGATGTCGCAGAGAAGACTTGGGCCCTCGGGGGTGAGGGGCACGTCCCTCCACTTAAGGGACGTGACGGCGGTGCGGTAGGCTGGGGTTTCTGGGTCCGCGACCTGTTCCCTGGCGAGTTCTTCGTAGTTTACCCCGAGCTGCACTGCGTTCATCTCGACTCTGGAGAGAGCGTCTGCTACAGGATTTTTCTTGCTGGGGAGGTACCTGACGGAGCAGGTGAATTCGGCGATGGCTGAGAGGTGTCGCTGCTGCCTGGAAGACCATGTGTCCCCCTGCTTGGTGAAGGCGTGAACCAACGGCTGGTGGTCCGTGAAGATTGTGAAGGGTGTCCCCTCCAGGAGGAACTTGAAGTGCCGGACTGCGCGGTATATTGCGCAGAGTTCCCTGCCGAAGGTGCTGTAGCGGGCCTCTGAGGGGTTGAACTTCTTGCTGAAGAAGGCGATGGGCTGGGGAATGCTGTTGATGACCTGCTCTAGGACAGCACCACAGGCGATGTTGCTGTCGTCCGTTGTCAGCTGGAGGGGGGCGCTGGGATCCTGGTGTGCCAAGGCGGTTGCCTCGGCGAGGGCGGCCTTCGTCAGGGAGAAGGCCTGCTGCTGGCTGGGTCCCAACGACAGGGACTTTGGTTGGCCATTGAGAACTTCCGTCAGGGGGGCTGTGGTGTGCGTGACCCCGGGGATGAACCGCCTGTAGTAGTTGACCATCCCGAGGAACTCTTGGACGGCCTTGACGGAGGTGGGGGTGGGGAACCTGGTGGCGGCTGCGACCTTGGATGTGAGTGGGCGGACACCTGCCGGGGATAACCTCGTGGCCTAGGAAGTCGGCTTTCTGGACGCTGAAGGTGCATTTGTCGAAATGCACGACAAGGCCGTTCTCCTGCAGGCGCTGCAGGACTGCCCGGATGTGCTTCTGGTGCTCACTGTGGGACCTGGAAAATATGAGGATATCATCTACGTAGCAGATGCAGAACTTCAGGTCCCCGAGGATGCTGTCCATGAGCTGCTGGAAGGTCGCCCCGGCGTTCCTCAGGCCAAAGGTGGAGAAGGCGAACACGTAGGACCCGAAAGGCGTGATGATGGCGGTCTTTGGTATATCCTCTGGTACAACAGGTACCTGAAAATATGATTTTAGAAGGTCTAGTTTAGTGAATATTTTGGCCCCATGGAAGGAGGCCGTGAGGTCCTGCATGTTTGGCAGGGGTTAGTGGTACGGGCTCCGTTGCGATGTTAAGACGCCTGTAGTCACCGCAGGGTCTCCAGGAGCCGTCCGGTTTCTGCACCATGTGGAGGGGGGAGGCCCATGGACTGGAGGCCTTTTTGCAGATTCCCATTCGCTCCATTTCTGCGAATGCATCTTTGGCCTCCTGAAGGTGCCATGGGGGAAGCCTCCGGAACTTTGCATGTGTGGGGGGCCCTTGGCTATTATATGATGGTAGATGCCATGTTTGGCTGGGGCCCCTGGGACTTGGCGGAGCTCGGGCCTGAACACGTCCGGAAACTCCGTTAGCAGCTGTGCATACTGGTGGGGGGTGACGGAGCAGATGGTGGGCGCCTTGGGTTCCGTTGCCAACGGGAGGGACCGGCAGGAGTCGGTGTCAAGGAAGCGCTTCCGCCCGACGTCAACTGCCAGCCCGAAGTGCACAAGGAAATCAGCACCCAGGAATAACTCCGGCCAAGGATGGAGATCGACAGGGGCCTGGTGCCGTAGGAGAGGATGGGGGATCCGTTGGCGGCCGTCAGGAGGGCAGCCGGATCCGGCTCCTGCTTGAGGTCCTCCTTGGATGCTGGGAAGATCGATCTCATGGCCCCCATGTCGACCAGCATCATCCTGCTGGAGATGGTGTCGCGGATGTAGAAGCCTAGTGATTGTGGGCACATGGGTTTTTCGGTCTGTCCTGCTGGCCGCCGCCTATCCGTTTTTTTGAACGGGCAAATGAACAGGGCAGCAGGCAGTTGCGGGCATCTTTGCCAAACTGCTTGTGGTAGTGGCACAGGCCCGGGGAACTCTGCTTGTTGTGGGGCGGTGGGCACCTCCTGGTGACAACGTTGACTTCCTGCTCCGCGCCTTCTTCCAGCTGGATGGAGGTGCTGCGCCGTTTGGTTGAGGATGTCGAGGGGCATGGTGTAGGGGTGAGGAATCTGGGTGCGGACCTCCGGGAGGAGCTGGCGCAGGTAGATCTCTCGCGACAGACTTATTTCCTGCTGCCTTTTGCTGCTGTCGAAGTCTGGGAGTGAGAACAGGTCCTCGATCATGCCCCATGACTCCACCGCGTTCAGATCCTGCCGCAGGTTGACGGCAAGGTCGATGGCGTGGGCGGCCCGCACGTCTTGAGGAGGGCCTTCTTCAGGATGTGGTATGTGAGAGGGTGTGCAGCGGACACTCGCGGGACAAGTTTCCTATATACTTCCTCTGGCAGGGCGTTAAGGACTGTGTCAGCCTGCAGCACTTCGTTGGTAAGGTCTGCTATCCTGAATTGGCTCTCAACCCTGTACAGCCACGTCGTTGGGTTCCCCTGTGTGAACGGCGGCAGCTTTACGGATAGGGCTGCCCGTGACTGTGTTGTCGGGTTGGGGAGTGTGCGGGGCGCGGGCATGGGTGTGGAGGAGCTTGGGAGCCTCGGCGCGGGGATGGGCGCCGGTGCGATGGGAGGAAGGCAGACATCTGAATCCGCGAGGTTCGCGGTTAATTGCACGAGGGAGGGGATGTCCACATCCATGCTCGCTTTTTGCCCTCTTACTGGAGTGGGGTACTGGCGTCAAAACACACTTGGAAGCGCGCCGTGTGAGTCCGTAAATGACGCTGGTGATTTTGCCGACGAGAGTCAGCACGCCCAAACGCTGGTTACAGTGCCGTCGTTAGTCCACTAAGGGCGTGAGTGAGTTCCTGGAGCCAAGACTGAGTCGCCGTATGGGTCCACTAATGGCTCCAGGACTCCAGGGGTCACCACTGTAAGAGGTGCAAAAGAATGTGAAAATAGACAGAAGTGAAATTGGATACAATCTTGATGCCTGTGAAAGAAGAAATACAAGATACACAATATTGACAACAGGTGAACAAAATACATACATAGTTTAAATGATTGAAATCGCGTGACCTGGCACGTTAGGCGTGACTAATTGTACAGGCAAAGAAAATGGGATGCCACCATAGAAAACTTGCTCAGTGGAGACTTAGCAAATGACACATTCGATGGAGACTCCGCTGATGGCTCTGTAGGTGGCTTTACATGTATAGTTAGGAAAAATACAATTTGCTTTCAAAAATTGTGATTTGTTCTGACACGATATACAAACCGTTGGTCCTTTACATACTCACTGGTTGGAGGGAGGAATCTGAGTGAGTCTCCTGAACTGACTGGAGTTTTGCACACCTGGTCTACTCCTCCAGGTCGAAAGAGCGAGGAGGAGTACCCGAGCCTCCGTACATATTGATCGGAGTGTAGGAACTGCAAGATCAAATGTCAGATAATGGACTTTTTCGCATGAGTGAGGAAACATAACTCATACGAAATAGGCTGGGAAGAATCTTAGAGTCGGAGGCAGTAAGGAAAAGCTGAGATAGGGTTTCCCTTATTGCCAGACTCTCCTTCCTCCCCTTGCTAGAGGAAGGAGCGGAATTGCTTCTATGATTCTAGGAGAAAAATAGAACGGGTGCTTGATGTGTGTGGTCTTACCACATCAGCGCCAGATCCAGCATGTGTTGGTTCGAGTCCTACTCTCATCCCGAAGGAGAAGTAGAAGGACGGGGAAGGAGGAGGAAGAGAGGCCAGTCACTCTCGGTATCTTTCTCACTTCTAGAACCAACACCTTAGGCGAGATGCTACTAGTCCTCTTGAAGGAGCCGGGTAAGAAAACACAACTTGTTCAGCAGCCACCACAGAGCCAAGGAAAAAAGGTTCCAAGGGCCTGTGGGCAAGACCATAGGAAGACAAGAGTGTGGTCTATGAGACCACGTCTTGCTTCCAGCCCGATAGAAACTTCCAAAATGCAAGGGATGGACCAAGCCATCAGCTTCATGAGCTCTCGGGTGGAAGGTACCGGTATCGTCGTCGTCAGCTGCCAAGTACCTCCTTCGATCGCTTCATGAAGCCAGGAGGAAGATGTGTCCCTAGACACTTCTTCCTTAGGAGAGAGAGTACTAGTGAAAATGTCGACGACATCCAGGTTAGGAGTGTCGAGCCTTTTCGGAAAATACCACAGCTCCCTAAGGGACAAAGTAACGAATGATCTGGGTCATCAATACAAAGTCCAAGGAGGAGGGGAACAAGGATGACTCGAACCCAACAATAGATGCCGAAGGATTCGGAGTGTACTTACGACATCCGAGAAGGAGTCGAAGTATTGACCTCCTTCACCAGTTCTTCCATCTTCTATGACAAGGCCGGAGCAAGTTGAGAGATGGTCCTACGAGGGCACATCTCTATCCGATGACTCTCGTAAGGGTGCGTGCAGCATGGGACAGGAACCCTAAACGAGAGTCGCATGACACCCAGGGAACAGTTACCTAGGACAGCAAGACCAAAGAAGCTTCTCATCCGTACCTAAATCTTGACTGAGGAGATGAAGGCTACTTCAGATAGAAGACTAGGTTGCAAGGGCCTACGTTCTTCACAATTGAAAGGGAAAGAAGCAACCCTTGGCAGAGAAGACGAGGAAATCCAGACTTGAAGAGCGACTCTGACCCGAGAAGGAGTTCCGCAACGACACCCACCAGCGAAGACGGCTCCAGTCCCTGGGAGTGTTGCAGAGGACTTCAAGAGATATCCAGCTTTAGCCGCTGCCGCTCAGTGAGAAAGCCTATGCTTGCAAGGGAAGTTGGAAGGTCTCCCAGTCCCGAACACCCAAGGATGTACTGCCCGAAGAACTGCTTCTTGTGTAGCTGCTACAGGAGGTTGGGTTAAGCAGAACTTTTCTTGATGCCTCAGCTATCAGGTCAGGTAAGAGGCGAAGTCTTCCGGCATTTTTCTGTAACTTGGGGGTGAGCAATGCTTGAGAACCCCTAGCGAAACAGACAAATATAGAGGGAAAAATGTGGATATCAAGTTTCTCAGAAAGACAGCATGTCTCGCTGTAGTGGCCCCTGGGTCTGGTATGAAGGAGCGAGAAAAAACTACCGACTTGTGCAGGGAGGCAACAGAAAGACCATCGGGATTTCTCAGTCAAGCAATCTCTTCATGAATCCTCGAGTGAGCAGCACGTTCCCTCCTGATCACTCAAACCCGAGGCCAAGCTCGCCTACCAATACATCCCCACCGGGGATGCATCTGGCTAATTGAGATGTCAAGTGCGCTATAGAACACTCGAGTACCTGCAGATGTCGACAGATGAAACAGGAGGAAAAAACGATTTCCTCTTGTTTGTCGACAAATGCCACTACTGTGGTTTGTTGTTTAACAAACCAGTGAGTGTCGCAAAACTCATCCTGAATTTTCGGAAAGCCAGAAGGTTGCCTTGAACCCAGGATGGTGATGAGAAGGTACTAATCATCTCTGTCCCACGCCTTCAAGACAAAGTCTTACAGGTGTGTGCCTATTCCTCAATCGGTGAATCCGTAAGTAGACACACTATGTGAGGGGAATATGCAAGAATATTCGAAGGTCCCTTCAATCAAGCATTAGCCTAACTCTTTCCTCATACTTTGAAGAGGAAAGAAAGACGGAGGAATGGAAGCAGGTTTCCATTCTCTGCCATGGGGAAGCTTCTTCAAGATAGCAGGATACTGAGACAATTAGGTCTAGCCAAGCTGGCATTTCCCGAATCGAGAGCACGGGAGAGGAAGCGGGATGAAAAGAGTTGCCGAGACCCAAGGGAACTAGATACTTCTCCTGAAGGAATCCATTTCCAGGTCTTGGCAATGTCGCTGCCAGCTCCAGAGACTTGATAAGTATCATTTCACCCAGGAATCTGCAGTAGGAGGACTTCTTCCGGTTGATACTTCTTTCTCTCTTCCCTCCTCCCTTATGGGAAAGAGGGTGGAAAGAGACACAGTTATGCGCACTTTCGTAGAAGGGTAGGAGAGGGCTATGTTCCCAATCTTCTATCGAAGCCTGGGACTTATTAGGAGTTGAGGGGGGGCTGGCTTGAACTCGAGGTCAAGTCGAGATGACTAAGACCCCAAGGTCTTGGCCATTGTCCAAAGGACAAGGCATTGCCCTGGTACGAACCTTGATTATTGAGGTATCTGGCAAATCTCTGAAAGAGAAAGGCAGAACCATGTAAGGTTTGTTCCTAAGGGTCGAGCCAACTTGGGACTTACGAAACCGGAGATCCGAATTGGGACAAAGTCCTCCTTCTTAGCACCAGAAGTTCCCACAGAACTGCAGTCGGCCAGACCCTCTGAGGCAAGAAGAATTCTTATTCTGTCAAGGCAGGGGAGAAGCTTGGTGTCTCAACCTGAATGAACTCCTCCTCCGAAGAAAAGAGTTTATCTGGTCGAGAATGCTCTCGGCCCCTTGGGAACTGCAAGGGTTGCGAGTGATGAACATTATTCATTGGGGGAGTCGCGGTCCTGTCCCAGGGATCCTCGCGCCGACAAAGTTCTCTGAAAAACGAGGGCGATTGCAACTTGAAGAGGAAGACCCTTGCTGCTTCCGAAGCGTGAAACTCCTGTACCTCTCCCCTTGGAGGGAGCCTTGATAGATCGCATGAAACCCTCCTTGGCTACCTGGTTGTACTACGAGATGATCAGGGGACCGACACACAAAGCATGCCAGGAAGCAGAACTCCGAAGAGCTCTCTCTGTCTGTCATGTACCTCTCGGAACAACTGAGAGGAAAAGAGAACAGGTGAGGAGAAAGAGTACCCCTACTTGTCTTGCCAGTAAGATCAGCAGGAGAGGTGGACCATGAGTGATAATCAACCAAAGGAGATTACTCTACATGGGGGAAGAAGAGCGCTTGTGCCGTGGCAAAGCGCTTTCCTGGGAAGAGCAAAAAGTTCACTCAGACAGAACCAAGAACCCGATTCGGAAGAAACCGAGTAGGGCCGAGCTGAGCTGCACCGAGCCGTGCCGATCACGTGAATGCGATCCAGACTGGAAGGTATGCGGTGGACTGGAGGCAGGCGGGGCGAGCAAGCTGAGCCGAGCCAGTCTCGTAAGCGCGACCAGGGGCTGAGCCGAGCTGAGCCGTTTGCGCGAACACAATCGGAACTGGATAGGGCAGAACTCATCTGCCGTGAACTATTGCTAGTTTCCCGAACTCTAAACTCCTTCGAGGCCAAGGCCCCTCGAGAAGAAGGTTCAAATGGGAATTCTGTGTCTGCTATCCTGCATGCTCGAACACTAAGGTTCAAGACACAAGTATGAAACCTGGCCGAGCAACCGAAGCAGCTGGCGGGCAGTATTGAGACACCTGGTGTCTTGGGACCCAGACACCTGGCGTCTCGGCACTGAGACACCTGGGTGTCTCGACACTTTCTCTCATCCTTTGCCTCTCATCAGGAGAGCGCTCGTGATTCATAGAATTTGAGCTACCCACGAGACTCCCAAAAATCGGGAGTGGCTGCTTTCAGTTTCCTAAGAGATCGAAAGAACCAGGCACAGAACCAGTCTTAGACTCAGACTTCCAAGATTGGCAACGAGGGTGTGGCCTCGAGAGGCCGCGCTCTTGCGGCCCCTGAAACGCCAGACCCCAGAGGAGAATGCGAATCAGTTCCTGCCCGAGGGCAGGAAGAGCCAAGGAGAGAAATTTGTCTCCCGGAAGAGAGTCAGTCCCTTAGAAGTCCTGCAGGACTCCCGAAGGGAATCTCTTCCCTGCTTCCTCTGGTGTTTGAACCGACAGGATCGGGACACCTGGCTGGGAACCCGACCCAGCACTGGCAAGCACTTGGGGAGCACTTGTGGTGCTGGCAGGAAGAGCTGAGACACCTGGGTGCCTTGGCCCTTTCTCTTGCACTGCTCCAGAGTTGGGTCGAGAAAATACTCTCCAGACCAGATTGGGATACTTGATATTCCATAGAATCTCGAGCACTCGGAGCAGCTCGCGAACAAGCACCTGAAGCAGCCCCCGTCTTAGAGGCAGAACCTCTAGGACTGGGAACGGGATTGCAAACAGAGGTCTGTGTGCCTGCGGCTCCCAAAACACAAAACCCTGGGGTATGAAAACCGGTTTCCTAACCCGAAGGTTGGGAAGAGCCAACGAGAGACACACTGCCTCCTTGGAAGGAGGCAGTCCGTAGACGTCCAAGGGCATCAAGGGGAAGAAGCAGCTGTCCTCTTCTTCAGCCGACAGAGGTCTGTCCAATTCTCGGGACACCCTTGGACCTCGGGAGAGGAAGGGAAGAGGCAGCAGAAGACGAAATTGAAGATAAGATGAAGAAGATGGCGGCTACTTCCACAGGGCGACTTCCTTCACCTCCACTCCAACATCTTCTACAGGATGGTGGACACGAAACATGGCAACCTCCAGGGCAGTCAGGCAGGAACACAATGGAAGCGACCCAGGACGTGACCACCGGGAGAACCAGCAGGCAGGATCAGGACAGCTGGTGCAGGAGCTACAGCAGCGGTTTGGAAGGCAAGAGCTACTGCAGTGGCCAGGAATGTCATTTTCCACAGGGCAGCTTCCTTCACCTTCACGCCGACATCTTCTAAAGGATGGCGGACATCATAAACCCCGGGGCAGCTGGCAGGAACACAACGGAAGCGGCCCCGGGCACGACCGCCAGGAGAAGTGGCAGCCATGATTAGGACAGCCAATGCAGGAGCTATGGCAGCGGTTCAGAAGGCAGGAGCTACTGCCTTCACGCCGACATCTACAGGATGGCGGACATTGTAACCTCCAGGGCAGCTGGCGGGAGCACAATGGAAGTGGCCCCAGGCACGACCACCAGGAGGAGCAGCAGGCACGATCAGGACAGCTAATGCAGGAGCTACAGAAGCGGTTTGGAAGGCAGGATCTATTGCAACGGCCAGGAATGTCACATGAAAGTCACCAGCAGCGACAGGAACGATCAAGACGGCTGCGGCAGGATCCCAGGAAGAGCCACCCAGAGACTGTCATCGAGTTAACAGGAGCATAACACAGGGAACAGCAGGAGCAGATGGACCACAGATATGCCAGAGGCATTGCCACAGCATACATGAAGGCTAGCAATGACAGCGATCGATCCACATCAGCGGGAACAGAGTCGGAACGATCCTGGCATGGAACTGTCATCCAGCCAGGTATTGTGGTCGATCCCGAAGCAACACTAAATGAACGTCGGGACTCCTTCATGTGAGATATCCCCTGAGATATCCAGCCAACTACTGTTGTGTCTGCGATGGTCACTGTCAATCTGAGGGAAAAAGAAAAGATGATTAGAGAGGGGAAACTCCTCTCGCTACGAGGGGAACTGCCCTATGCAGCGAGAGGAGGTACCTAAGAGGAGGTCGCCTGACCGCCCACCCACCTCGCTGTCTTCGCCTGATGAGCGAGCGAAGAGGGCGAAGGAGAGATAAGGAAGAACCTAAGGGGAGAGAAAAGGATGGAGAGGAGGCCACCAAGGGCGCCTTGGAAGCGCAACTTACAGACGACACCTGCGACCTCCCACCTGCTCCGCAACCCTCGAAGCACAGGCAGCGAAAACAATACTCAGCACAAGTAGGAAGGAAGTAGTCATGCCCCTGTACACGGAGGGCGGGAGCCCAAGAAGGGAAGCGAACTCTTATGTTCCGATCAATGTAGAGAAGTGAAGATATTATGTCCCAATCTAATATTTTTTTATTATACAGTGAACCCCTTCAGTATCTAAATACAGGACTACTGGAAGAGAAGCATTACCACTCGGTTACGCTCCTTTAAATACGCCCTTGGCCGTCAAACCCAAGACAGCGCAGGGGAATGACGGCTATGCAACTTTATCACAAATCATGGGTTTGTATTAATAAATATCAAACACAAGTAGTATATACAGAAAAATACATTAAGATCCCACCGGGATAATAAGAGCTTAACGACAGTCAGGCGAAGAGATGCAAAACCACGTCTACAATGTGCGACGGCTGAAAGCAAACTGGAATGTTTACATCCGGGCTGGCAGGTATTCCTGCCTACCTGGTGGTAGTTACTGCCTAACCACCTTGCTCAAGAGTTTAACAGCCGTTTCCAGCCTACGCTGAAAGTAATTCCTAATGTAAAGGACCAATGTTTTGTATATCGTGTCGGAACAAAAATAGTTTCTCTTGTAAGATCTGTGAGTATTTGTGGTGGCCTGAGGTAGAGGGTTAATAATACAGCTTCCTAACCGTTAGCTTTAATGGTTATATCTTGCTACACCTTGTGTTTTCATTTATTTTTGCTTATTTATTTATTTATTTTTATTTAATTTTTTATTTTTATTTATTTATTCTTATTTATTTATTTAACATTATTTTTAATCGTTTATTTTCATTTTTATTTATTTGTTGATTTTTCAATTCTTTTTAGATATTTTCATATTTTTTATTTAGTTTTACTTCATTTTATTTTTTTTAGATTTATTTATTTTATTTTTTACTTTCATTTATTTTAATTTATTTCTATTGATTTTTATTTA